>NC_137969.1:19944124-20276624 GCF_963924665.1 Micromys minutus
AGATATCAACATATTATTGATTGAATTAATGAATTCAAATGTAGAACAATGAGACCTTTGCTGGTAGAATGAACCAGTCCTGAGATACTGGCCTCATGGTATTAATACAAACCAGTTAAGTAAGGCATAAGTTTTCTTCTTTTTTACTTATACAGAGCCCCAGGATAGTAGGAGTCATGACTGAGTTAGCCCTGCTTCCTACAGTGCTTTGCACACAGTGTCTTGTCAGTAAATGTCTACTTCACTGGTCTTAATTATGAGCTCCTGGAGGTTAGTAACGTTTGCCCAGTTTACTTTGTAAAGTGCCAGCCGGCCCTTAATAAAAGCCCTTTGATGATGAGTTGAGCTCTAGGAGCTCTGGTTCGAATGGATCATTCCAAGGTGGCTCCAACCAAGACAGAAGCTAATCAAGGTTAATGTGACCAAAAGCATTTATTCAAATGACTTCTCCTTGGTCAAGCAGTTTCCTGCAATGGCTTTAGCATATTGCTTAAAGGTGTCAGTGTTCAGGCAATGAAATCAAGATGAAAAATCCACACACTATCTTGCTTGTCCAGAAATAACGTACTTTTTTTTTTCATGGCTGCTTCCCCAACTTTGGAATTATACATATTACATTCCTGGGAGTGCAATTTCAGCTTCTTTACGTTTATGGCACAAATGGAGCCGTCCGTCCTCCCTCTGGTCTATAAAGGTGAGACTCATTAGAAGGAGGAAATTTCCTTTATCATTAATAGGCCTCACTCACATGATAAAAACTGTCTTTACTCCTGCCTCCTTCGAAAACTCTGATTCTCATTTTAAGCAGTTCCCACATAGACTATTTATCTTCCGCAGTTTCTCAACTCTCAATGGCACCATTATATCCTTTATTTGGAATCATAAAACACCGAGAATAAAAAAGAAGCAAATTAATCCTCCCAAGGGGGAAAAGGAAGACAGACCCTGCCAGCTTTTAAACTGTAGGGTTGGACTGGCCTTGAGACAGTTTTCTTTTTCAACAGCTTAGCCGTTGGGGGGGACAATGAATAGTTCTGACAGGGAGCCCTGAATTGAAGTGCAGAGCTATGCAAACGTGTTAAAAACTCACATCTCCAAATAAAACCTGTTGAAAGCCCAAGAAATAAGCAACACAGGCTGGAATGGGAGTCCCTGGAAGCTCCAAAATGGGTTTCTCTGCTTTTATTATTCATCATGAAAAAAAAATGGCTTCCACCATGATGGGAAAAGCACAGTTTTCTTTATCTGTGGCTTGTGCCAGACTGAAAACATTCAGGGAAGGACAGTGGCTGGGAGAGCTGAGTGCTGTGAAGTGGCAAGTCCAGGATCCTGTCTCAGATGCTGGCTAGCTCCATGCAGTTGCATAAGTCACTTAACCTCGGTGTGACTTCTGCCCCATCATCAGCCTGGAATTAAGGAGTTGGCCTTTCCTCTTGGGCTGTGATCTGGGCTTCCCGACTGCCAGTTAGTGAGTATGCAATTTGCTCTAAGGAGTCTCAAGGTTGTTGTGAAAACAAACGATAAAAGTCAGTTAAGCTGGCTGCCATCAGATCAGCCAGTGAGAAAACAAGGCCACAGAATGCCTCAGAGCGAATCTCCAGGTTTGAGGTCTGGAAACAGATCGTTGAGCTAGTAAAGCTTATAGTTTTTAAAATATAATTGCTTTTTATTGCTCTTTAACTTGTAAGGTGCAGTTCATGGATAGTGGGTGGATATTGGGTTCTCATAAAGTAAAATGAGAATTATTGATTTGAAACCATTCAAGGGCTCTTGGCAAAGATCTGGTCTAGCTCATTTGTTTTCCAGGAAGGACACTTGTAGATGCTGACGTGTGAGTAGCTCACCTCTGCTCCTGGATGTATACACTGTCCGAAGGTCTTGCCAGCTTTGAAACTGGACTTAGGCCATGGTTGAATTAATTTCACAGATTGGATCTGGATCTTCCAAGAAGGCTGAGAATACTGGAAGCTTTGTGTGGCATCAATTTGCTGGTAGGAGGTAGAGATCAAGGGCTATGGTGATGATGCCTCTTATTGGAAAATGTCACAAATGTCAAGAGAAGCATCATTTAGAAAAATGGTGGGCAGAGTTGATGACTGCGATATCCGAGTCAAAACTTTGCAGGTTTCTGTTTCAGTCTTTTTCTCTCTTCTTTCCTTTGTCCTTTCTCCCTCCCTCTTCTCTCTTTCCCTCGCCAGTTGTTTAACTGAAAGCCATTCTGGAGAGAAAACCATGCAAATCTAGGCTCTAGTGGCCTAACACTGAGAGAAAAAAAAAATCTAAGAAAACAGAGGGGAATGTAGGGGAGACAGGAAAGATTTACTCTGACTTGCTAATTTTCAGAAGGAAATTAGTAAAATTGATTCCAGCAAAAACTCTTAAGTGGACAAATAGAAGGAAAACAGATCAAGAGTTGAGAATATGCAGGGCAGCAAGCAAGTTCTTAGAGAAATCTTCCCCTGAGGGAGAAATAAATATTTAGGAGAAATCACTAACTGTAGGGGTCGTTAAAGTAAGGATCACTCATAGGATGGAAGCAAACGCTCCTGTCAGCCAAGTATTAATCCAAAGTCCTAGATTCGGTGGCAGTAACATGATTAGTTATTGTGGGTTCTGGAAGAAAGTATGACCTCTGGCTATAAAGCTATGGAAATATGTATTTTTAAGTACCATAAAAGCCATGGGCAGCAACTTTTCTTTTCATCCCGGGGGCTAGAAATAATACACCTGCAAGGACAGATGAAAGGCAGAATGTTGGCCTTCAATGGGGCATTAAACATTCTGTGCCACATTTATGGGGTTTTCCTGTCATTAATTCTAGGTAAAACAAACTCTAAAAATGTTTTGTTGTGCTCTTAGACCATGTTTATTTTTCCCCAACTTGTTTTTTCTTCTCCCACTCCTCCCAGCTCGCTTCTCAATATCTATTATGTTTCTATGTGTCCACCACACTCATGGCAAATTTGCTAAGTGGCTGCCTCGGGCTCACGACTTTTCTTTTTCATTCTTTGTCCCCACCTCAGCACTCTGTCTTTTGGGCTAGCTGCATGTGTTTGGATCCATGGCAAGGATGTGGTTGATCTGGCTGGCGGGAGTTTCTGTGGTTTGCTTGTGGCGCCCCAGCATTGGCCTGGTCTTCGTTGGCCTGTCCAGAAACTACAAAGATTGAAGTGACCCGAATCCCTCTGTTACTAGGGTTTCCAGTTTACAGTTGATCATGATGGCAAGGACTTGTATTTCTTTGCAGTTTGAGCTGTGGACTTCCTTCTTAATTTTGTCTGTCTCCTTTTGAGATAAAAATAATAAAAATAAAAAGGGACCCCTCTGTATGAACAACCCATGGGTTTCCGGTTTTTGAATTTGGTCAAATGTGCAATGAAGGGACAAATGGTATTTGGGGAGAAGCAAAATGCAAGCCTTAAGACACCTGGCCTGTGGCTCTCCCTTCTTCCATGCAGGTAGCGCTGAAAGAGCCTTGGCGCTCTCTCTGACAGTCAGTCTTTGGTCACAATCCATGCTCTGCCTCCTGAGATCTGTAATGTACCTACTGGGTTATTTATTTTGGGGAGACAGGAGAAAACATCTTTCATCCCAGACCAGTGTTCTGGAACCGCATATTGCTGAAGCCTCACCTGAAGCTAACCCTCCGCTTTTCTATATTATAGCTCCTCTGATGATCATGAGCAGCTAGGTGACAGGAGGGTATAGTGGTCTACATTCAGATGAGGACACATGTTCTTCTTTCTTTCTATTAGGGAGTGTGAAGCCTATGAGAGAATCCGTTATTCTTGTTTTTCAGGCTTGCTGTTGGCTCCCCATGATTAACTTCACTTTTTGAGTGTCTTCAAGCCATGCCTCTATTTGAGTATCCTACTGGCAGCAGATATCGTGGGTTATCATCAAATGTTTGCTGATATAATAATTATTGAATTAAGGTCTAGCATAGTTAGTACAGTATAAGACTCATCAGCATATTCTGAAAATATCTACAAACAAATGAAAATTAAATCAGAGTACTGAGAAGTATATGTACAAAAGACAATATAAGCAACCTTATACTAGATAGAGGAATAAGCAACAGTTGCTCTCACTCTTCTAAGACAGAAAACATCGTAACCTGTACTGATAGATTTTTGTGGTTCAGTATCATCTTTGTATTATTGCTGGCGACAGTGTTATTAGTGCGTACCACTGCATACTGACAATGTGTATCATAACTCATAAGGCACTCCTATGCTTTGACATATGAGTAATAGCGTTAATCCTGGGAACTCATTCAAAGGAATTATTTAAAGGAAAGGTGTAGGTATCTATAGTATAACATAGGCCTATGTGTTATTATTATGAAGGAAAGCTGAAAACCTCATAGACGATAAAAAAGAATCAGATAAAACCTAACACAAAAATTTGTGTGAAATATACAGCTACTATAGAATGTATTTAGGCAGTTTCTTTTTCAAAAATAAATATTGTTTTTTTTTAGGTCTAAATTTATTATCCAAGGATAGAACATTTTCATCATTTGGCTAGTAACACTAGGTAGAGGAAGGTGGGTTGAGTAAGAATTAGAAAAGTTAGGATTCTAGGGGTAGTGTGAGGACATTTGTCTGGCCTATACCTTACTCTTCTTAATTTTATAATCTTTGTATACCAAAAGGGCATTTTTAAAACCAACTTTTTAGTGTGGTATCTAGAGTGTGCAGAATCTAGGGTATATTAGCGCTCTAAGCTGCTTCAACAAAATATCTGAGATTATCAAGCCAATAAAGAAAAAGAGCTTTTGAGTATTAGCTTGAGTTTCAGCATTTCCAGTTCTGGTCATTTGGCCTTGTCACTTTGGGTCTGTGTCATCTCGGTGCATCATGGTGGGAACATGTTAAAGAAGGGTCATGTGTGTGTGTGTGTGTGTGTGTGTGTGTGTGTGTGTGTGTGTGTGTGCGTGTGTGTGTGTGATTGTACAGGAGGCATCATCCAGGATAGAGAAAGAGTGAGGAGAGAGAGAGAAAAAGTGGGAGAGAAGGAGGGGGAGAGAGAGAGGATATGAAAAGGAAGGAGGAAGGCATGGAGTCCAAGTATCTCTTTTCAAATTTCTTCTGCTAATCTCAGTCTTAAAGGTTTCAGCACTATTTAAAAGTCTAATACTCACAGGTTTTGAACCTGATTAAGTAGCTAAGTGAGCCCTTATAGGCTGAGTATAGATTCCAAACTAGATATTGTGATGGGCCCTTAATAAGTTTCCTCCCAGATGTTCGCACTCCCATGTGTCACTCTGAAACCGACAGTTAAGGATTTTCAACAAGATTTTGCTTCTGAAACATGCAAGCATTCCACATGGACTGCTCTTGTGAACAGGCTGTAAATACTCTCTGTTTGGCACATACTTCTTCAATCTCTTCCGGAACACATGCTTGCTCTTAATCCCATTTCCATCCTGTGTTCTCTCTGAAGCCTTGCTAGTTCTTCCAGATAGACAAAGTCACTGCTAACCACAGTGGACACCCACAGCTGTTAAATGAAGAGGAGAGATTGTGGTCTTAAGGACAGAGTTGAGCACAAACTCAGGCACCATGCCTTATTTATGGACTGAAAGTGGGGCTAGTGTTGGTGTTAGGAGGGAAAGTCTGATCTCTGCATGCTCAGTATTTTCTCCCTTACCTTCTCTGCTGTCCTTGGTATGATTGGCTCAGCCATATTTGGTGATAGACACTGTACCAGTTCCTTCTCAAATACCTAATAGGATGTACTTAAAGAAAGATTTATTCTGGTATTCTGTTTCATCTCATCATAATGAGGAAGCATTGGTGGAGATCATTATGGTGGGCACATGGGGCTTGTTTTGTTCATATATTGTTAGATCAGCAGGCAGAGAGCTGAGTCCAGAGCCAAAATCAGCTATCAATTTCTATGCCTGAGGAGACAGATGAACTTCTGCCAACAAGGGCACATGTCCTACAGGTTCACAACCTCCCAATCAGCACCACCAGCTGGGGACCAGACACAGAGAGATAAACCTATGTTAGGCATTTTACCATTCACATATTTAAACCTGCATCATTTTCAACAGCCAGCAAACACTTCCCAGTCAAAAGCATAGAGTAATGGCTGGCCTGGGAGTGCTACCACTGAACTGTATGTGGCTAAGGCTTGCACTTCCTAGCTGGGCTGAGGGAGGTGTTTGGCACTATGGGCTGGTTTTCTCATCTGTCAAATGGAGATAATCATAGTTTCTGCTCTGAAAGGGATGCTAGGGGTTTCCATAAGGACCTGGCATTAGTAAGCCCTCATTAGGGGTGGCTATTATTAGTAGGTGTTTGGGAACTGCTCACTGAGAGGCCAATGAATAGGTTTTAGTGTGTGATAGTTTCAGGAGGCCTGGCTCGTAGGAAGGTGTTTATTTGGTTCAGGATGGCTGCTTCTTGATCTATCTATAATTAGTTTATAGGATGTTGAGAGGAAATACTTTCTGTGATGCTCAGTGTCCTGAAAGCAGGGGATACTCCCAATGCTTCCCACAGCAAAGTGGAAAGAAATTGCTTTGTGTGTTTTAGTAACATGGCTGAATTCTATGGTAAGTAGTTGGTAGAAATTGCAGATTTTCCTGTAAGCTGTGACTGTAAGTACCTGGTCTGGTATCTGGAAGCCTTGTCTTCAACTCTTATTTTCTTTCACGCTAAAGAAATCCAGGATGCTGCTGGTCTTGTATGAAGGAGATTCAAGAGGATGATAAATCCTCTGTGCCCCCAATCATCTCCACCCCAATTTCCCATTTCCATTCACTTTCTAGAACAATCCTGAGCTCATAGCTTTGCCCAGTAAAAGGCTATAAATTAATTATTAAATAATAAAGATTTTTCTTCTTTTTATGGTAGAGTACACTTTGGAGTCCCCACAGTGTGACCTCATTAGACTCTAGGGAAAACTTTATGCCATTTCATATATATTGTTTTTTGATATGATTTTAAAATAGTTTGAGAAACATCATGGTTTTCTGTGAAAAGTTTGGACAGACCTGTGACCTAGCATTGCCTCTGACTTCAATGAGGTTTTAGTCACCTCTCAGTCCAAATGCTTAGGCATTCTGCTTCTTTACCCTAGTAGGCAGGATACAGTCAGTATCCCTTAAGACATCATTTTGACTGCCTCTGCTGACTGCTTTGTGGCATGTGCCTTAGTATTTCATCCTACAGCAACCCGGTCAGTGATGACATCAACCCTCCTCCTGTTGAAGCTAAGGTATGGGAGTGACTCAGGGTGGAGGCACTCACCAACGGTATATGACAGACTCTGGTTTGAGCCTTAGGTTCTTTACATTTGCCAAATCCATGAATAATCATAGGTGACAAAGAGCTGTGCGGTGAATGAGGTTTTACATGCTTTAGGAAGCCAGTACCCCAGGATGTTGAAAACTTCCTTTGCCCCTTCCTTTCAACCTCCCTTCCCCTCCCAACACATACTTCTCAAGGCCACTGTGGCCCACCATGTGCACACTCCAATTCCCTGGGTACTCTCACTCTGAATGTCCTTCTCATTATTGTATGGGTGATGCCTCTAATCAAACCATCGCTTACCTGCTTAGGTCTTTAGGTAAAATGGAAGTCCTTCACAATCAGGGCTCTGTCTAGTCATTCAGAATTGAGAGCTCACTTCATTTAATAAGCAAGACCTACAAGAAATGTTTGTGAAAAGATTTTTTTAAAAATGAGCTCCTACTGTGTGCCACATGCTTGGTGAAGTCAGAAGAATATATAGATAGTAAAAAATGATAAAGTGTCTACCTAACGGAGCCTTTCTGATTGGCAAATGAGAACACTGCTCTGCAGGACTGTTTTGAAAGATTCTTTCTGATTGGCTAGAAAGTCATGCATGATGGATGTTAAAGTCTTTGATAACTGTGCCTGTGTTGATTATTGTTTATGCGCTAACCCAGTCTCGCTGTTAAACAGTGGCTACTACTTCAAAGAGTCACTGAGAATGGATACAGTTGTATACAAAGAGCTTATCACTTAGTAGAGAAGAATGCTAGACTCTTTGCCAGTACCTCCCGGGAAGTACATATATATACACCATCTATGGTACCCATAATGACTGCAAAGGTCGTTGTTGTGGATAAAAACATTCTAGAAGGTTAAGTGGCTTAGCTAACTAAGGCCACACAGCTGGAAGGTGGCATTGACTAGATCCTATTATCCAGGGAGAATGATCTGAAGATGTACTGTCTTAAAGGGACAGCATGTTTATGAAACATGAGGCTACGGAGTACATAATTTGCTTGCTAAGGTGTTTCACAGAAGCATAAAACCCTGATACAACACTTAAGGAAGTATCAATCCAAAGGGCAAAATGCAGACCAGCAGTAGCTGGACATGTTTCTCCATTAGGTCATCTGGAGGCAGTCGGAATGGAAACAGGAGACTCATGGACGGGGGCTCCTAGGTAGAGAGTTTTCCAGGCAAGGAAAATTCTCTCACATATATTTTATTCTTTATTTCGAAGGGTAAGAGGTTAAATATAACATTTTGAGGACAATGTAACTGAAAATTCCTATCTTTCTTTAGAGTCTCACTGGTTTGAATATAGACAACCTTTACCATGACAAATGAAACCTGGACAAACATAAGCTAGCATTAAGAAGGTCTAGCTTTCGTGTTTTAAGCCAGGATAGTGTCTCCTGGAAAGCTGAGCATGCACTATATGTAAGGAGTTTGGGTTTCTCATTCCTCCTTGGTCTGGCTATCAGTACCTGTTTGTTCTTCAGTAGCAGCACACTCTGAATGGGTGGCTTGAAAACAACAGGAAATTGTCAAACTGCAGTCTCTATATTCCTGTTCATGCCTACAGATTGGGCTGCTCTCAGTTTTGGTCAGAGAAGCTTCGTTGAGCAGTGGGTGGTGGTTAAAGAAGTCTCTACTAACTCATCAAGGTGTGAGTATGACTCTGCTCCAAGATGGAGGGAGCGCCTATCTCAACCTTCCACTTCCGGTTCAGCAGGATGCTAGGAAGCCCACAATCAGGGCATCAGCAGATTTGTTTGGCCAAGGTCCAGTTTCTAGTTTTGAGATTGTGACATTTCATTTCATCCTTACGTGGCTTCCTGAGACCCTATTTTCAAGGGCAGTAAAACCCATTTATTAAGGCTCTGACATGTTTCCCAAATGCCCCACTTCCCGAGATCTTTACCTTGGGACTTAGATTTAAACATTATTTTTCAGGGAACACAGAAATTTAGATAGTACCTATTCATTTTTTTCCCCTAAGTATTTTTAAACTTTTGTTCCTATCTCTATAGTAATTAGGCTGGGATGGAACAGACCGGGGGTGGGAGGGAAGAGAGCCGTATGGGATATGAGAGGGAGGAGGGCTCATGTGGAACACGGCAACATGCTTCCTGCAAGTGCTCCTCACTTATCCCCTTTTGAGGAGGGCACAGAGCTCGGGGAACTGCAGTAACTCTAATGCTCCTCGCGCAGGTCCTGGCTGCCCACTGTACATTTGGGCTAAGGTTTGACTGCTTTGTGTGGCTCCGGTCTTTTTGAGTCACGCGGGCCAGCTCAAATGCAGGCCCGAGAATCAAAACTTGGTTTTAGGCCAGGAATGTTAGGTGAAGTGTGGGCTGGACCTGTAGATGCAGAGGCTTTCCGAGAGTGTGACTTTTGGGGAGGATTGGGAGGAAATTTAGCAAGTCATTAAGGAAACTGGCTGGTGAGAGTTCGTGATCTGTGGCCAGTGTTGGCTCCTTTGTGTGTGACTGATGATTGAAATAGTATTTCACCTGTAGCTTCCCTTCTAGTGGCTCTAAGCCAGCCCTTTTACTGGCGGCTTCAAGCTTCTAGTCCCCTTACACACACACACACACACACACACACACACACACACACACACACACACACACATATATAAAACATACACTGTATGGACCATGACACATCAAGTTGACAGAGACAGACTTCATCCAAAATAGAGACTGGGAGCCAAAAGGAAGTTCTAGTTTCAATTCCATGCAAAGAAAGGCGGTGGATAGAGTTGAGGGCTTTCATTGTGTGACTCTAGACAAATTACTCTCCTGGGTGACAGTTTCTTTGTCTGCAGAATGGGAACAATTATTGTACTTTCTTCAGGAAAACAACTATAAATTGTACTTGGTAGAAATAGATGCATGTCACAGCAGAGGACTGTGACAAAGGACAAGTTAATTTTGCATGTTTTATTCAGTTCTCTGGAATTTTATTATTTCAACTAAAGTGTTTATAAAGATAACGAATGAGGAGGTTATTGACTTTTGGGTTAGAGGTGCAATGATTTTCTGTATGTGAGTATTTATATGTATTGATACATATATGATATGCTCTGCTCTTGCTTAGGTATGATGCGTGTGTGTGCTGTATGTATTATATGTAAGCAATATCTGAGCATATAATATACTCAACATGCACATATATGCATATCTAGCCATGCCAAAGGGATAAGAAAACTTTTCCCTGATGGTCCTGGTTGATTTCAGTTTCTGACCAGTCATTTGCTTCAGGAATAAGGAGAGTGTATCTACCTTATGTTCAGCATGGTGTTAGCTGTTGAGGATATAGTACGATGTCTGTCTCATCTTCCTCATTGCATTCACTAACAGAGCTGGAGAGCTCCTCATCACCGAACAGCACTTAATCTGGATCTACTTTGTTTCTAGCATCCTTCTAGATGTTATCCAAGGTATGAAAACAGTGAAGATACTCTTCTCTCTCAAGGAACTTTCTCTTGTGGGGAAGGCACTTTGTCACAACAAAGTGGCCAGGGGCTGAAGCAGAGATGATTCATGCTTTCCCCATGGCATCAATTTGTGTGACCTAAGGGTCCCTACCAGGGGTCTTCCCCTAGAGAAGGACTGGTTCTCAGGATGATTTGGAAGCGACAGCATCAGATGAAGGAAAGCCTAGCAGGTGAGAATCAATCAATCTGCCTCTGTGTGGCTATGTCAGTTAAAAGACAAGAATCAAGTATAGAAGGCTCTGCAGTCTGCGCTTCCTGCCTTACCCCATTTTCAGTTCTCAAGTGGACATGGGCTGCACGTACCATGGAAACAAGGTTCCTGAAGTTCTCAGGGCATTCATGTCCTTTGTCTCAGGTAGTCACAGAGTTTCCTTTGCAGAACTGAGAACTGAGGCAGGGGGTTGAAGGCAGCAGCACTTTAGGGGCTTCTAGGGGGAAGCCTGGATTCTTACAGTCTCACTTAGAGAAAATGATACTCCCTGTCTGGCCATATTCTTGTTTTCCCACTTCTATCCTCAGGAGCAATTGTGGATCTCTTTTGAGTTATCTCTCTGCGGGGGCCAATAACCTTTCCTCTGGTGGCTATTTCCATTTTGGTCACCCCAATCTCAGCTGCCTTCTTGGCTGTAGCTCAATAGATCATTTCTCTCCCTGTCTCATCTATTTAGATAGAGTCTTTCTATCCCACTGAGTCTATTTTTAATTTTCCAAGAGACCCATGTGTTAGAATTTTAATACTGGAGCCTGCTTCCCGGTTGGGTCTTGTCTCAGTCAGCCAATGATATCATGTTTCTTTTAAACACATGGCCAGTGGGTTCATTCTCTTCCACATTTGGATGCTGTTTATGGCTTCTGTGAGGGAAAGGTTAATTTCCCTTCTTGGTGTCTGAATTTCTTTTAAGACATAAATAGCTGCTTGATTTTAGTTGGAATCAGATGTCTCTGTGTTGACCTGAACTCTCAGTGTCTGAACAGTGCTCAATAGTGCTTGACTAATAATGTGGGAAGCGTGCTCTGTGCGGATGGCCATGCTTGCTTTGGCTTTCGGGTCCTATTGTGTCTCTGTCAGTAAAACGTTCTCCTGTCTGCTCTCTTCTCCTTGCTACCCTTGGTCCTAATCAGGCTTCCATACCTTTGTCTTAGACAATCCCAGCATCTTTGGTCTCCTTGCTCAGGTCTGTGCCTCGTTTCCCTCTTACACACTTCTACTAGTTGCTAGACAGATTGCTCAATGCAGTGAAGAAGCTTCCCACCACAATTTCCTATGGCTTCATTAGCCTTTCATTTTGCCTCTTATTATTAAACTTCTATCTCAATCTTTGTCCTACTCTATGCTAATAGAGGGAGTAGTGGCTATTCCTAGTTGTCAACTTGAGTATATCTGGAATGAACCACAATCCAGAATTGGAAGGATCACCTGTGATCCTGATCTTGAGGTGGAGAGATACAAATTTCTGACCTGGATCTTGGCATAGAGATCTTGAGGCATGGTGGCTATGAATGCCAGAAGACTAAGGCAAGAAGATCTCTAAGTTGAAGGTCATCTGGGACAAAAGAAGTTTCAGATCCAAGAGTGGTGGCAGACACTTTTACTATGGGGCACACCTTCTGTTGGAGACCTATATAAGGACATTGGAAGAAGGAAGGCTTTCTCTCTCTTTGCCTGCTTGCCTTCTGAGACTGAGCAACTGTTAGATCCCTAAACTTTCAATCCCAGCTGCTGCTGACCATTTTCTGGGAATCGGACTACAGACTGAAAGTCACCAGCAAATCTCTTACTATATAGAGACTACCCATAAGTTCCGTGACTTTAGAGAACCCTAATACAGAAGGTTACTAACACTTTCTGAGAGGCTGTGTGTTGAGTAAATCCTACAGTAACTCTGTTTCAATGACATTCAAAGCAAACTGAGATCACTCAGTTGTCCTTGTGAGTCACATTCTGTGGCTTAAGGCTGGAGTGTAGTTTAGCAATAGTGTGTCTGGTTCTGCCCCCAAAAATGCAACAGATAAACAGACTAAAAGAGCAAACTCAGCCTGGATAGAAGTAAATGAGTCCCATAGAGCAGGGCATGGAGTGAGCAGGCACTTTACCCATTCTATATGGCATCAAATAGCATTTTCAGCATCCAGAGGTTGGATAGAAGAGTCAAGTAATGTATACTCAGACTATGACTTTACAGAGGAAGAAACTGAAGCCCAAGTAGGAAGATCCTTTCCCCAGATTAGAATAATTCTTGAGTGCTGCTTCATTGGCTGGGTGAAGACCTTTACGCTCCACCACACTCTCCTTCCTACCAACTTCTTTGTTTGCTCCTTCCTCACAATGTCCTTTTCTTCAAGACAGCCATAACCTCATTAGGAATAGAGGTAATGTGTGTTATGAAAGACAACTTTATAGTCCATGCTGTTATAATCATCTTTGTTGGTGGGGGCTGAGGCAGGGAGAGAGCCAGGAAGACTTGCCTGCAGGATGCTCTGTGCTTTAATGAGAGTCCTGCTGGTCTTTCTTTCTCCAGGGCTTTCTTACCTGAGGGCCACATTTTGGTCATCCAGCAGTCAAGCAAATGAAAACAGAAATTTTAGAGCCCAGAGCAGAAGAGATGACAGGGCCCCTCTCAGAGAGGCCCAGATAAGGCAGCAGAGAAGAGGAAGAAAGGCTGAGAGGATCAGCAGGGGCCCTCCAACAGAAAGGATGAAGGACTTTTTTTCTTAATGTGTGTGTATTGTAGGAAAGGCAGAACAAGTGTAATCTAAGAAGATACCTTTTGACTAAGATAAAAAAGATGATAAGAGAAGCTGATATAAAAGAATGTTCTATGTGACAGATTTAATTTACTTATAAGATGTCTGTTGTGGAGAATATTTTGGCACCTCCGGACAGTTGATGGCAGGGTAATATTAATATTAATATTATCCTAGGACACCGTGAAGCTAGCCAAGGCAGGAATCTGGCTTCTGTGCTATGCCCTGTAAGGGCTAATATTAAACACGTTGGCATGTGTAGCTCTAGACAGAGCCCCAGAGATAAGGCTATAAGGAAGTACATCCATATCTGAAGTTCAGACAGGGCTTTTAAGAATGTGGCATAAGGAAGTACATTCGTATTTGAAGCTCCAGGCAGTGTCCTTAGGAATGCAGCTCAGGGCAGGGCAGATTTCAGGATGTAGGCACAGCAGTATTCATTTTTGTCTCTGACCTTTTTCACCTGACCTTTATAGCATCTTTGGTTGTTATCTCGCTTGTTCCCTGTTTCAGAACTGATGTTACCTTTTCACACGTAATTAAAATGTTTTAAAAGAGGATGGATTAAACCCAGCTTTGCTTTGACTAGGAGGCCCAGGTCTCAAGTCGGGCTGAAGTCATGCTGCAACTTTAACTAACTTGTCTTTCTTCTTTCAATCCTCGCTCTGGCCCTGGGGGACCCATGTTGTTTGCCCAAGCTGGTCTTGGACAGTTTGTTCTTAAAACTTCTAGAGGCAGGGCTTATGAAATAAGCTTTGTGATACTGTCTCACAAAAAAGAAAGTATCATTAGTTAGACCTGAAATATCAATATCAATATCTAGAAATCACCAATGGCAGTGGAATAATGTTACATATACACTCTCCAGTTTCCTCCTCAATCTGGTCAGAAAGGTGCTGTCTGGTATTACAGAGGGGGAAATGGAAGGGGGTATAGGTTAGTGGCTTCCCTCAAGTCACAGAGCTATTAAGAATTGCAGGAAGAGTCCATTCCACAACCAGACTTTAGCCTCATTCCAGTTGGGATGAGGAAACACCATAATCAAAAAGCAAGTTGTGGAGGAAAGGGTCTATTTGATTTACAGTTCCACATCACTGTTCATCATCAAAGGAAGTCAGGACAGGAACTCATACAGGGCATGATCCTGGAGGCAGGAGTTGATGCAAAGGTCGTTAAGGAGTGCTGCTTACTGGCTGGCGTATGGCTTGCTCAGCTTACTTTTTTATAGAACCCAGGACCACCAGTGCAGCGGTGGTACCACTAGAATGGACTGGGACCACCTACTTCAATCACTAAGAAAATGCACTACTGGCTTGCCAACAGCCTGTTCTTTTTCACAATTGAGGTTCCCTCCTTTAAGATGACTCTAACTTGTGCCAAGTTTACATAAAACTGTCTAGCACAGTACCAAGCCATGTTACTAATTCTGTTGTTGTATTTCAAGCTACTCTTCTAGAAACTGATAAAATGATACAGATTGAACAAGAGCAACCCAATTCCTGTCCACAAAGGGGAACACTCTCTTAAAGTTGCCACCTGTAATAAGTGGTTTAGCTGGACTGAAAATGAAGCCAGCTCACTTGGTGTGGTAGTGTATGCCTAGAATTTCGGTCTCAGAGATGTTGAGGTAGGAGGGTCACAAGTTCAAGTCCAGCCTAGGCTACAAAGAGGTCCTGTCTCAAGACACAAAATGCTAGTGATGTAGCATAGGGATAGAGTGCTTGTCTAGCATGTGTAAGACCAGTGTATACTACCCATGATTAACTTGTAAGATCAACCAGGTAACCTGGGAGTTGTAGTTCTTGGAACCCAACAAAAGCCTCATGGGAAACTATGGAGGCCTAAGGGTTTGCCTTTATAAACAAACATTTACAACTTCTGACTGGGGCCAATAAGCTTGAAGTTTCAAGGAGTAGTCTTGACCAAAGTCCATCTGTTGGTCAGTATTTAATATTTAATAAAGCTTGTTTCAGATCTGCCCAAAAGGGTAGAACTGGTTTTCTCTAGAGAATCTCAGTATTAACAGAGGTCCTGAATTCCATCCTTAGGACAGGAAAAAAAAAACATGAACATCCTGATACTAATGTGTGTGAACTCTACATTTTCTTGGGACTTTAACCTTTATCAACACAGACCTGCTTTACCCTTTCCTGCCATTTTCCCAGAAAGAATCCAGTTAAACTAACCCCAACGAGTCTATAAATAACCACAGCACGCCTATGTGTTTGTATTCCATTCTTCCTCTGCCCGAACAGCACCCCAGTTCTCCCTACCTCCCAGGAGAAATGTCTTCAAGGTTAACTTATCCCAGCTTGTAGTATTACTATGCCAGGCATATAGACCACAGTAGAGGCAGAATCTTTTAGTGTAAATGTGGTGATTGGCATCAGAAGGTATTGACATGATTTTTGGGGAGGTTATTTATTCATTTTGATTACATGGTCATCTTTTTCCAGATCCAAAAATCTCAGAGTGAGCTAAGAGCTAAGTGATTCCCAGGTAGGAGGCTGTGGAATAAGCAGTCATTTGCATTCTCTTGTGCTGTTCTATTCTCTCAGTGAAACAGAATACAAGCACAGCAAAAGTCATGAGGGAGAGAGGCTTCAAACTTTGAAAGTGAAAGGTAGTCTGTGTGGGTGACTTAAAGTTCAGACAGCAAGGGAAAAACACTTGTTTTAGGTGTGTCCCTCCGACCAGGTGCTTTTTTTTGTATTTCAAGTGGAATCCGACTCTATGATGAGTTTTTCTTTAGGTATAATCAACTTTAGTAGCAGGAGCTGTATTCAGTGTAGTCAAGGTTAGGGCTGTCTAGTTGAGTGCAATAGAGGGTGCAGGGACCACGGGCTGAGCATTTGATGGAGCTTAGGAAACCTATATAGAAGGGAGCTTAGGATAGTGAGAAGAACCCCTGAAGAAGAGTGCCTGGACAGAGAGCTGATGAGCAGCGAAAGGCAGAGAGGTGAGGAAACTGACACCATAATTAATCAGGGCAGTGTGTCAACCACAGCAGTGAAGGATGGCCAAGATCCAAGCAGAGGCCAGAGAATTGTAGTTCTGATAAAGAGGACATTTATCTTCACATACATGTATGTAGGAGAGAGTTCTGGAAGCCAGTTTTACAAAGGAGTGTTGGAGATTGTCCCGGGGGTCTATTGATGACAGTTCAAGAAGAGATTAAGGTGATGCCCTAGTTTCATTTCTGTTGCTGTGACAAATGTCTCAACACAATGGAGTATAGGTGACGAAAGGCTTTATTTAGCTTACACTTCCAGTTTATGGTCCGTTGCTGAGAAGAAGTCATGGCAGGACCTCAAGCAGGAAGTCACACCACATCCAGAGTCAAGAGCAAAGCAAGAGTAAACACAGGCTCTGCTTGCATGTTCCAGGCCCATGACAGAATACAACCCATGAAGGGTTAGAGCTTCCCACATCAATTAATAATAAAGACATTCCCTCACAGACAATCCTTACATGGCAACCTGATCCAAATAATTCCTCAGTAAGATTCCCTTTATAAGACTGAGGAGCTGGTTCAGTGGTTAAAGTCACTGGCTGCTCATCCAGAGGACTAGAGTTCAATTCCCAACACACACATAGTATCTCAGGGTTGTCTGTAACTTTAGTACCAGGCAATCCCACACCACCACACAGAAAAATGCAGGCAAAACACCAATGCACATAAAATAAGTCTCTTTTACCCCCTTATTCCAGGTTGTGTCAAGTTGATAGGTGACATTAAGCAGCTCAGTCAGTGGTTCCTACTGGCATATGTGTCTAGGTGGCATTGGACTTCTAGGGAGCAGGAGTGGATTATGGCCAGTGGCATTGACAAGAGACAGAAAAGACACCCACTCCCCTCCAGCTCTGCAATCTTTGGTAGCTTATGGAAAACATAAAATTCACGGTGGAAGCAGATCTTGTTAAATCAAAAATGTAGGGGCCAGCCTGCGAAGCCCACTCACAGAGAATTTTCCAGACTCTGCCATAGTCCCAGGCTTTTCAACTCTCTCTTTTGCACTCCAGTTCTGCAGGAAAGGAGACTGAGCTAACTGTTCAGCTCTCCTCAGCTTTTTAGTTCTTCAGCTCTCTGATTGTGCTCAGCAATGGGCAGATGAATGAATGTATGAAGGAATGAGAGGATGCCTATGAGCCAGCTCAGAGTGCATGGAGCCAAAGGTTCCAAACTGTCTTTCTAAATTAAGGTTGAGTCAGTAAACACATTCTTCTACCTGACTTTCAAGGCCCTTCATATTTTAGTTCATTCCAGCCTATCCTATCTTGTTTCCTCTTAGTTCTAATTTCAGGTTTTCTACCTGACAGTTTAGGCTTCGAGTTGCCCATCCAAATAGCATGTACATTCTTACCTCTTCTCGGTCAAGCCCTGGCATTTCCTCCTAGTATAATGACCTGTTGTCATCCGCCTTCCACAGCTGGTTCTGCCCTTTTCTTCAAGGCCATGGCAAGCCAAACTCATTCGAAGACTTTTCCTGATGTGACAACTAGCCCATTGCAGATTGTCTACGGCATTTGTGAAATGAACCTCATGTTACACAGGAAAGTATATCTCAGAAAGATTAACTTTGCTTTTCCAGGTAAATGCTGGGCTTCTCCATGAGGGTGTATATTTTCAGCAGTGCATGTGATCCTTTCCTGGCTGCTTCCGTCTTTCTGAGTCTGACTGTCTGTAATGGTGGGTGGGTTGTCTGAGTAGTTTCTGTTAGCTCTTGTCCAGTGACTAACTCAATCCTGCCCATTTCCCCTTCTGGACTAATACCACTACAGAGAGATGGCTCTACCTTTCACCTTTTCTGATCTGATGTTTCTTTGTCAGTGTGAGGTCTGGATAACAGCTGAGTCCCTTCTTATCACTTTGTATCTTCTTTAGAGTGTGACAGCCATTTGAATTATTACTAGTTGCACTTATGCAGTAACTTCAAAATTCATCTCTCTGTGTGGCTAATCTTTGTAAGTTAGAATTATTTCTGCAGTTCTTCATTAAACATTTCAGTGAGAGCAGCCCTTCCAATTCAGCATGCTTCAATTCAATCTCTCTCTCTCTCTCTCTCTCTCTCTCTCTCTCTCTCTCTCTCTCTCTCTTCCACTCTTGCCTTCATCTCTCCCTTCTTTCTTATCTATCTGAATCTCTAAATCTATGCATGTATCTGTGGGTGGCATATGTATATATACATATACGTCATATACATATACACATATACATGTGTATGTACATAGCCATAAATGTAATATATTAATAACTCACACTATGTTTTAGTGTTTAGCATACTAAAGACTACCAGATTCCTATGACCCATAGAATAAAACTATAATTCTTTGATATGAAGCTAAATAATCTTGATTTGATTTCTACCATCTCCCCAGTTTTATTTTTCTGTTTTTACAACTTAAAATTCAAGAACAATAAAGTCATCTGTTTTTTAACATCTGACATTCAAACGCATGCCTCTATGTTCTTGTTAATGCTGTTCTTTTTCCCAAATGCCGTCTCCTTCTTTAAAGAAACGTATATCCAGAGCCAGTGTGCATTAGCTATTTTTCATGTCATTCAAGAGCAAGCTCAAGGAGGAGAGAGTTATCTCATCTCAGGTTGTCATAGTATGGAATGTATGATGTAGCTCATGGCAGCGGGAACATGTAGATGCTCATCTAATTGCTGGTGCATCTGATGCATGGAAAGCTAAAACATATTTGGCCTCGAAGATTTTCCAATATCTACTCACTTCCATCAATCAGATTCTGGCTTTTTAAGGCTTCACAGTGTCCCAGAATATGTCACCAGACGGGGACTGAGTACTCAATATGTGAATCTACAGGAGACATTTCCCATTCAAGTTGTAACACCTTTCTTACTCTGCTGAATTTCTCACTGCCATGCTAGTAGATGCTCTGTGCACTGGGCCATACCAGTCCTAAGACTCATCATGTTATACTGTTTATATTCAAGTAGAACTGTAATAGAACGCAAGTACTTTGTGTCTCTAAGCACAGTGTCAGGGGACAAACAAATACATGACTGAATGCAGGCAGTCTCTCAGGGTTAGAGTCCCTTCCCTCCTGTCCTGTTGCTCATCTGTAATCACATTGTAAGTCCACTGTTCATGTCACGGTCTTTACATCCAAACAACTGTGGTTAAAAGCAAAACCCACACATCTCTGCCCCAACACCACTTTGTCTACTCCTGTGTGTGAGCTTCTTGGCATAGTCACCTCTGATGCTATTACTCTCAACACACACAATCTTTGTCCACAAAGTCCTGAGCCCCACATTCAAGTGTGAACTGAAGCAAGCGGTGGTTTCACCATTCCCTAGAATGTGGCTTGTGTCTCTATTACCCAAGACACATTCATTTATCCTTTACTGCCATGGTATCTGCCACTGGGGATCTCCCTGCACTTCTCTGCAGTGCTCAAAATTATGGCTTAATTTGATAGCAATCCCTCTCTCTTTTAAATATAAGGAACCTAATCCCAGGGATGCTAAGTAACTTATTGGAGATTGCAGATATTATCGATTCTTCAGTTCCCCATTGGCAATTGCATGATGGGATTTATTTTTTTCCATAGGTAGGTGTAACTGTTATTTCCCCACCCAATCCTACTTATTCATGGGAATAAAATCTTGAGCCTGATGTTGACATATATATTGTTTCCAAATACCCTTGAATGTATTCCATAAGCACAGGTTGAAGGTGATGTAACCTTCAAAAGTGTATGCAAAATTCAAGACGGGTGAGTTCCAAGCAAAATTAAAGAGGATTCAAAGCCATTGTGGCATCTAAAGAAAAAGCTGGGCCAGCAGTTACTCATCATTTCCCACGGTGCTGGGCTTTTATAGACTTTCTCAGGTGGTTCAAGCCAATGATTGATCAACTTGATTATCCCTCCAAATGTCTGAGATTTATGAGGTGTCAGCCAGTCTTTCAGCCACAGTTTAATTGTGTTAACTGCAAGTGCAATTAATTGTGTCACCTTGGGGAAGAATTTCACAGCTACATTTTTGGGGGGAGGGTGATAAGTCTCTTATTAAAGGACTGTGTTGAAAAAAATCTCAGGAGAGAGCTCGGATTCAATTTTTTTTTGTTTTTTTTTTTTTGAGGCTTGACCATATTCATCTTTTAACTTTTTGCTTGTTTTTCTTATTATTTCTTAATCGCTGTTCACTCTGGCTGGCAGTAGCTGCTTGTTTGTTGCAGTTAAATTGGGGGAACAGTAGCAGTGGACGGATGCACTTCCCCACACATAGTGGTACCTGTTCTCCTGACTTGATTTGCTTCAGTTGATAGCTCTCCATTGCTCACACTATGTTGGGTCCTGGGATCCCAGAAAAGGTTTCCAAAGCCGTTTCCTGGTCCCAACCTTCCATTGAGACCAGCCTGCACTGTGAGTTCTGCAGATAACCAATTGCGTTTACCGGCTTCTAAAACAAGGTTTGTCAGTGCTATGACTTCTTAAGTAAGGATGAAAAAGAATCGTTTAGGTCGAATTCTTACACTAGAAGTTATTGCTAAAGAAATGAGAGTTGGGAATCCTCACAGGAGATGTGTCTTGGGGGTTTGGGGGGGGAAATCCTGGATCCAGGGGTCTGTTGGTGGTGAGGTTGACCCAAAAAGGCTGAAGTTTTCTTACCTAGGCCAAAGAATCTCTGCAATGTGTGAGTGGGATCCCACGCCAGAAATGCTGGAAGAATTTAACATATCAAACACAAATAACAGTGACGCGCAGACGGCTTGTTTGTGAGGAAGCCTTGTGCAGCGCGGGGCATCCTCCATGCCTGTGGTTTTCCGAAAGCTCCTAAGTATACACTCTGGATCAAACTTGCTCTTTCCCTCTCCAAGGCTTTGCCCTTCAGTCTGAGACCCACTCAGGCTCAGGTCCCATCGGTGGAGCCCAAGGCTACTCAGTCCCCAGCTCCAGAGTCATTTAAGATTTTCTGTGGCTCAATTAAACCTGTGCAGCGACCCTACAGCCGCAGAGGGCTGTTTATTCAGTGAAAGTGCTCTGTAATTTATTTAAAATAATCCATCTTTCACAAATAAAGGGGCCATTGATGCTTTCCCCTTGCTCGCTGAGGCAGGCCTCCACGCAAGGACCCCCTTTTGACAGTGGGCTTTGCCGGTCACAGCTTAAATAGCTGACAACAGTGATTCAGAATTATTAATTCTTTTTCCCTTTCTCTTAACTTTCTCACACAAAACTCGGGATTTTAGTAAACTGACTCATTTTCTTTATACTAGCAATCACTGCGAGGATTCCTTTCTGTCTTTTAAAAAAAATTCATTTTTAAAATTAAGGGAGAGGGGAGAAAAAAAGCACAGTTTGGTCGTTAAAATGATTAATGCCAGCCAATTTGATAATCGCCGGGTGGAGGTGCCAGCCATTCTGGGGTTTAGGGCAGCCTGAGACCCAGCTTCTTTATAGCCCTGGGCTAATGAGGAGCCGCATTAGGGTTTTTTTTTTTTTTTTAAAAAAAACTGTATATGAATTGATTAACTGAAAATAAGATTGTGTCTGCGGGTGACACCCATTGACAAAGGGCTCTTTCTTCCCCCAGCTTCCAGTACAGGGTTGCCACTTGAACCTGAAGACATGCCTTTCTCCTAGAACTCCAGTAAAGCATTGGATGAACCTAGGGAGGGCTACCACAGAAGTCTGATCAGCTTTAACGACCTGCCAGACGGACAAGAATGTGATTGTTGAGACCAGCGTTCAGGGCTCTGGACTGGAGCGGTCTGAGTGGGAAGGGGGCGAGGGCCTGGGGCAGTGCTGACTGATGTGGACAGCTGTGTCTCCTTCCCTTGTTTTGTCTCTTCCATCCCTTGCTCCAGATGAACCACAGCTTGTTTGTAAAGCTTTTATGTGTGTGTTGGCATGACTGGCCACTGAACGAATGCTTGCACTTTATGTTTCCCTTATGTTTTGAGAATTTTATACTTTATACAATGAGGTATATTATCCCCTGCCAGGACCTTCTCAGGGTGGGACCTGGAGAGTATCCTATCTGTGATGAGACTTTGGCTGGCTTAATCCTGTAGAGGCTGCGTGCAGGTAAGCGCAGCTTCTGTAAACCATGTCGTGTGCAGAAGGCAGTATCTCACCAACCAGGCTCAGAGAATGCTGCAAAACAGGAGAAAAAGGAATGTAGGAGCCAGAGGATAGAAAGGAAATCTGTGCTCTGTGTGGGGCTGAGCATTCTTGCTCATTCTCAGGCTGTGACTAACTTTACTCCATTCCATTGACTGCTTCCCAGTGAAGCAGGAGCTCCTCTGACCAGACTTCAGAGCGGCCCACATATATGGGTATAAACATAAACATTTAGAAGGTGGGTTGACCTCATAACATCTAGCAAAACAATAATAACAGTTTTCCCCCTGAATGGCTTATGACCTCCACAGCTATTTTTGATCAAGATTACAATATTAAGGGTAAAATTATCTTCTGGGGAATAGGCCTGGCATCCAATCAGAAGCCTTACTCCATAGTCCCCGTTGCATCTCTGGGCACGTCTTACCAGGCAGGTCCATATTAAAGCATTCAGGCTCCAGTACTGGGTAGGACTGATGTGTTTTCTCCCCCATGAGCCTTCATATGCCTTCTAATCATATTAAAACCAGCCACCAGAGAGGAAGCTTCCTGCTCAGTTTGAGATTGATTTCTATATATTCCCCATCCAGAGTGTGTGTTGTCTTCAGAAAGGGGGTCTATGTAGTTATGGCGAGTAACTGAGGAAATGGCCACAGTCTGTTTTGTTTTGAGCCTTCATGATCAATAGCTCCTAGAGACACCAAATGCCTTGTGCTATGACTCTATCTAATAACCTGTCTTGTGGGAGAACCATTGTTTATCCATGCAGGATAATTCTGTCCCATGACTACAGTAGTCTTTCAACTGCTGTCAAACTTCCCTAAGTATTTCTATGTGAGGAGGGCACCCAAAAAGCTCTGTCTTCTCATGGAAAAGCATTCTAGGTGAGTTTGCTAGTTGTATACACAGGCACTCATGAATGATAAAATCTGGCTTAGTCCTGAGATGTTGCCAATTTTTCTATGGTTTCTCTCTCTGTCTCTCTCTCTGTCTCTCTTTCTGTCTCTCTGTTTCTCTTTCTCTCTGTCTCTCTCTCTGTCTCTCTCTGTCTCTCTTTCTCTCTCTCTCTGTCTCTGTCTCTCTCTGTATCTCTCTCTGTCTCTGTCTCTCTCTGTCTCTGTCTTTCTGTCTCTGTCTCTCTCTGTCTCTCTCTCTCTCTGTCTTTCTGTCTCTGTCTCTCTCTGTCTCTCTCTGCTGTGGTCTTGGGTTTTGGGTTTATGGACCCATGGACTACTGGACAAGCACTCTATCATTGAACAAATCCTCTAGCTTTTTCTTTCTTCGACAATTTTTGAGACATGTTTTTGATGAGTACCCCGGGTTGGACTTAAAATGACTCTGTAGCCCCAAATCTGATTTCAGAGTTTCCTCTGAGATTCAAGCCAAATTAAGCATGAGTGCTCATGTAAACAAATAAAAGTTAGCTGCTGCATACTTCAAATATGTAGTGACTCAGAGTGACCAGACCCATTTTGAAAAGGAGGAATGGAGATGTGGAAAAGACAGTATTGGATAAAAGTAAGGCAGAATCTCGGCAGGGAAATCATTAATCCTAACGTTCCATAAATAACACTAGGCTCACACTATGATCAAATGTAGGGTTGAAAAGGTGTGAGCAGCTCCTTTGGACTTGCTGGTTTGGGATATCAAAACTAATCTTTTGAGCTCCTCTGATTTCTTGCTACCTGTTGCTTTCCTCAGCAGGTACTCCACAGTTCTGGTAGCTCCAATGTCCTCAGGTTCTTCACTAGGCTTCACTACCACAGCTCTACTGTCAGCCTGTCAGAAGCCCTCCAGACTTACTCTGTAATGCCTGCCCTCTCAGATTTTCCTTAGAAGACTTGGTGGAAGCCGTTATGACTCTATGACTTTTGATTTCCAAAGGTCTGCAAAGACAGCATCATTTTCATGAGTGGTATTATCAACTATATCTTTAAACTTTCTTCATTTTTTATTGGTTACTTTATTTATTTACATTTCAAATGTTATCCCCCTTCCTGGTCTCCCCCTTGCAAACTCCCATTACATACCCCTTTTCTTTGCCTCTAAGAGGGTGCTTCCCCATGCATGCACCCACTCCAAACTCTTTCCTCTAGCATTCCTGTACTCTGGGGATAATTTTCTCCACTTCTGATTATACAGTATCCTGTCCAAATTTTTTACCTTGCCACTCTCTGTTCCTAAGTATCACAGTAAGTTTGTCTGAAAGATGCCAATAATGTTTCTGTCTGAATAATGTTGCTGCAATCTCCTCTGTCAAATCAACCAGCACATACCTTTACACCCAGCCTCCTGCAAGGTCTCAGGGTACAGACACAACTCATTCAGATTTTTAGCCCTGAAGCTAAGATTCCCCAAGGTCATTCACACCCAAACGCTCAAGATTACAATGATAAGTTTTCACATTTTCTCTCAGTGTTCTTGATCTTGTTAACAATCACCAAAATCACAGTTAAGTTTAATCAGAATTGTAGCCTTTCTATAATGTACAGACTCCTGCATCCACTTGTAAATGCCTTATTTACTTTGTTTTAGGCAAACTGAATCTGCTTACTTTTTTTTTGGACAACTTGTATTGTAATACATAAATGAAATAATCAATTAAGAGAAAAAAAAAAAAAGGTTTATTTAGCTTTCCGAGAGCATGGTGTCTTAACTCTATTGCCTTTGGAGGGCTAAGGCACAATTAGTGCCTTCAATGACAAGTTACCAGCCACATATGTTCTTTGTACTGAACCTCCCTTCTTGAAAATTTCACAGCATCAATAGAGGAAATTCCAGCAAGAGCATCTTCAGGCTGGCAACCATGCCTGTAACAAATGTACCTCTAGGATGTACTTATTCCAACCACAGGGCCTCCTATGATTCTCACAGACTCAATTTTGCCTTTCTTTGATCTGGTAGACCTTTGGCAAAAACGTTTTGTAAGACATTATAACCTTCCTGGCTCTCAGATTAACTTGAGGTTAAAAGTTATAGTCATCCTCTTTTGAGATGGTTTTCTTATCATGGTGAATGGGAAGTGATTAAACTACCCTCACTAGGGTTTATAAGAATAAGTGAGGTAACTGGTTGAAAAAAATTCAACATAGTGCCTAACATATGCAAAACACTAAGTAAATCAATAGGTATTTTTTCTATAGTAATCCTTAGCTTATGGTAGGTTTTCCTCACAAACTTATTGTCAGTTTGAGATATCTCAAGTAAAATAGATGCATTTCGCCATAGGTTAGCCTAGCCTACTATGAATAGTTTTATCGTACTTACATCAATTTATAGACTGGCATCTAACATTAAGAATATTTTATGAAGAGTTAAATTTCTTATGACTGTATTGACTATTTTATTGCAGTTGAAAATAATGCTTGCATGGACATTTAAAGCTCAGGCACACTGAGGCCAGAGAATGCCTAAAATATTTAAGAAAAATGAAATGCTATATAAGTGAGCTGCTATAGTGACACAATCCTCAATTGTGTTGTCATTCTAGAATAGCTGGTAGAATTCCTTGATCCATCAATACATATTGCTTGTTCATAGGTATAGCAATATGTAGAAAGAAATCAAGTTTTGGCTGTATACGATATTTTTCATTATATTAAATATTATTCTTTAGCGAGTGAGAATCTTGGTTAAAGGCTTCAGATGTGCTTATGTGACTTCACAATTCTCTCAGACATTCCATACATATAGTAAAGTGTGAACATGGAGTAGTAATGTTGTAGATGGCCTTTAGAATAACAAACCCTTTTTCAAACTTTTAGTGAATTTTCCAAGGTTCAGTTGCTCTGTTTGAATACCCAGACTCTTGGAACAAAGACTAATTTTTTTTTTAAATTAAACAACTTCATTTAAAAAAAAGATAAATGTACAGATTTTAAAAGCATTTTTGCACAAAACTATATGAATATATTTTTTGTCAGCACTTGATTTTTTTAAAAAGGTTTTGATAGTATGCATTGAAAACTTACTAGTTACAATGACCATAAAGTACATATAAAACGTAATGTAACATGGAAATAGTTGAAGTTTTCTTGGTGTGTAAAGATGAAACATGATGCTTTTTAAATACCAAGGATTGCCACCAGGCTGCATTCTTAGCTCTTGAATTATTGATGATTTAAGGTCTAGGTGTACCACACTCAGAGAGGGTGCTATACACTTATTTCTTTTGCTCCATTGGTTGAATGAGTGCCACTATTTTCTGTGGCAAACATATAATCTTTACATCAGTCAAGATTTCCCTGGTATGTTGTAGGCACCCTGGAACACTGTTTAGAACTCTTGAATGTGATGCCAGCTTACCTCTCATGTTCTTGTACCTGCAGCAATAAGTAGTTCCAAGACCAGTTTTGAGGCTGCATTTACTTCACTCAGGCTTTCTTGCTATGTTTACATTAGAGAGGAGCTTATATACACAGACACAGTCATATCCTGGAGTGCACCTCTGGGCTCTTGGCTACTAGATTAAGAAAGGCTTTACCTTGATTCCTGTACTATTTAAACCCACAGACAGGTTTTTTTTTTTTTTTTTTTTTTTTTTTAGTATCTTGAATCTTCTTAGGCTCTCGATGAGTTCTTGTATGCCTTCCCATAAACTTTACCGTATACATATGTTGGGAAAACATAACAAGTACTTCTCACTTTCAATTATTCTATGCACGTCTGCCTGAAGGTACCAACTCCAGCACCACTGGTCTTTGCTGTCTAGCTGTTGACCTTCTCATTATGAATTATATGGACTCATTAGAACCTTCTGTGTAGGCTGTAGATAGATATGTAGTTAGGCCAATGTGACAAGGAAATGATGTTACTGGAAGCTCCGTTCATGATTTTTAAAGGGAATCCCCTTCTGGTCGAGCCTTGGATGACTATTTTGCCTAACATCTGGACTGACAGTTCTGAGAGACTCTGAGCCCAAGTTGTACCCATAATTTGAGACATACAGAGTTATCTAATACATGCTGCTTTAATCTGCTACAACAATGAAGCCATCTTCACATGTTCATTTCCATATCTGTAAATGTGAGACTGACAAGGAGTATTTTATTCTCTGTTGAGTGTGACAAAAGCAACACACATGTAACATTCCAAATAATAGCAAGTATTCTGTATTGAGACAATCTAGTGTTGCCCTTTGCTCTTGATCCATGGAAGTGGTAGTTCATATTTCCAACATCTGATTCAATTGGTTCTAGATGTCAGATCTTGATTGTTCCTCAAAGACTCATACAATAAATGCTGAGTCCATAGGGTGGTACTATTGAGAGATTATAAAACCTTTAGGAGGTGGGGCTTAGTGGAGGTCCTTAGGTTTCAACATCTCTGCCCCTGGGAGACACTTTGGGACATTGCCTGTTCTGAATTTTCTTGCTTTCTAGTCTAGAAGTGAGCAGCATTGCTCATCATTTATTTCTGCCACGATGGAAGGCCTTACCACAAACACAAAGCAATAAAAGTTAACTCATTAGGGCTCTGAAAATTAGAGCTCAAACTCTTCTGTATGTAAGATTTTTATCTCTGCTTTCATATCTTGGTTATTTCTTTTAATGACAGGAAGCTGACCAACAAAATGGGAAACTAATTTATTTACAGTAGTTGACTTTAGAACTACATGTTAAGATCCTCTGAACATTTATTTATTCAATGCAAATGCATATTCTTATGTGTCAACTTGTGGGATTTGATTCTCTTCTACCTTGTAGGTTCTGAGGCCCCAACACATGCACTCTTTAGTGGCTCAATGACCAGCAAGTCTAGTTAGTCCAGATAGTGAGTTCCATGTCTAGTGAATGATCGTGCTACACTCAGCATCAGCTTCTGGCATCCACATGCACAGACAAGGGTCCAGATTCATATGAAAGGCTGGAAATCTACAGTGACTTGAAAGTATTCTGTGGTTTCTTCTACTGCTTCAAGTGGGTTGTCAAGTCTTGAAATGTCTGTGTCTTCCTATCCCACTGTCTACTTGTCTATGACACAGGGACAAAGTTGTTACCTTCCTGTATTGGCTGAATTGTAGATAGAGAAATGACTATAGGTCATTTTTCCCTGGTTTTCTCAGGAGTTATTATGAATAGAGGCTTCCTTCCTCTTTCTACAGTTCTCTTTGAGGTTCATTTCCTTCATCTACTCCCCGCCCTTAACACATAGGACTATAATACTTGTAAGAATTGTGAATTTTGCCAATTAATTAGTTTCATGCAGTGTAGCTGGGTGGCTTAATTCCCTTTTGTAGCACACTTGGGACCATATGAAATATGAGACAAGCAGTCTTCCTGTAAAGTTATATTGAGAAATTTAATGAACAGAAAATTCCATGCACATCTGTATCAAAATAAAGTATGTGACTTATGCTAGGCACAGAATAACTGGCCACCTTCTCCTGCAGCAGCTGTTGTTTCTGCTTTCCAGTCTCTCTGCTGCTCTCTCCCTATCGTTCTGTTGTCAGTGAATGTGTCTGAAGAGAGCTCTTGGCCCTTTCCTGGGTCTATACTTGTGGAGTAAACTCATAGAACTAGGGCAGTTACCTGAGTTCAAATGCCAGTTGTAGAACAAGGGATAGCCAGTTTCTATACCACTATCTCAGTTTCCCCTCCCATAAAATGGTTGAGAGTATACCAGGGAACTTATGCTGTTTCCATAACTGAGCAAATATCAGTGGCTTAATGCAATTATCTATTCTTTCTCTATTTCTAACCTCATGATGGAGAGAGCACGGAAGGCCATGGTGGTTATCATAAAGAAGCTACACATGGAAGTAGGAACAAGCCCCCTGTCTAACTGTTGTGAGTCAAGATCCAGGCACCAATTCTTGTTGGGAATCTGGAGATTGGTGGTATCGAATGTGGTCTTCTCGTGTGTCAGAGAGAAATGTGGAAGTGACTGGAGCTTTCAGCGTTGCCTCTGCTACAGTGCTCTTATCAATGTTCCCTTGTCAGAATTGGCATCTGATGATCCCATGGTCCTCACTTGTATGACCGGATGTAGAAAATACCAGAAGAAACAGAAACCACTGTTTTTAGACTCGTGATCTTAGGGCTTCTATTAATCTCTTGGAGAGGCAGCTAAGATCTGCCAAAGTTGCTAAATTTTGGTAATTAGTGACTCTTACATTATTTTTCTGGCTGCTTAGTTGGCTTAAGGGCAACTAGGAATTTCTGAGTATCTTCTTGATGATTTATTGGGAGTATAAATACAATGAAGACCCTAGTTAGCTTTATGGAAAAAAAATGAATGTCCATTGAAAAGAAACCTCTGATTTTTCTTTTCTGTGAGGATTATTTTTCATCTCACAAGTTCTCTGTTTTGTAATTTGTCTGCTAAGGTTTGAGACTATGAGAGTCACCATTCATTCATCCCTTCAAAAAGTATTCATAGGCTGTTATGCCTCAGGCAGTTTCCCTGAATTTATCAATGGACAAAGTATCCTCCTCCAGGATTGATGATAGGGTGATGTCAGGGTGAGTGGGAACTATCAGAAAATGGAGATGCACCTCTAACGATGCATGCTCCATCAGATTCCATGAGGGTAACGAAACAACAAAACAAACACCATGAGCAAGAGCAAGATCTGCTCAGTTAGAAAGAGAGAGAGGAAGAGGACCATAGTCTTGGCTCCCTGGCCAGCTTCTCTTTTATCTTTACAAACTAAGTAGAAGGCACAGAGATGGACACTATTCTTTCTTTCTCCAAAACACCACGGTTGCTATTACGACCATTTCTTGTCAGGGAGGGCACATGTTTTATAATGAATAAAGTCATATTAAAACATTGAGTTTTCTTTTTTTGATACATCCTTTGCTACGTTATCTAGGTTGGGCTCAAACTCATCCTCCTACACCAGGTCTAAGTGTCACACTTACAGGTGAGTAGCACTTTACCTTAGTGCATTGGAGGCAATGGAATTACCCAGTGTGCACATTACCCAGTAACAAACTGGAGACACTGATCATAATTAAGTCCCATAGTTTAAGTTAGTCATCACATCCTTACAGTTCTGTGGATGAGCTGAAACTTTAACACAGGTCACTAATTGACATCTCCTACAATAACTTGACATCCTTTCAATGCCCCCTCCTTTAATTGCTTCTTCTTTAAGTTGGACCATCTTTGCCTGCTGTCTGACAGACATGCTGGACAATGCCCAATCATTCTGATGACTGGTCCTGTCAACCTGATGTTCAGTGGTGTTAGGCATCTCATGAGGAAGTTCTTGCTTCCTAGGATGGATCTGTTGAGTAAGGTAACTGTTTTCTGTCCTTGGGTGACAGCTAACTCTGAGGTAAGTTCTTCCTAGCTACTAAAGGTTGTATTACACTTTCCCAGGCTCTTGTCTTTTTATTGCCTACCTTCATCCCACAAAGCTTAGTTACATTTTTTTTTTTTTTTTTTTTTTGTGATCACTTATCTAAACAAAGTGTCTGTTAGAAGTCTAGGTCTCAGGTTCTACTTTTTCGGGGAGGTGGACAATTGCCAAGTCAGTTCTCTTTCTTAACTGTCATGTGCGAACTGTAATTATACTTTACCCATAGTGCTAAACAGTAAATGTAGGTGAGTTTGGAACACTATGAGGCTCACAGGGAGTCTCATTAAATATTTATTATCATGGTGACAATCCAAGGTATTGGCATAGAGTTTATGGAGTACATCTGTTTTCCCCATTTCACTTGAGTTTAACATTAAGTTAATATTGAGTTTCACATAGGCAGTAATCATTATTCCTCTTTTATGGATGACAAAACTAACAATTAGTTTGATGAAATGACTAGGTCAAGGTCATGTGACTGAAAAGCAGAACTTCTATTCCTTTCCTGTGCTAAGACAGGGCTGATGTTAGATACATTGATGGAGTAGGCACTGAGAGTCTGAGAGGTTCCTTCAGGTGACAGCTCTTCAGTGTATATTCAGGGCCTGAGATGTAGGTAGTCACACTTAAGAGTTATGTTGAGTGGGGACTGGGTATGATAAAGATACTGCACTGTTCCCACTTTCCACTTGCAGCACAGGTGGAAGGTAGTCAGTCATGCCCACCTCATTCTTCCCACCTCACTTTCTACCATAGTTACTATTCCCTGCTGTGTATTCCAATCCTAGTGAGAAGAAAGTGAACACCTGGTGCCAAAGCAGTTTCTAAGGCCTCACTCTGGAGAACATCTACATGTAAAGCAGGCTGCCACAGTTCTAATATTCCCAACCGTGTTTATTTCTCTGTCCCACGTGTGGAACCTTAATAGCACCCTGCATCCACAGCCCAGGCGGGTGGAAGAATTTTCTTTTTCTGCATAGGCTATGGATCAATCTCTCTTATCTCAGGATGCTGCTGTGTGGCTCAAAGGAGACCTAGGCTGACATATCTTTGAAAATTTCAAACTCTAAAGTTTCCATACTTTCTTAGGCACTGAGGTTTCTGTGGCTGTCTTTTGTTGAATGCAAATTGTCTTAGATTCTGCCAAGACCTGTGTAACGACACCATACGTCCTGAGTTTCCATAGTACCCACTATTCTTTCAAGACATCTTGGATTTTGAGTCATAGGTTGGAACAAAGATATCTGTTTGTGTGGCCAGAAGAAAGACTGGAGCTTTGTCTTTTTAAAAATTGTTTTTGTTTGAAACATAAAAATAAGATAGTAGAAAGCAATATGTCCTTCAGGAGCCTTTATTTGCTGTCTTCCTGCAATAACTGACATTAAGCTACGGCTTACCAGGTAGACTCTTCTAAGCCACATAAAAACCATTGCTTAGTCTTCTCTAGGATTCCAGGAAGTACTTCTTCACGTCCTATAATATTCAACCCTCCCAGCACCAGCACCACTATCACCATCATCAACACCATTATCACCATCACCAACATCATCACCAACATCATGATCATCCCTGACCTTCAATACTGATGAAGAGATAAACCAAGGCATAGAAAGGTAGACTAACCTGCCAGTGTCACTGCAGGGCAGTGAAGGACTTTGACCTGACCTGGCTCTAGAACCCATGCTTGAGTATAAATAAACAATTGTCTAAAACAATCAGAAGGACCAGGAATCCGTCTAGCTAACTCATTTAATGCTCATGCTCACTCAAGCAGCACAGAGAAATGAACTGATCCGCCTAAAATGACAGTGGGTTAGAGGCTGCTCATGTCCCCATGTCTCTGGGATTGAGGAGAAGGCCTAATGTTGACTGAAGTAGCCATTGATGATATCCTGTTTGAGGTAGGTAAGTAACCTGCCTAGAAAGGCATCAGAGAACTGATGGAGCAGTTGGGGAGATCATGTGTGGGAAGAAGGAGGATGCTGATTTTAGAAATCATGTTGTATTATTCTCTGGCTAAGCTCCACCTCCTTTTATTCATTATTATTAGTTTTATGGGAAAAGGAACCTGAAACAGTTTAGTCTTTGTTATTTGCCTTCAGGCATTGGTTTGTCAGATTGAGATCCAGTGCCAACTCAGCATAGTGGGTGTTCATGGGTGGTGTGTGTGTGTGTGTCCTTCTCTGTGTGTGTTCACAGCATTTGCATGGAAGGCCCCATCCTAGGTCTGATGTGTTGCTTCTCCCTCCAGCCCACCCCCACCTAATGTGTCAAGAATAATAAATTAATCACCTGGCTGGCTTACCCTGAACTTACTAGTGTTTATGAAAGGGAATTCATTGGATATGCCTGTTAATGGAACACGTGTAATAATACTAAAGCCTGTGATTAAAAAGAAATTTAAGGCCCATGAGTTTTTAATAGAAAAACATGTCATTTGAGTGTTTATTTGCTGGTATAAAATGGGTGATTTTTTTTTAAGGGAGGAGCTTCCCTATTGCAGTTTCGGGAGGACCACGCTATTTACGCAGAGCGCTGGTGATGCATGTGCCGCTGCCCAGTGTTTGTAGAGGACCATCTGGAGAAAGTAGGAGCCATTTGCAGCCTCACTGCAGTGTGTTTCTGCTCACGATGGTCCTTTATTCATTCACTCAAAATTTAGTGTTTTTTATCTTATCATTTGTCTAGTCAGAGGACAAGGCTGGGATTCAAAGGTGAACACACAAGGCTCCTAAAAACACATGGTCCTTGGATGGCTCACAGTTTGTTGAAGGAAAGAAATGGAAAGAAGAAGAAGAAATACTTTGGATAACACTCTTTAAAAGAGGCATGCCAAGGGAAAGCAATATATCAGGAGGAGCTGAGGGTTTCCCAGGAGAGGATGAATTTAATCTAGGCCTGATCCTGCCCATGATGATGGGGAGAACATTCCACAATGGATTCAAATTCAAGTTGTTTGAGGACCAAGATGTATTTGGGATAAACTCTAAGTAATCTTTGCCTTTGGGAAACGAGTGTTAGTCACTAAAATAAAAATTATTGGCTCAGATCACACACTCCTACATTTATTCTTTAGTTTACACAAAGGTGATATTCTTTTTATGAATGCATGCACTACATTTGTACATACGTGTACGTATTTAATATTCCTTGGTGTACATTTCTTTGATTTTTTTTTTTACATTTTGGTAAGATTTAATCATCCACATTATTTTATAGTGAGTTGTAGAAAGTTCTACATGTAAAATGAAACTCGTTGATTTTGGCTTTCCCGAGGTTTGCCTGTGGGTTTTTTAAAAAGTCTTTCGATTTTCCAGGGAACGTTTGCATAATTTCTCTACAAATTCTATTTATCTTTTGAAATGGCAAGAACAAACTTCTTTGGGTTTCATAGACCTGGGAGACACTACAAAATCTCTGCATGTTTTTGGGACATTAGAGCAAAAGTTTAGGAATTTGGGATGACTTTAAGAGAAAAGTTGTTTTCGCTTTACTCTTTTCAAGCGTTGCTAGAAGATTTTAGGACAGTGAAAGCAAAGGCTCTGAACATTTGAGCTTTCTAAAAGCTGGGCAAATGTAGCCTTCACTAATTGCTCGCTTCCCGAATGCTGACCAAGCACCTTAAAGATAAAGCCTAGAGGACACTCGAGATGCAGTCAGCCCAAACCTTGAGAAGCTCTTGCTGCTTTGTGGGAAAGAAGAAAGGAATGGGATAGAGGATGGTGTAGTGTCTTGCAGGGATGTTCTCGAGAAAGTAGAGGCGTTAGCTGCATTTTGAGGAGTTAGGAGAGTAGACGCTAGGAGGGACGTTTCAAGGAAGAAAGCACACAGGCCTTATCGGTGCTGGAAGTCTGGTTGTGGAGAGGCAGGAGGCTGCTGGCTTGTTAGTCACGGCTTTTCCACTTCCCAACTATGGAAATAACAGGTGAAATGCAGTGAACGAAAGGGGAACATACCCCACTTAGAACTCTGGACTGATGTTTCTGTGGTTTGCTGGATGAAAAAGTACAAGGAGGGGAGAGCTTACCAGGCAGCAGATCTCTGGGGTTTGGAGGGAAGAGACATGGCGCACTTCTCAGTCCTTGGTGGTAAGTGGAACTGACCCTGGTCCAGCTTATCTGGCTCTGGAATGTCTGTCTCCAATTAGTAGTCAAATCTCTCCTGGGCAGTAGTAACATAGACAAATCATATGCATATGATCAAAAAACATATGCAGTACTCAGACAAGAAAGTCTCAGACTTAAGAGGTATGTCGGAGAGGTCTTCTTCCTTCCCTTTTTCTTAAGTCATTTATCTACTTTACATCTCTAGTGCAGCTTCCCCTTCTTGCTCTCCTCTCAGTCTCTATCACTGACCTCTCCAACCCCATTCCCTCTCCTCCCCTTCTCAGATGAATTTTAACCAGCCTTGGCATAGCAATTTGCAGTAAGAGTAGGTATATCTTCTATTGAGGACAGACAAGACAGCTTAGCTAGGGGGAAGGGATCCAAAGGCAAACAATGTAGACAGGGACAGCTGCTGCTCACTGTTTAGGAGTTCCACAGTAAGACCTAGCTGCACAGTTGCTACATATGTGCAGAGGCCCTAGGTCTGTTCTCATGCATATTGTATGGTTGGCAGCTCAGGTCTCCACGATCTTCATATAGACCCAGGTTGGTTGATTCTGCAGGTTTTCTTATGGTGTCCTTGACCTCTCTGGTTCCTTCAGTCCATACTTCCCTACTTTCACAGAATTCCCCAAGCTCCATTTAATGCTTGGCTCTGGGTCTCTGCATCAGTTTCCATCCATTGCTGGGTGACATCTCTCCGACGACAGTTATGTGAGGCTCCTGCTGCAAGTATAGTAGAATATCATGAATAGTGTCAGGGGTGGGATCACTCTCATAGCATGGTCTCAAGCTGGGACAGTCATTGGTTGGCCCTTTTCCTCATCTTTTACCCCTGCACATCTTGTAGGAAGAACAAATGATGGGTTTAAGGTTTGGTGGCTGGGTGGGTGTCTCAATGCTGCCATCGGAAGTCTTGCCTGGTTACTGAAGATGGCCAGTTCAGGATCTATATATCCTTTACCAATCGGATTCTTAGTTAAGGTTGCCCTCATAGAATCCTGGGTGTTTCTCTTGACCTAGGTTTCAAGCTCATCCCAGGGACGACCCCAATCCAGTTGTCTCTCCCAGTAGTCTTTTCCTCAGTCCTCCCCTACCTCATCTCTCTAGTTCTTATCTACATCCTCTCCCTGACCAAGTCACCTCCATCCATTCTATTTTTCCTTCTCAGTGAGAATGAAACACCCCACCTTGTGCCTTCCTTATTACTTGGCTTCTTGGGTCTGTAATTTGTACCATGGTTACCCTGTACTTTATGATTAATATCTATTGATAAGTGAGTACATACTTTGTTTGTATCTCTAAGTCTGGGTTACTTGGCTCAGAATAATATATTCTAGATCCATTCATTTGCTGGCAAACTTCCTGGTGTTATTGTTTCAAGGGTTGAGTAATCAATCCACCATCATGTAAATTTACTAAATTTCGTTATCTATTCTTCAATTGGGGGATATCTAGGCTGTTTCCAGTTTCTGGATATTGTGAATAAAACTGCTATAAACATACTTGAGCAAGTGTCCTTGTGGCTTGATGGGGTTTCTTTTGGGTATATGCCTAGGCATGGTATAGCTTAGTCTTGAAGTAGATCCATTCCCAGTTTTCTGAGAAACTGCTGAATTGGTTTCCAAAGTGGTTGTACTAGTTTGCTTTCCTACCAGCTTGGTTAGAGTTTATTTGAAGATGTTTTAAATTATTTATGATATTGTGAAGGGTATTGTCTCCCTACTTTCTTAGTCCCTTAATTGTTTGTTTATAGAACGGCTACATATTTTTCTTTTTTCTTTCTTTCTTTTCTTTTTTTAAATGTTAATTTTGTATGTGGCCACTTTGCTGAAGCTGTTTTTCAGCATAGGGATTTCCTGGCAGAATTCTTGGCGTGACATATTTATACTATCATATTATTTTCAAATAGCAAAACTTTGACTTTCTATTTTCCCCCTTGATTTCCTTTAGTTGTCTTACTGCTCTGAGTACAACTTCAAGTACTGTATTGAATAGATACAGAGAGAGTGGGCAGCCTTGTTTTGTCCTTGATTTTAGTGGAGTTGCTTTAAGTTTGTCGCCATTTTATTTGATGTTAGTTATAAGCTTGCTGTATATGGCCTTTATTGTTATTAGGTATGTGCCTTGTGTCCTTGTTCTTTCCAAGACTTTTATGATGAAGGGGTATTGGATTTTGTCAAAGGCATTTTCAGTATTTAATGAGACGATCATGTTTTTATTCCCTTTCAGTTTGTTTATATGGTAGATAACACTGATGGGTTTTCATATGGTGAACTATTCCTGCATCCCTAGAGTGAAGCCTACTTGTTCATGGTAGATGATGTTTTTGATATGTTCTTGGATTCAGTTTGTGAGTGTTTTATTGAACGTTTTTGCATCAATGTTCATAAGGGAGAGTGGTTGGAAATTCTTTTTCTTGGTTGAGTCTTTGTGTGATTTAGACTGGGGAAATGAGCCTTTACAGGACCAAAAGCTTCTCCTCCTATTGATGCTAGACAATGGCAACCTCTACTACATTTGCGGATGGAACCATAGGTCTATTCATGTGTACTCATTGATTAGTGAGATATCCAAAGATTTCATCTACTATACTCCATCTCATTCCCAGGTCTGTGAAGCTGTTCTTTCAAGAGGATTAATACAGTTGTTTTCATGTATGAGGAAGCTGACATCTGAATAAGAATTTAGCTTCAATAGACATCTAAGGAGACTCTTGTACAGTAAATGCCGTCTTCAGCATCATCATTTACAGTGGTTGACATAGAGACCTCCTTTATACTTCTAAGTGTTCCAAACGTAGATTTCCAGTGTCAATGGCACAAATATCAACTTAATAAAGACACATAATGGATTATATAAGCACATGTCTGTGCCCAGCTCTGCCTATACTCCATGCCCTTGTTCAAGTTCCTGCTTCCTGGAAGAATTTTTTTCTCATGTTCCTGTTCCAGGTCTACTGGATGCTGCATCAGAACAGGATCCCATCTGCTTTCTCCATCTCAGATTGCCTACAATCTGTTTTGCTTTTAGAACAATTATGTTATTATTTATGAACCTAGAATAGATAACTCCCTTTAAAGATACAGCGCTATTGTTGTTAATTTCTTGGAATTTCATACATGTCTTTTTATTATATTTTATCTCTATTTCTTTCCCTAACTTCTCCCAGATGTACTCAACCTCCATTATTCTCCAATTAAAAAAACAAAGCCCTATCAAATCCAAATTCTCTTGTCCATATACTCCCGTGTATAGGGCCATCCGCAGGACAGTGGTGGACTTACTGGAACCACACCTTAAAAAAACATCCCCCCTTCCTCAGAAGCTCCAAACTATCCAAAGCTCCTCATTTTGGAGTGTGGTGTGGGATCTATGAGTTCCTTCCTTTTTCTATGTTGCAGGAAATATTAATAAGTGATGTAACCTTTTATCCCAAGCTTTGCCAGCTCTCGTGGCCTCATCTGGCTCTACAGGGGAACTCTAACTTTGTGCTCAATGCCTCCTCTAAGAACTCAGGCTTGGTTCACTCCTTGCTCTGCTCCGGGTGGATACAACCTCCCCAGCATGCTACTTTTCCCCACCACCTGGTATAAACATGACTCACATAAATTAACTTATCAAACAGGTTCGTATGTTAAATTCTCAATCCACAAACCCTCTACACAATAAGCTTACAACCAGTGGACAAAAATATGAATTGCCCATCCAGAAAAGATAAATTAGACCCATAAAAACCCTTAGAAACAATTAACAAACTCATCATGTTAGAGATGCACCAAGAGAAACATACATGTCAGCTTCCTTGTTGCCTCTAGATCCCTCCTACCACCTCCTCTTCTGCTTCTCTAGCCTCTTTCCCCACCTACCTCTCCACTGTCCAATCATGTATCACCTTAACATAAACCTACATTTCTAATACCTTTTGGGTAAATAAGCCCTTCATCCTCTTCATCTTTTGTTTTGAAGAGGATTATTATGACTCTGTATCCAGTGCATGCATTTTCATGGCTGCAGGTAGTAAACTATTTAGATACTAACTCCCCAAGAACTATGTATATGTATATTTGTACATATATATGTGTATATATATGTATATGTATATATATATATATATTCACCATGTTTTTACCATCTTTGTGCAGCATGCAGAACAGAGAAAGCCTTCAGTATGTATTTGCTGAATTCATGACATCCCCAGGCAACCTCTGTCCTGTTTCACTCTCCAATCATTCAAAACTTAATGATGCTTCCTTTTCCACAAGGACCTCTGACTGATTTTACTCCACAGGTAAATTTCCCATCATATCTGTGAGAGCTCACACTTAGTTCTTTAGGATTGATGCAAAGGAAACAGAGAGAGAGAGAGAGAGAGGAGAGAGAGAGGTCTGTAGACAACACCATCTTCTCTGCCCAGGTTTCTGACCCATGAGTGGCCTGAGGCTTAGCCCTGGCCTCCCTATGGGAGGACTCTTCTGGTCTCTCAGCCCCCCACTGCTGCCATCTGTTGATAATTACTGTCCGGTCTCTGCTGAGAACGTGTGATATTTAATATTTCCTCACCACTTGAACAAACATATGGCGATAACAGGGAGGCACTTGGCCACAGGAGTAGAAAGATATATTTGCATGAAAGAATCAGTGTACACCTTGGGCCAGGCAAACAACTGCCTTCTCTTTGCAAAGTTATGAGAGGTCCCCTTAGTTGAAATCCTGGAGAATAGCTACATTGACTTAGGAAGTATTTTTGGAAGAAAACTCTTAAAATCCAAAATATCAAGAAGATTGGTAAAACAAAATAGAACCATTTTTCACAACTGATGTGATTTTGCTCTTAATGAGCAGTCCTTGGGCTCTCCCCAGAATGTCTGCAGCCTCTTTAGAGGAAGCTCTCAGCCTTGCCAAGCACTGGAGAAAAAAAGAATGGCATTTTGTATACTTGTTAAAGAGGCCTCCCAGTCAAATCACCTCTCCCCTCCCCTTCTTTAGTCCTTTTTGGAGGAGGGGAGGTGAAGTTTCCAGTTTCATTTGCAGGTGGGGAAGTTCAACTTCCTGCTTCAAGAATAACAAGATTCAACAGGGACAGGCTCCCTGCCCTGATCTGTAAATACAGTAAACCCTAGGCTATTATCTTGATTCAAAATAGACTGCTTTGCTTCAGAAAACATTTGGACCTGAGGCAGGGCAGAGTGAGTGAGAGACAGTGGTGAGGGTGTGAAATACAGCACAAGTTTGCATTGTGTGCTCTCAGAGGGAAAAATCAAGCCTGTTCCCAATCTTACACTTTATCATTCTTTTATCCCTTCAGAGAAAGTGAGTGTTTTTTGTTAATGAACTCTTTAGGCTTTTTTGATATTTTTTGTGGTACAAAAAGTTAAAAAGAATTTTAGAGTGAGCACCACTATACACGATTAGACCCTACAAATAGTATTTACTCTGCTTTCTTTACTAAATGCTCACTTTTTATTTCCCTCAAAGTCTTCAATTAATCTATAGTATTAGTGTTGATAAACATTACAATATGTTACAGGAAGTCAAGATAGACCTTCCCATCCCCTATTGAGACAGAACCTCCCTTTCTTTCTTTCTTTCTTTCTTTCTTTCTTTCTTTCTTTCTTTCTTCCTTCCTTCCTTCCTTCCTTCCTTCTTCCTTCCTTCCTTCCTTCCTTCCTTCCTTCCTTCTTTCTTTCTTTCTTTCTTTCTTTCTTTCTTTCTTTCTTTCTTTCTTTCTTTCTTTCTTTCTTTCTTTCTTTCTTTCTTCCTTCCTTCCTACCTAACCCTCCCTCCCTCCCTTCCTCCCTCCTCCCTCCCTCCCCCCCTCCCCCCTCTCTCTTTCTTCACTTTATACCCCAATATCCCTCCTTTATCTCACCCCCTGTTCCTCCCTCCCTTTCTATTTTGAGAAAAGGGAGGCTACACTGGATATTACCCGCCCTGCCACATCAAGTTTCTGCTGGACTAGGCACATCTTCCACTGAGGACCCACAAGGCAGCCCATTTAGAACAGGATCCACTGGAAGGCAACAGATTCAGGGACAGCCCCTGTTCCAGTTCGTTAGGAGACCCACATGAAGACCAAGAAGCATATTGATACATATGTATGTGTGAGGCTAGGTCTGACTCTTGTATTTTCCCTGGTTGGTGGTTCATTCTCTGGAAGCTCCCAAGGGTCCATGTTAGTTAGCTCTGTTGGTCTTTCTATGGAGTCCCTGTCTTCTTATGGTCCCTCAATCCTTCCCTCAACCCTTCCACAGACTCTGGAGCTTCATCTAGTGTTTAACTGTGGGTCACTGAATCTGTTTCCACTGGCTGCCTGGTGGAACCTCTCCGAGGACAGTTATGGTAGAATCCTGTCATGGGCAAGAACCAATTCTTGGCACTCATAATAAATCTCCATTTGTTTCGATTCCTTCTTCACCACAAAGGCCTTCTCTGGAGATTATAGTGGTCATGGTCCTAGGCAACAGACAGTATGTGCATGGTTATAGATGATCTTGATCACTTGGAGGATGACAGGTTAAACACAAAAACGCCAAACATATGCACATTAGTCCTTGGGGGTCATGCCTATGAAATGGACAACAGAATAAAGAGGCATCTCTTTATTCTTTTATACTGCAATCAATATACCATCTGGGGGCATAGCTCATTTTACTCCATGGTTGGTAATTTGAATCAAAGGTCATTAGCAGGTTACTGTAGAAGTTGTATGGCTAGAAAAAGTTGATTTTCATTCTGTATTTACTAACTTCCATAATGTGTTATAGACAGATGTCATAGATATTAGAATAAATACATCATGGTCGCTGGCCTCAAACTATTTATTGTAAACTTGAACAAACAGATCATTTCAATGATACTTAAAATGCTTTCAAGCTCAAAGGAGTGGCAAGTGCAAAGAACCCAGAATTTCCTGGAGTACTCACATGAAGTTGAATTGGCAATGAAGCACAAAGGCTGGTTTTCAGGAGGAACTAAATAAAGGGCATGGTAAAAAAGACTTTGTCCTGTAGCAGGAACGGAGCCCCTGGAAAACTTGACATACATGACACTGGAAACACATTACAAAGCTAGAGAATGATAGTTATAATCAACTGTATGACTAGGAAAAAAACAAAACAAAACAAACTCTTAAGACTATGCAGCAGGCATGCAGCTGGGAGGAGCTGGTGCCAATCAGTGTAAGTACCGGGGAAAGGATGACTGATGCAGAGAAAGCTTAGGAGGCACAGCCAGAAGCATTAAAGAATGTAGCAGGTAGGCACAGAAGTGGAAGAAAGGAGAAGGTAAAAAAAACGCATCCTCATTTTCTGGCTTGAATGTGTAAATGAACATTGTATCTGAGCTGCTAGGAGACCCAGTTTTCTCTTAGTCTCTGGCAAGTTGACCACTCTCCTGTGGGTCTGTGTTTTGCCACACTGATAGGGTGTCAGGACAATTGCTTCTTGCTGCTCAGGGAGGTGCTAGGCTGTTCCTACATGACTGCCATATGGGTATCAGGCTCATGGAGTGTGCCTACATGCCTCTCAGGGGAAGGGAAACAGCCTTAATTAAGGGTCTCAGTCTGTGTTTGTCCAGGTGAGAAATAGTGAGGACTAAACCAATGGGCACCCAGACACCACTAGGAAACATGACAATGGGGCTTAAGGATCTGAGATGAGCCTGGGGCAGGGTAGCCTGGTTTAGCTCAGGGTGAATGCCCTGAGTATGTATGGGCTTTTGTGGGATGCATGGTATGAGGAAGCCTTTCCCATCTTGGCAATCCTTGATAAAGGAGACAGTCCTTGCTTGTCCAGACAGTTTATCCATGGTGAAAAATGGATGCATATGACTTATATATAGTAGACCAGAGATGAAATACCTTTTGCAGGAAGGATTGTCTGGGAAGTGAAGGTTATTGGCTAAACCCTGGAGATCCATCTAGATACCTCAGTGACCAGTTGTCATGGTCCTGTTAGTGAGGTGTTGTGATAAAGTGTTCCAGTACAAGACTACAGTTCTCAATTCTGAGAATTAGTGGGGTTCCTTAATCTGCTCTACTCTAACAGTTTTTCTGTCTGGTAATATGGTTTTTCTTGCCCCACATTCTCTTTTTTTTTTTTTTTCTTTTTTAAATGATTATTTTATTAAAATTTTTTAAATTGAACAACTTTATTTAAAAAAAACAAAGATAAATGAACCAATTTAAGCATTTTTGCGTTAAAGTATACAAATACATTTTTTTTTACTTTATATATGTTGTTTATTTAAACCTCAAAATAATACAATAAATACTTTCAATTTTAAAGTAAAAAGTATAATGTAAATGACTTTTTTTTTTTACTTTTTTTTAAAACGATTTTATTTTTCAAAACAAAGATAGATGTAAAGATTTTAAACATTTTTTGCTTAAAATTATACATTTTTGTCAGTACTGTTTTTTCAGACATTAAAATAAATTTTACATAAAACCATGTGAATATGTTTTTTAGTCGGTACTTGATTTTTTTCAAGGGCTTGACAGTATGCATTGAAAACGTACTAGTTGCAATAATCGTACAGTACATGCAGAACAAAACGCAACGTGGAAATAGTCAAAGTCTTCTTGTTTTGTGAATATATGTATAGTTTTTGTTTTCTTTATTTCTTGGACTTCATACAGTCTGTGAGTTGTTTCTGGGGGAGTGCAAGCCTCTGGGGTTAGCATCCCACTATCAGTGACTGCATATTATGTCTGTTCTTTTGTGACTGGGTTATCTCACTCAGGATTATCTTCTCTAGATGCAGCCATTTTCTTAAGAATTTGGTTAAGTCATTGTTTCTGGTGGCTGAGTAGTATTCCATTGTGTATATGTACCACAATTTTTGTATCCATTCGTCTTCTGAAGGACATCTGGGTTCCTTCCAGCTTCTGGCTATTATAAATAGAGCCGCTATGAACATTGTGGTGCATATATCTTTGTTGTGTATTAAAGTGTCTCTGGGGTATATGCCCAGAAGTGGAATAGCTGGGTCTTCAGGTAGTACTATATCCAATTTTCTGAGGTATCGCCAGACCGATTTCCAGAGTGGTTGTATTAGCTTGCAACCCCACCAACAGTGGAGAAGTGTTCCTATTTCTCCGCAGCCTCGCTAGCATCTGCTGTCATCTGAGTTTTGGATCTTGGCCAATCTGACTGGAGTGAGGTGGAATCTTAGGGTTGTTTTGATTTGCATTTCCCTGATGGCTAAGGATGTCGAGCACTTCATCAGATGTTTTTCGGCCATTCGGAGTTCCTCAACTGAGAAAGATTTGTTTAGCTCTGTACCCCATTTTTTAATAGGGTTATTTGATTCTCTGGTGTCGAGCTTTTTAAGTTCCTTGTACACCTTAGATATTAGGCCTCTATCTGATGTGGTGTTGGTAAAGATCTTTTCCCATTCTGTTGGTTGCCGTTTTGTTTTCTTGACGATGTCCTTAGCCTTACAGAAACTTTGCAATCTCATTAAGTCCCATTTGTTAATCTTTGACCTTAGAGCTTGAGCCATTGGTGTTTTGTTCAGGAAATTTTCTCCTGTGCCTATGTGTTCTAAGGTTTTCCCTACTTTCTCATCTAATAATTCCAGTGTATCAGGTTTAATGTGGAGATCTTTAATCCACTTACACTTGAGCTTTGTACAAGGAGATAAGAACGGGTCTATTTTCATTCTTTTGCATGTTGAGTGCCAGTTGGACCAGCACCATTTGTTGAATAGGCTGTCCTTTTTCCATTGAATGTTTACTGCTCCTTTGTCAAAAATCAGGTGACCATATACATGAGGGCTCATTTCTGTATCTTCTATTCTATTCCATTGATCTACTTGCCTATTTCTGTACCAGTACCATGCAGTTTTCAGCACAATTGCCTTGTAATATAGCTTGAGGTCAGGGATAGTGATTCCCGCTGATGTTTTTTTGTTGTTGAGGATGGATTTCGCTATTCTAGGTCTTTTGTTATTCCAGATGAAATTGCACATTGATCTTTCCAATTCCATGAAGAACTGGGTTGGAATTTTGATGGGGATTGCATTGAATCTGTAGATTGCTTTTGGTAGGATGGCCATTTTTAAGATGTTGATCTTTCCAATCCATGAGCATGGGAGATCTTTCCATTTTCTGAGATCCTCCTCAATTTCTTTCTTTAGAGGTTTGAAGTTCTTGCCATACAGGTCCTTCACTTCCTTAGTTAGAGTCACACCAAGGTATTTCATAGTTTTTGTAACTATTGTGAAGGGTACCTTTTCCTCAATTTCTTTCTCCACATGTTTGTTTTTTGAGTATAGGAAGGCTACTGATTTGTTTGAGTTAATTTTGTATCCGGCCACTTTGCTGAACTTGTTTATCAGCTGTAGGAGTTCTCTGGTGGAATTTTTGGGGTCACTCAAGTACACTATCATGTCATCGGCAAAGAGTGATGTTTTTATCTCTTCCTTTCCGATTTGTATCCCCTTGATCTCCTTTTGCTGTCTAATTGCTCCAGCCAGGACTTCCAGTACTATGTTGAATAGGTAGGGAGAGAGTGGGCAGCCTTGTCGAGTCCCTGATTTTAGTGGGATTGCTTCAAGTTTCTCGCCATTAAGTTTGATGTTGGCTGTTGGTTTGCTGTATATTGCTTTTATTATGTTTAAATATGGGCCTTGGATTCCTGTTCTTTCCAGGACTTTTAACATGAAGGGGTGTTGGATTTTGTCGAATGCTTTCTCAGCGTCTAGTGAGATGACCATGTGATTTTGGTCTTTAAGTTTGTTTATATGGTGGATTACATTGATGGATTTCCTTATGTTAAACCATCCCTGCATCCCAGGGATGAAGCCTACTTGGTCATGATGCATGATGGTTTTGATGTGTTCTTGGATTCGGTTTGCAAGGATTTTGTTGAGTATTTTTGCATCAATGTTCATAAGTGAGATTGGTCTGAAGTTCTCTTTCCTTGTAGGGTCTTTGAGTGGCTTAGGTACGAGGGTTACTGTAGCCTCAAAAAATGAGTTGGGTAATATTCCATCTGATTCTATCTTTTGGAATAGCTTGGTCAATATTGGTGTTATATCCCCAATAAATGTCTGATAAAATTCTGCACTGAACCCGTCTGGACCTGGGCTTTTTTTGGTTGGGAGGCTTTTGATGACTTCTTCTATTTCTTTAGGTGTTATAGGGTTATTTAGATGGTTTACTCGGTCCTGGTTCAACTTTGGTACCTTGTATTTGTCTAGGAATTCGTCCATTTCCTTCAGATTTTCCAATTTTGTGGAGTATAAGTTTTTGTAATAGGATCTGATGATTTCTTGAGTTTCCTTAGTTTCAGTTGTTATGTCACCACTTTCCTTTCTGATTTTGTTAATTTGGATACTCTCTCTTTGCCCTTTAGTTAGTCTGGCTAGGGGTTTATCAATCTTGTTGATTTTCTCAAAGAACCAACTCTTTGTTTTGTTGATTTTTTCAATAGTTTTTTTTGTTTCTATTTGGTCTATTTCTGCCCTAATTTTGATTATTTCTTGCCGTCTACTCTTTTTGGGTAAATCTGCTTCCTTTTGTTCTAGGGCTTTTAGCTGTGCTGTCAGGTTGCTGATGTGAGCTCTCTCCAGTTTCTTCTTGGAAGCCCTTAGGGCAATGAGTTTTCCTCTCAATACTGCTTTCATTGCATCCCATAGGTTTGGGTATGTTGTGTTTTCGTTTTCGTTGAATTCTAGAAAATCCTTAATTTCTTTCTTTATTTCTTCTTTGACCCTGCTATCCTTTAGCAGAGTGTTGTTTAGTTTCCATGTGTATGTGGGCATTTTGTTGTCTTTGTTGTTGTTAAAGACCAGCCGTAGACCATGGTGATCTGAGAGGATGCATGGGAGTATTTCAATCTTCTTATATCGATGAAGGCTCGTTCTGTGTCCAATTATGTGGTCAATTTTCGAGAAGGTGCCATGGGGTGGTGAGAAGAAGGTGTATTCTTTTACTTTAGGATAGTATGTTCTGTATATATCTATTAATTCTAGTTGGTTCAAAGTCTCTGCTAGTTTTGCAGTGTCCTTGTTCAGTTTTTGTTTCCCTGATCTGTCCATTGGTGAAAGTGCCCCACATTCTCTAGTGAAAGAATTCTTTTGATCATCCTGAGTTGGCTGTCTACCCCCTCAAAAAATTTCACCTCCCTTGCCATCACATACATATTTGTTCCTCCATTTTTTCTTAACCCCAATAAGCTCTAAACATCTATGGTCAGGCAGGACCAGGTAATCTTTTATTAGGTATTGGCCGTTTAATGCATATACACCTTTGAAAAACCTTGACATGATTTCAAATTGTATGTTCTGAAAGGAAGATGTGTACAAAGAAGAGGAATATGGGCAAGCAAAGATATCCTGAATGATACCTCTCAAGGGCTTTGTGGGCTTAAATGACATGGTGTTGAGGTGACAAGAAAAATGATCTTTCTTTGAGAATAAGCTCTACTCCAGCCTATATGAAACTACAAAGAACTCCCTGTCTGAATTTGCGAAAGGAAAATTCATGTTTCCTATGGCCTTTGCCTTCTAATCTTTACTGGTTACAGGAGGGTACTCCACGCAGTCGAGTGCTTAATAAATATTATATTGTTTACTAATGGCAGTTCTATTAGGGAGAGATATTTCCTTCTGAATGTGTGAGCCTGGTTTAACAAATCTGCTGTGTGTAGTTTCACCTTTCATTGTGTTGGTTGAGGTGTCTCAAGGGCATCTTCAGAGGGGGCCAAGAAACCGTTCAGCGAAGTAGAAGTAAATGAGTATGCCAGATGTTTTAATAGGTCTTGTCTATTCTGATTCCCTTCTGTTGTAGGAAAGAACCAAAGACCAAGGGGCTGCACTGTGGAAAGTAGTTGTGTGCATTCTCACTGAAGATGCAGGATGCTTGGTATAGCTAGAAGAACATTTCCCCCCTGCATTTTCACAGTGTCTTTCTTTCCTTGAATGCACTTGAATCCTCACACACATGGGTTCTCATCTAGATGTCTCTTTGGATAAGGTGTTGGTTGAGTAAGTGACATGTATATGGGTATTTTCTGTTTCCTTCAGTTCCTGAGTAAGTGAGGTTCAAAGACTGGGGCTGGTGATCATAGCCTTCTTAAGACCTAAATAGAACATTGTCCTTTTTTTCCTGCCTGAAGTTCCTTCTTTAGTGTTCTCATTGGAAATGCTATTGTCCTATGAAGTGCAAAGTCAGCTCCTGCCTGGGGCACATGCCCTGCTACACCATTCAGTCTTCCCTCATTTCTCTTCCCTGTCTTGGTTGTATCTCTTCTCCTTTTCAACCAGTGTAGATACTTGTGGGTGGCACAGGAGTTCCTGTGCTCACAGATGAGTGCTGGGAAACCTGGAATGTAACTTACATGGGGCTGCACGTTTAAAAGAAGTGGTGCATAGCACACTATGCACCCAGGAGGCTGGGATTGGATGTGGTTAGTAGCCTGGTGAGCTTTGCACTATGTGCATAAACAGAAACTTCATCGGAACCTCTACCCAGACCCCTATGATCAGCTTTTGTTGCTCAGTCAATCTGTAGAACTGGTTTTATGAAAGATGGCATGTTTATTTTGAAAAGTGTTTCAAAGTAGTCATGTATAATCTTCACTTAGCTTTTTATTTTTCTGTTTTATTGTGTACAGGGAATTAAGCTAAGTATCACTAGAAAAGTTTCAGAAAATTGTGCCATGATTACACATGCTGAAAACAGACTTCTCAGGGGCAAATTCCCAAAGTTTGAACTACCAGTGACTACTGTGTTGTGTTGTACGAAACTGCCTTCTTGACCCCAGTGGATTGTTATGGGGCCAGAAGTGTTGGTCACAGAGATGTCCATGAAATCTTTCTTCATGCGAAGTCTTATGGACTTTAGAGACAGTTCCGCTACAAAAATGAAGTGAAAATCTGTTTTGACTACTATTTTTCTACCACTACACCCCACACACTGTACACGTCATTTTGCATGGATCATTTACCCATCTGTAGCCTGCATTCAGTCCATTCTAGTCCCCATAAATTGCTCTCAAGAAGATGGAAATAGCCTTCTAATGAAAGCATTTCCTCTAAACCAGTTAGCTATTTTGTTGTCTTTATCAAGCCACTTTTTTCATGCTAGAAGCTTTAATTTCTTTATACATTTCATTTGATATTCCAGCTACTAGATTACACTTCATTTTGGTAATATTTTGCATGTAACCCAAGAAACGTCTCCATTTTTAATGAGCTAGGCCTCAGCTCCTGTTCTGTAACAGGAGCCCAGAATGGTGAGGAGAGAATGGAATAAGTCCCACTCCTCTCTGCTTGATTGTGAATTTTACATACAAACTAAAATTCTTTTAAATGTAACAGATGACACTGACACTGAGGTATTTGCATGACACTAAGGAGTCACAGCCAGATGCAATGCAAATTATGCTCGTGGACATAAGGGACAATGAACATTTTAAAGGTAATTAGATGTGTTTCATTAACTCTGTCATTCTTCATTACTGCAGGCGTATTTTTTTTTTTTTCTCTACTTAATGATTAGCTATTTTCTTCAACTCTTAGAAGTTCTTTATACTTCTTGGTGAGAATTCTATTTGTACACATAAATACGTGTACATTTTTAAAAATTATTTTTGTTCTTTGACATTTTCATTTATCTATGTAATCTATTCTGATTGCCCTCACCAACCTCCCTTTCTAATTTCCCTTCTGCCTCAATACCCCTGTATCCTTACCAGTCTGTTCTTAGTTTTTTTTTGGCTTTTGGTTTTGTTTTGTCGCACATTTAATTTAACAAGAAATGTCTGTGAGCACTGGACTGAAACTGTCATTGAAATCAGTGGAGTCACCAGAGGGTACATAACTGAAGGCAAGAACTGCTTCTCTCCTTAGTCTACAGGAAATGGGTCAGCAGGGATGACCTGGTTCCCTTCTTTCATTCATACCCATTAAGTGGCCCACTCCTGTACAGAGCCAACATAGATATTTGCACTGTTGTCAGCTCATGGTTGCACTGGCTGTATCTTGCCTTAAAGAGGGCACTTTCCATCTCTTCTCCTTTCTTTATTTCAGCTCTTATATTCTGTCTGTTCTTCTGCAATTATCTCTGAGTGCTCCACTGTTCTACATCCTCTAAGGCTCAGAGATGTGAAGCCACAGATTTGCTTATGCCTAAACCAACCCAACAAAGAAAGCACACTTCAGACCAATCTCTCTTATACACATTGATGCAAAATACTCAATAATATCCTTGCAAAGTGAATCCAAGAACACATCAAAATGATCATCCCTCATGATCAAGTCGGTTTCATCTCAGTTATGCAGGGATGGTTCAATATAAGGAAATTAATCAAAGTAATCCACTATATAACAAACTCAAAGACAAAAAAAAACCCCCACATGATTATTTTATTAGATGCTGAGAAACATTTGATAAAATTCAACACCCCTTCATGTTAAAATCCTTGGAATGATCAGGAATTCAAGGCCTAAACATAATAAAAGCAGTATACAGCAAACCAACAGCCAACATCAAATTAACTGAGAGAAACTTGAAGCAGTTCTACTAAAATCAGGGACTAGACAAGGCTGCTCACTCTCCCCCTACCTACTTAATATAGTAATTGAAGTCCTAGCAAGAGCAATAAGACAACAAAAGAGGAAACAGGAATATAAATTGGAAAGGAAGAAGCAAAAACATCACTATTTGCGATATGAATGAGTCATCAGAAACTATTCCCAATCTTCTGGGAACCACCAGATTGATTTTCAGAGTAGTTGTACAAGTTTGCATTCCTACTCGAACTGTAGAAGTGTTCCCTTTCTCCATTTCTTTCCCAAGATGTGTTGTCACTTACATTTTTGATCTTAACCATTCTGATCACTATAAGATGAAATCTCAGGGTTGTTTTGATTTGAATTTCCCTGATTACTGAGAATGTTGATCATTTCTTTAAGTGCTTGTCAAACTTAGACATTGCTCTATTGAGCATTCTTGGCTTAGCTCTTTACTTCATTTTAACAAATGATGCTGGTCTAACAAAATGTGTGCATGTAGAAGAATGCAAATAGGTCCATATATATGTATGTATGTATGTATGTATGTATGTATGTATGTATGTATATATTACCATGTGCAAAATTCAAGTCAAAGTGGATCAAAGACCTCAACATCAGATACACTAAACTGAATAAAAGAGAATGTGTGCAATATCCTTCAACTCATTGGTATAGGAAATAACTTCCTGAATAGGACACCAATGACTCAGCTTTAAGATAAACAATTGATAAACAGAACCTCCTCAAACTGAAAAGCTTCTATAAGACAAAGGACACTGTTAATAGGACAAAGCAATTGCCTACAGATTAGGAAAAGATCTTCACTAACCTTATATCTGACAGAGGGATAATATCAAAATATATAATAAACTCAAGATGTTAAAGACCAACAAACCAAACAACCAAGTTAAAAATATTTTCTATTTTAGCGTTTGGTAAAAATATTTTCTATTTTAGCGTTTGGTAGTTTTGCTTGCATAAATGTCTATTTACCACCTGAGTATGGTAGCTACAGAGGCTAGAAGAGGGTGTTGGAGCCCCTTAAACTGGAAGAGAACCATAAGCCATCACGTGGGTACAGGAAATTGAAACATATGTCATACAGAAGAACAGCCAGTGCCTTTATACATCTCTACTCCTAATGTCTAAAATTTTATTATTTATTGATCAGATAATGAATATCTTGGATAGATAATTTCATTTTTAAACTATTCTTAATAGAAGAGCAATGACTGTGCATGCATCAATATCTTTGTAGTAGGATAGAGTTCCTTGGGTATGTTAATAGAAGAGAAGTATCTGGAGTTTTCCATTAATTTTCATAGTGGTCACACCGGTTTTTAGTCACACCAAAAATGAGTGTTTCTCTTTCCACACATCTTTGCCAACCTTTCTTTTTGTCTTCTTAGTTATGAGTCATCAAAGTAGCTTAAAGTAATACTCTGATGGCGAACAATATTGAACAATTTTTAAAAAAGTGTTCATTGGTTATTCACACTTCATCTTTGGAGAATTCATAATTTAGATCTGTTGCCCTTTTAAATTCACTTGGTTTTTTAATGTTTTATTTTCTGAGTTATATTTTATAGATATTAATCCTCTGTCTGATGCATAGCTAGTGAAGATTTTCTCCCAATCTTTGGGCTTCAACTTTATTCAGTTGGTTTTTTCTTTTGTTTTACAGAGACATTTTATTTTATGATGTTCCACTTGTCATTTCTTGGGCTAATTTGCCTAACCACCAATGTTCTATTTAGCAAATCTTTACATTTACCTGTGTTGTAGCTGACTCCCTACTTTCTCTTCTAGCAGTACAAAATTTTAGATTTTATATTGGGGTTTGTGATCAATTTGGAGTTGGTTTTCGCTCAGGGTAAGAGATAAAATTCTAGTTTTAAGTGTCTGTCATGGCTTCAAGAGACCTTCAAGAAGCCAAGGATAGTCTTACATTTATGACAGATATTTATTTTTAGTCTCCTTTTCTTCAGCATCTCAGACCTAAACTTTGTTCTGACTTCTTATTCCCACACATTCTGTTTTTAACTTCCTATCCTGAAGAATAAGCTTGCATTTGGTACTGATATTGGAGAGATGGGCATAATGTGAAGATGCCACCACTGTGTGAAACTACTCATCCCTTTCCTCAGCACATTTCATAGGACTCTGTAGATGCCAACATCACGAAGCTAGCATGTTGTGGGCTGGGTAGCTCTCAGCTCGCTTGTGTCCTTCATATTAAATTTACACGTTGGTTTGCTTTCTAGTGCCCCAAATCCCATGCCTGCTCTGTCTTCTCTGATGTTCTCTGTCCATGTTATTTCACAGCTTAAAACATTAATTTATTAGCAAGGCCTGGTTTTCCAATGGGAGGATAGTAAATGTCTGTTTCCACTGTTCTTTTCACTTCAAAACGAAATCTTTTTGTTCACTTACTTTATAGGTACAGATATAAAGACAATAAAATGTTATTTTGCAAAAACTCACAGGAAAAAAAAATCCCTCTTTCTTCTGGTCAGAGTTTATGGTTCCTTTTTGTCACCAAACTGGCATTGTTTTTGAAATTGTAAAAAAAAATTCTCAGTGTTTTTAAATTGTACAACAAATTTATTAGTATAATCAAGCCCCTCATAACTCAAAAATCTGCCCTAAGAAAATCTGTTCTTTAGCATTTCATGATCTAGAGTGAAAAATCTGTAAGGCTAAGGACATTGTCAAGAAAACAAAATGGCAGCCAACAGAATGGGAAAAGATCTTTACCAACTCCAAATCAGATAGAGGCCTAATATCCAAGGCATACAAAGAACTCAAAAAACTAGACACCAGAGAATCAAACAACCCTATTAAAAATGGCATACAGAGCTAAACAAAACGTTCTCAATTGAGGAATATTGAATGGCTGAGAAACATCTAAGGAAGTGCTCAACATCCTTAGCCATCAGGGAAATGCAAATCAAAACAACCCTGAGATTCCACCTCACACCAATCAGATTGGCCAAGATTCAAAACTGTGATTACAGCAGATGCTGGCGAGGTTGTGGAGAAAGAGGAACACTTCTCCACTGTTGGTGGGGTTGTAAACTGATACAACCACTCTGGAAATCAGTCTGGCGATTCCTCAGAAAATTGGACATAATACTACCTGAAGATCCAGCTATTCCAATTCTGGGCATATACCCCAGAGACACTCCAATATACAACAAAGATACATGTACCACAATGTCCATAGCAACCTTATTTATAATAGCCAGAAGCTGAAGGAACCCAGATGTCCTTAAGTAGATGAATGGATACCAAAATTGTGGTTCATTTACACAATGGAATACTACTCAGATATCAGAAACAATGACTTAACTAAATTCTTAAGAAAATGGTTGCATCTAGAGAATATCATCCTGAGTGAGATAACCCAGTCACAAAAGAATAGAAATACTATGCTGTCATTGATAGTGGGATGCTAACCCCAGAGGCTCAGACTGCCCCAGAAACAACTCATAGACTGTGTGAAGCTCAAGAAAAAAAGAAAAGAAAAAAACAAACAAACAAACAAACAAAAAACATTATGCTCAATCCTTACACACCAAAAAACGTTGACTAATTCTGGGTTACATCCTGTTTTACATGTACCTTTTGCTTATTGTAACCAGTAAGACCTTAATGTAGAGTTTCAAACCTTAAAAAAAAAAAAAAAAAAAAAAAAAAAGAAAAAAAAAAGCCAAGCACTGACAAAAGTGTATTTGTATACATCTATGCAAAAATGTTAAAAATTTTCTTTTCTTTTATCTTTGTTTTTTAAATAACATTAAAAAAAGACCTACAAAAAAAAAAAAAAAAAAGAAAATAAAACACTCATAAAAATGTAGTGAGGAGCACATCACAACTTCTTATGCTACATACACCGAGCACTTGTTAGTGTTTGTATTAATCACTATTTAATGCAAAAGGAAGCTCTCTGGTGAGCACTGAGAGACACACAAATCCTTAGGTACAAAGACAAAACTTTACAGGGTGTTTTATCATCAATTTAGGAGCATTTAGTTCTCCTGTGGTAACTGCAATAAGGATATCTATTGTTTTTTGTCCAACACTTACTGGAACTAGGCATGAATTACATTTGTGAAGCAGGCTTCATTTGTAATGAGGAAGTAGTTGGTTATTCCTGTAACTTTCATACCATTATTTGAAGCAATGCATGTATCATTCCAGACCAATTGTTGTCTTAGGTTACTGAGTGCACAGCTAGCTAGGACTGTTTGTTAATTTTCTCCCTGATCGCTTATGTCGCTGCTTCAATCTGGTGATATAGTTCAGTGGTAGAGTGTTCATCTAGCACGTTTGAGTTTATGAATTCAATTATTAGCACTGCCAAAGTAGGGTGGGGGCCTCAATTAACCAATCAAACAAGCAAATGAGATAGCTCAATAAAGCATGGTTGCACAATCCGGAGTGAAAATCCAGAAGCCACGTAACAGTTGAGTAAGGTGGGATTCTGTCAGCCTTGTGTGCTGAAGGAAGGACAAAAGGTGGAGACAGAATTTCCAGAAGCCCATGGACTTGAACATCATACACAACAGCGATAATTGAAGAAAAAACTCTGTCTCAAATTAGAGGGAAGGTAAGAACTTATAATTGAGGTTGTCCTATGACCTCCACATGGGTGCCTTGTCGCCTTTTCATGTGTACACCACATTCACACATGCAATGACATTCAAACACATACACACACACACACACACACACACACACACACATGCAAAAAAACACACCAAAGAAATATTTGTAGCCAACTTTTTATAAACTTAACTTTCCAGTGTAAAACAATTGTTTCTAGAAGCCTCTTTAAGGAGGACAAATTCTAAAACTCTGGCCTACCAGGAATACTAGGCTATTAGTGTTAGAAGAGCCTATGTTTGGAGCTTCATTTTTTATAGTTTCTAGCTGTGTGACTTTGGCAGCCCATTAACTTCTCTGTTTTATTTTTTAAACTAAAACAAACCACTTCTTCCTGGATTTTCTTGGGCTCTGAGGATGCTGATTTATGAGGACCTATGACTGCTGCATCCAGAAGAGTGAATCTAAAAGCTTAGGCCAGTGAGATACTCAGTGGACAAAGGAGCTTGCCTACCAGTTCTGATGACTTGCATCGTGCCCTGGGATCCATGTGGTAGAATGAGAGGAAAAGCTTGTTACGTTGTTCTCTCACCTCCACATGTGTGCCATGGGATGCAGGCACCAACACAGAAGCACAATAAATAAATTAATGAGTAAACAAACAAACAGACAAACAAATAGAATAATAATAAAAGAACCACTGTAGGACTCCAAACTATCCTAGATATTTGCAGAACTAACTTGCCGATAAAGAGCCTTTCAGGAGATGCTGCACAACACCACTGGTACCAATGGAAAGCAGGAAGATAACCTCGATTCAAAGTCTCCATGTGGCCAAGTCTACATTAGGAAAAGGCTTCATTTTTTTTGGCTCAGTCTGAAGGGGAAGACCCAAGAGGAGCCCAAGCAGGTACCAAGGTAAGAGGTCCAACCTCAGATCACATTTCAATCACTAGAATTTGTGCAATTGGACTGCATTTGCCCAGCACACACTCTGGTGGTCCCTTCTGAGCAACCCCTTGCTCCCCTGGAGTCAGAGACTAATGAAGATGGAGGGGCTTCCCACTGTGAAGAGCTGGACTCTGTTCAGCTCTTGAGCTCAGCAAGCATGACTCATCCCCTGAGCTAGTGTCCCTTTGGAACTTGAGCCCGGGCCGTCAGGCTCCTGCACAAGTACACTGACCTTCCTTTCTTTTCCATTCCTAACTGCAAGAAGATATGCTTTATTTAAAGTGAGCATCCCCCTGTGTCCACAAATGTCCTCCACTCCTGCAAATGGATGCTGCGGGAACAATAATTCAAAGAGTGAGGACAGAAGGCAGCTTGGTGACCTCATAGCAGAGCTGGCTTAGCAAAGCAGGGAAAGGGCTCAGGAGGCTTTACTTGCAGAAGGTCTACTGAAGAACTGGGTGAGCATTCATCTCTGTGCTCAGGGACGAGGGGAGCATTCCCATGCTCTGCCTTCTGAGGCTATGGCACAGCACAAAGTATGATGGTGGAGAAGGATCACTGCTTGTGGAAATGCTTAATATGTCAATGTGTCAGCAACATCAAATTAGGAGTTTATTGAACCTGATTCGAGAGTGAGCAGCAAACTATGCATGCTGCAATTCATTACAATAAAATGGCCTCTTCAATTGTCAGAATGAGGGAGTAATTAGTTTCTTTAAAAACTGTCAGAATTGGGGTTGTGAACAGGGCTGAAAGTCTGCTCATGTACAGTGTGGTGAAATGGTATCCTAGCTTCCACCCCCTCCTAAAACAGTGTTTTTATTTGTGCTTTCAGACACGAGACCCTGGTTGCCTCAACTCTTCTGCATCAGGTTTTGTCCTGGTTTTGTGCCCCAGAAGTAGGAAAGTGGCTGGTAGCTGGGATTTCTTATGGTGGGAACACCTAACTACCAATGCTTGAGTTATTCTTAGATCACAGTATGATGCCCTGCCTGAGACCTGATTTCTCCTCTTATAGTGACTACTCACTTGACAAGGGCCAGGACAAAAGGAAAACACTAGCTTGAGAAGCCGGTATCCCCTCCCATGGCAACTTCCTCAATCAAAAGATGCACAGCTACCCTCCAAGGGACTGCTAATACTGTAGAGTAAGTTCTGTTCCAAGGCCTAGGATAAATGAGAGACTTTCATTCCATTGTTCAAGAACCAAACCTGGTGTTTCCTGACTCATTAGAAGAAGCTGTTGTTGTGACCTGCCTCGGTAGCTGTGGGCTAGGCACCCAGAACTTACTCACTACCTTCCCAGATTCCCAAGAAATATAGTCTTTTCTCCATCAGCACCACCTTATTTCTACTTCTCGCAGCAAGTGAAAGGCACACGCAGATCTAAGCAAAAAACAGATTCTATCCTAAGGAATCAAGAGTGCACTCAGAAACAGTCCCACGAAATTAGAAAAGTGAGTCTGCATGTTTATTTGTCCCTAATGTGATCTGTTCTATTGTCCATTCAGACTTGATGGATAGGGCAGAAAGAAAAAGGGGCACTGTTTTAGCTCCTCACTTGGATCTGTTCCAGTTTCTCTGGAACTTTCTTATAGGGGAACCAGTGAGTTTTCCTGTGCCTCGACAGGGTTCAGTGAGCACCATCTTCATGACCAACTATCTTCATTTTTCAGGGAAATAAATAATACTCTGGCATGATTTTTACTTAGTACTAAAAGATTCATGATGAAGATAAGACTATTTAAAAGCAGGAAACATAGAAGCCACGTCCCTCCCTCTCTCTCACACACATACATATATGTATGTATAGAAATAAATATGTGTCAGAAAACTATAATTAAAAGCTCCCCTTTCCATATTTGTACATCCATGGACTTCTCTTCCATTAATTCAATTAATAGTATGTGGAACAAATGTGAAACAAAGTTGTTTTTTATTCATATAAAATTATTCTCCTTAGATAATATAGCCAAGTAACCGTTTACATAGGATTTACCTTGTACTACGCATTATAATTAATCTACAGATAATTTAAAGTATACTGGAGTGCAAACATAGTTTACATACCATTTTACATATAAGACTTCACAGATTTTGATATACTTGGGGGTTCTGAAACCAACCCCTTGTATATATTAAGAGATAGTTATAGATAAGTAATGATTCTAAATAAAATATGAGTTATGGCTCTATATTAAAGCTTTATCCTGCTTATAAGTTCAGTTGTGCACTGCAGACATTCCAATTTTTAGTTTTTTGCTGAGACACAGCTATTGCTATGCCCTTTCTCCTCAATTGTTTGTGGACATCCAGTACCTATTACAGTGATATTAAGGGGTGGAGTTTTTAGGAGATGAGTAAGTTATAATGGTGAAGCCCTCATTATTGAGATTAATGCTCTTTGCAAAGAAACCCAACTTAGGAAGATTGTCATCTCTTTCACCACATGAAGACACATAGGAAGGCCCTATTCATGCAGAGCATACCATCCACAAGCCAACAAATCTGCTTCACCTTGAACGTCACAGACCAACTGTGAACAGCACATAACTGCTACTTCAATTACGTGATCCACTCAGGTTGTTATATTGTTAAAACACTCTAAACACAAGGGCAGCCACTTCTCTAGACTGCAGCCCCACATCTCCAAGGTTAGTTATTTTTTCCAGTCCAGAAAATAAGCATATAAAAATTCTTCCATTTTCAAAGTTTATAAAGGATACAAACAATAAAAGTCATATTGTGTATTTAGTTCCTGTGGCTGTTGTGGCAAAATACCACAAACTAGAGGCTTAAAATAAGACACATTAATTCTCTTCCAGGTCTGGAAGCCAGAGTCTGAAATGATGACAAGGCAAGGTCATGTTCCTGCTGTGCCTTGGCAGGAGGGAGCCATTTGACTCGTTTGGAGTCTGGCTTATAGCAGCATCTCTTCTTCTCTGCCTCTTTCTTCTTCATGTCTGCCTCTGTCTCTTCATGTGGCCATCGTTTTGTTAGAAGACAAGCCGTACAGAGTTTTACAGTCAGACCTATTTCATTTTAACTAATTACATTTGTAGTCATTTATTTTCAAATAAAATCGCATCATGAGGTTGATAAAGTTATTATTTACTTTTCAAATAAAGTTATTGCTGAGTAAAGAACATCACATCTTTGAAGAATGAACTAGAAGAAGATATCCGAAGATCGAAAGATCTCTCATGCTTGTGCATCTGTAGGATTAACGTAGTAAAAATGGCCGTCTTACAGAAAGCAGTCTACAGATTCAAGAAAGTTCCCATCAAAATTTTAACACAATTCTTTACAGATCTTGAAAGAACAATACTCAACTTTATATGGAACAACAAAAACAACAAACAAGATAGTTAAAACAACCCGAGCAATAAAAGAACTTCTGGAGGTATCACCATCCCTGATTTCAAGCTGTACTACACAGCGATAGTTGACAGGTTGGCCAATGGAATCAAATTAAATCCCTAGAACAAACCCACACACCTATGGACACTTGGTTTTTGACACAGACATCAGATCTGTACAATGGAACAAAAGCATCTTCAACAAATGGTGATGCTCTAACTGGATCTCTGCATGAAAAAGAATGCATATATATCCATATTTATTACCCTGCACAAAACGTACGTCCAAGTGAATCAAAGTCCTCAACATAAAGTTGGGTAAATTGAATTTGACAGGAGAGAAAGTGAGGGACTGCCTTATCTGAATTGTCTCAGGAGACAGTTTCCTAAGCAGAACACCAACAGTGACTTCCCTTGTGGTTTTGCTCTCTTTAGTCCGGAATTCCTAGGTTGTTGACTGAAGGAATTTCAGGAATTAGTTCCTAGGTGGACTTGAACGTTGCTATGAAGCCTGTTCTACAGACTATTTCCCCAGTTCAGAGTCAGTAACATGGGTCCTATACTCACATAAGATTGTAGCCAATGCTAAAAATTGTTTAGCACTAGGTCATAACCGAAGGTTAAGAAATAAGTATGTGACTTTTAACAAGTGTTCTGCAAATTGAAATGATTCGATGGGCATTTCTTTAGTTCATACTTTTTAAATTAAAAGTGTTACTAGGTTTTCTGCATATTACTATATAATCTCTCTAAATGGCAGATCAGTGCCATGTTTCTATATTTCATTGAGTTGCAGCAACATGCATCAGACCCCTATGCAGATGCCTGATATCTCGTCAGTAGCCTTCCACATCCTGGCTTTTGCTCTAGTGCCTCGTAACAGTTTACATCTACAACAACATAGGGAAAAAAACCAAAATAAATATATGACACGAAGAGAACTCAGAAGATAATCTAGGCATTGATAGAACATGACAGAGCAGATATTTCAAAGAGGAAAAAAAAATTAAAAAGCCTTAGCATAAATGTAATGTGTATGTGGCTTGGAGGGTTGCAAGCGTTTCAAGAGCTCATCACTTAGGCTAAGTGGTTGGTTTGGCCCGTGGCCACTGTTCTTTGAATTTGCTTCGGCCCTTTAAAAACTTATTCAACTGGCTAACTGCAAGGCCATCCAACCCGTGCATGAGGTTTGTAGAAGATAAGGACTGGACTGGCCTCCTTTGTTTTGGAATATGAGAAAAATGTTAGAACAAGAAAAATGTTTTGCTAGGCTATTTCTTTCACACAGTATTCCATTGAGTGTCACTAGCTCCTGAGGTTTGAAAATAACTGGGAATACTTAGAAAATTGATTATACCTACTTTCTGCAACATACTTTTGGGTATACATTGGGCTTTCAGAATACATGAAAATATATATGATACATAGAGAAAAGTTGTGATGTGATATACACCTATATGCATATATATTAAGCACCCTGCTGTGACTAAGAGCTAACTAAAGAGAAAAAAAGCATAGCCATGTCCTGAAGTATGTATAAATTACTTTTTTAGTCCCTATAAAGTTTTAGCTAGCACCAAACATAGACCTTCATTCATCATCCTACAAGCAACGCCTGCCAAGGGAAGCCAGTTCTTCCTGAACCCAGAGTGGCAACACTCCAGGATTGGCAGAAATCAAATGAGTCATTTCCTGGTTTAGTTTTAGATAAATAATCAGAAAGATTGTCTAGATTATGATCCAAAAGACACTTTTTTAAGTTCTGAGGGCCTAGAGTTTCAGATGAGGCACCCTTTTTGATTTGATTGTTCAGTACTGAAGAGATGACAGATAAACTGACCAGCTACAAACCAAAGTTTCAATGCATAGAAGATTTATAAAGCTCAGTGTGCTGAATGTACAAAGCATTTCTTTCACTTTTCAATGTTTGATGCTTTGACCTTGGAAGCCTGGCTGATGTCTAAGTATAGTGAATTTGTCCAAGACCACACCTTCCCATGCAAGCCCACTTGTCTAATATCCATATCCTCAAATGTTCCTTTTCACACTAGGTCACTGTCTACTTGTTTCAACTACCTTTGCCTGATACCAGACAACAAATTCTTCCTCACTCCCTAGATCACATTGAAAAATTCGAATGAACTACCCAAAAGTTTGCTTAGTACACTTCCATCAGTTTCTTTTTCTACACAAATCTTAGTCTCATGTTAATGTCTCCACCACTCATTCTTTCCAATAGCCTGCCTTCCTCCTTCCCCATGAAGCTCTCACACCACAGGGTGACCCCTCCCCACTTCAGAAGTACAAACATAGCAAGCTTTTCCAGTGGCAGACATTTCTTTCTCTGCGGCCTTATCATCTTTGAATAATAATAATAAAACATATTTTAAGATGGTGAAGGAGGAAATATGACACTGAGAACAAGGACCAACCTGGATTATAGTTCCAACCTAGTTACTAATTTATTGGAAGATTTTTGTCAAGGCATTCTAATTTTCCTGTATGTCAGTATACTGGTGTCTAAATGGAGGCACTGAATTTGTTTCAGAGAGATTGGTTTTATTTTTCATAGTCTCCATCTGTTACCTGGATACCCTCCCCATTTTCTATTTACCTTATGTCCTGTGGCATCCTCACTGCTGTTAGGTAATAGTAAATACTCTGCTTCTGCTCTCCTGGGATTTTAATGTACTCTCCATTCAGACATGCTTTCCTGTTTGCAGTATGGATAATATTTTCAAAAAACCCAAGCAGGGTATTTTCCCATAAAATATGTTGCATAGCAGTTCTCCCTTCTCACTGAATCAATACCATTCATTGCTGAGGGAGATTGTGGCTGCTAACTAGAACAAAGAATCCATTGCTCAATTCTGAGTTTCACACTAGATTTTTATTTTAAGTACGTGGAGAGATAACAGTCTTGACAGCCTACTTTTCATGGACGGAGATTTGTTTTTCTTACTTTACATTCCCCAAACCACCCTTTATGTATAAAAAAAAAAAAACATAAGCAAAGTATCTGAACTATGTTTTCTCTTAGCTATAGTATAGAGGAGATATTGATATTTATTTCAAACAGAATAGAAAAAACCACACTGATATGGGGTAAGTACGAAGATACAGTGAGTGTAGAGAAGTTGTCTTGGATATTATTAGCTGCACAAAAGTGTCAAGTTCATTGAATGCTTATTCAGGATGGCTAACATGTTAGTCATGATATTGAGAAGCTGCAGAAAAAAAAAACCTAGCTTGCTTCAAGTTTTTTGGGAATTCTAGAAAGTGTATCCAGTTTGGTACCCACTGCTGTATTCACCAAACTCTAAAGGTTAGTACGAACTCCTGTGCACAAAATTGGCAGTGATGAAACTCTGTGAGAAACTAAATAAAACCAAAGCTAGTTAATAAGGATAAAATATTTAGAGAAAGGGGAGAGAAAGATGGGGTGGGGGAGAAACAGGAGAGACCAGAATTTAGAATGCCCATTTACAAAATTTCAGAAAAAGATGATTTACTAAAACCATACTGAACACTCACTTTTTAATCTTTCTGAGATTGATTTTATTTAATATGTTCATGTCCAGTTGAATCTATTTTCCTGCAAATAATATAACTTCAGTCTTTTCATGGTTGAAAAAATATCTCTGTTGTGTAAAGACTGCACTTTCTCTGTCCACTCCTGTATTTTAAATCACTTATTTGGTTACATAACTTTTTTTATGGTGAATAGTGCTATAATACACATTAATGTGCAAGTATCTCTCTGATAATTGACTTGAAGTCTTTTGTATATAGCTGTGGTATAGCTGGGCTGTAATATACATACATACATATACATAAATATATTAGTACTGGGGATCCTCCCGGAAAACTCATGATCGCTGATATATACACGGGCCATTTGCCACCTGGACCAGCAGAAATCCGAGGACACAGGCCTGGTGAGATTGTGCTCAGAGTAACAAAAGCACAGAGAGCTCTCGGAAAATGTGCCTTTCTGGCCTACAGTAAGTGCTGCGGCTCTGGCAGAGGGACTCATGATCCACCCAGAAAACTCCACAGAACCTCTTACACCTGGACCAGAGGAGAGACTGGCACATAGGCTCAGGGAGAGCACACTTTCCTTTCTGGTTTTGTTAATTTGGATACTCTCTCTTTGCCCTCTAGTTAGTCTGGATAAGGGTTTATCAATCTTGTTAAGTTTCTCAAAGAACCAGCTCTTGGTTTAGTGATTCTTTGAATACTTCTTTTTGTTTCTATTTGGTTAATGTCTGCTCTGAGTTTATTTCTTGCTTTCTTTTTTAAATTTTAACCACTTTATTTTAAAAAACAAAGATAAATGTACAAATTTTAAGCATTTTTGCATAAAAGTATGAATACATTTTTGTCAGTGCCTGTTTTTTTTTTTAAGGTTTGATAGTGTGCATTAAGATATTACTGGTTACAATGAGCATAATGTACATGTACAACAAGATGTAACCTGGAATTAGTCAAAGTTTTTTTGGTGTGTAAGGATTAAGTATAATGGTTTTTCCTTTTTCTTTTTTCTTTTATTGAACTTCATATAGTCTGTGAGTTGTTTCTGGGGTGTTCAGAGCTTTCTGGGGTTAGTATCCCATTATCAGTGACTGCATATTATGTCTTTTGTGACTGGGTTACCTCACTCAGGATGATATTCTCTAGATGCATTCATTTTCTTAAGAATTTTGTAAAGTCATTGTTTCTGGTAGCTGAGTAGTATTCCATTGTGTAAATGTACCCCAATTTTTCTATCCATCCATCTACTGAAGGAAATCTCGGTTTTTTTCCAGCTGCTAGCTGGAATAAATAGAGCAGCTATGAACATTGTGGTGCATGTGTCTTTGTTGTATGTTGGAGGTTCTCTGGGGTATATGCCCAGAAGTAGAATAGCTGGATCTTCAGGTAGTATTATGTCCAATTTTCTGAGGAATCGCAGACTGATTTTCAGAGTGTTTGTACCAGTTTAGAACCCCACCAACAGTGGAGAAGTGTTCCTCTTTCTCCACATCCTCGCTAGCATCTACTGTCATCTGAATTTTTGATCTTGGCCAATTTGACTGCTGTGAGGTGGAATCTCAGGGTTGTTTTGATTTGCAGTTCCCTGACGACTAATGATGTCTAGCACTTCCTTAGATGCTTCTCATTCATTTGATATTCTTCAATTGAGAACTTTTTGTTAAGCTCTGTACCCCATTTTTTAATAGGGTTGTTTCATTCTCTGGTGTCTAGGTGTCTCTTCTTGAGTTCTTTGTATGCATTTGATATTAGGCCTCTATCTAATGTGGGGTTGGTAAAGATCTTTCCCCCACTCTGTTGGTTGCTGTTTTGTTTTCTTGATAGTGTCCTTATACTTACAGAAACTTTGCAATCTCATTAAGCCCCATTTGTCAATCTTTGAGCTTAGAATACCAACCATTGGTGTTCTGTTCAGGAAATTTTCTCCTGTGCTTATGTATTCTAAGGTTTTTTTCTACTTTCTCATCTAGTAGTTTTAGTGTACCTGGTTGAATATGGAGATCTTTGATCCACATACACTTCAGTTTTGTAAAAGGAGATAAGGAAGGGTTTATTTTCATTCTTCTGTATACTGAGTGCCAGTTGGACCAACACCATTTGTTGAATAGGCTGTCCTTTTTCCATTGAATGTTTACAGCTCCTTTGTCAAAAATCAGGTCACCATATATGTGAGGGCTCATTTCTGGATCTTCTTTTCTATTCCATTGATCCACATGCCTATCTCTGTACCAGTATCATGCAGTTTTTAGCACAATTGCCTTGTAATATAGCTTGAGGCTTTGGATAGTGATTCCCGAAGATGTTTTCTTGTTGTTGAGGATGGATTTTGCTCTTCTAGGTCTTTTGTTATTCCAGATGAAATTGCACATTGCTCTTTCCAACTCTATGAAGAACTGGGTTGGTATTTTGATGGGGATTGCATTAAATCTGTAGATTTCTTTTGGTAAGATGGCCATTTTTACAATGTTGATCCTTCCAATCCATGAGCATGGGAGATCTTTCCATTTTCTGAGATCTTTCTCAATTTCCTTCTTTAGAGGTTTGAAGTTCTTGTCATACAAGTCTTTCATTTGCTTAGTTAGAGTCAAACCAAGGTATTTCGTATTTTTTGACTATTGTGAAGGATATATTTTCTCTAATTTCATTCTCCACAATCTTTTCCTTTGAGTAGAGGAAGGCTAGTGATTTGTTTGAGTTAATTTTGTATCCAGCCACTTTGCTGAACTTGTTTATCAGCTGTAGGAGTTCTCTGGTGGATTTTTTGGGGTCATCTAATTACACTGTCATATCATCTGCAAATAGTGATGTTTTTACTTCTTCCTTTCCAATTTGTATTTCTTTGATTTCCTTTTGCTGTATAATTGCTTCAGCCAAAACTTCCAGTACTATGTTGAACAGGTAGGGGGAGAGTGGGCAGCCTTGTCGAGTCCCTGATTTTAGTGGGATTGCTTCAAATTTCCCACCGTTAGGTTTGATGTTGGCTGTTGGTTTGCTGTATATTGCTTTTATTATGTTTAGGTATGGGCCTTTGATTCCTGTTCTTTTCAAGACTTTTAACATGAAGGGGTGTTGACGTTTGTCAAATGATTTCTCAGCATCTAGTTAGATAACCATGTGGGTTTTTCTTTGAGTTTGTTTATATGGTGTATTACATTGAGGGATGTTTGTATATTAAACCATCCCTGCATCCCGGGGATGACATTTACTTGATCATGATGAATGATCGTTTTGATGTGTTCTTGGATTTGGTTTGCAAGGATTTTGTTGAGTATTTTTTATCAATGTCCATAAGTGAGATTGGTCTGAAGTTCTCTTTTCTTTTAGGGTCTTTGTGTAGTTTAGGAACAAGGATTATTGTAGCCTCAAAAATGAGTTAGGTAGTGTTCCATTTGATTCTATTTTGTGGAGTAGTTTGGAGAGTATTGTTAATAGGTCGTCAATAAAAGTCTGATAAAATTCTGCACTGAACCCATCTGAGCCTTGGCTTTTCTTGGTTGGGAGGCTTTTGTTGACTTCTTCTATTTCTATAGGTGTTATGGGATTATTTAGATGGTTTACCTGGCCCTGTTTTAATTTTAGTATCTGGTATCTGTCCAGGAATTCATCTATTTTTTTTGAGATATTCCATCTTTGTCGAGTATAGGCTTTTATAGTAGGATCTGATGATTTCTTGAATTTCCTCAGTTTCAGTTGTTATGTCTCCCCTTTCCTTTCTGATTTTGCTAATTTGGATACTCTCTCTTTGCTCTCTAGCTAGTCTTGCTAAGGGTTTATCAATCTTGTTAATTTTCTCTAGAACCAGTTTTTGGTTTTGTTGATTCTTTGAGTGGTTCTTTTTGTTTCTATTTGGTGTATTTCTGCCCTAAGTTTGATTATTTCTTTCCGTCTACTCCTATTGGATGTATCTACTTCCTTTTGTTCTAGAACTTTCAACTGTGCTGTCAAGTTGCTAGTGTATGCTCTCTCCCATTTATTTTGGAAGCACTCAGAGCTATGAGTTTTCCTCTCAGTACTGCTTTCATCGCATCCCATAGGTTTGGGTATGTTGTGTTTTTGTTTTCATTGAATTCTAGAATATTTATTTCTTCTTTATTTCTTCTTTGACCCTGCTATTGTTTAAAAGAGCATTGTTTAGTTTCCATGTGCATATGGGCTTTTTGTTGTCTTTGTTGTTATTGAAGACCAGCCTTTGACCATGGTGAGGATGCATGGGAGTATTTATGTTTTTGCATCTTCTCTGACTGTTTTGTCTATTATTTTCCCCAACCTTTTACTCTGAGATAGTGTCTGTCTTTGTCTCTGAGATGAGTTTCCTATATGCAGCAAAATGCTGGGTTTTGTTTATGTATCCAGTCTGATAGCCTATATCTTTTTATTGGGGAATTGAGTCCATTTATGTTAACAGATATCAAGAAATAGTGCTTGTTGTTTTCTGCTATTTTTTGCTTTCAGAGGTAGAATTGTGCCTGTGTATCGTTCTTCTTTTGGTTTTCTTTCTTAGGAGTTTTCTTGTTTTTACTAGGATGTAGTTTCCCTTGTTGTATTGGGTTATTCACTTATAATTGGTTGTAGTGCTGGGTTTCTGCTCAGATATTGTGTAAATTTAGTTTTGTCTTGGAATATTTTAGTCTTTCCATCTATGGTGATTGAGAGTTTTGCTGGGTATAGCAGCTTGGGCTGAAACTTGTGCTCTTTTAAGGTCTGCATGATGTCTGTCCAGGTACTTCTTGCTTTTATAGTCTCTGTTGAGAAATTGGATGTGATTCTGATTGGTCTGCCTTTATATGTTACATGACCTTTTTCCTTTATTACTTTTAGTATTCTTCCTTTGCTTTGGGTACTTGGCGTTTTGCCTATTATGTGTTGGGAGGAATTTCTTTTCTGGTCCAACCTATTTGGAGTTCGGTAGGCCTCTTTTATGCTCATGGTCATCTCATTCTTAAGGGTAGGGATATTTTCTTCTACAATTTGGTTGAAGATATTTACTGTGCCTCTTAGTTGATATTTGTCGCCCTCTTCTACTCCTATTATCCTTAGGTTCGGTCTTCTCATTGTGTCCTGGATCTCCTGGACATTTTGGGTTAGGAGCTTTATGTTTTTGCATCTTCTCTGACTGTTTTGTCTATGTTTTCAATGTTGTCTTGGCCCTCCGTGATTCTCTCTTCCATCTTTTGTAGTCTGTTGGAAATGCTTGCATCTGTGACTCCTGATTTCCTTTTTAGGTTTTCTATCTCTAGGGTTGTCTCTTTTAGTGTTTTTTTTTTTATTGTTTCTATTTCTGTTTTAAATTCCTTTGTCTATTCCTTCATGTCTTTGTTTCTGTTATCCTCTAGTTCTTTGAGTGTTTTTCTTGTTTCTTCTTTAAAAGCTTCGAATTCTTTATGCTTTTCCTCCTGTTCTTGTTTAAAGATTGCTATCATCATCTTGAGGTATGATTTCTTGTCTGAGTCTTTTTTTCTGGAGTGTTTGTCATTCAGCTGTTTGCTGTGATGGGGGAGCTAGGTTCTGGTGTTGCCAGGTTGTCTTGGTTTCCATGGGGAACGTTCTTTCACTTTTCTCTTGCCATCTTGTTGCCTGTGTTTATATGTGGTCTTGTTGTCAATGATTGATTCTTGCCTCTCCCTTGTACCTGGCATGTGTCCCTGGATCTCCAAGTGTTCTTGGTGACAGATGGCCTGAGCATCTATTCTGTATGCACGGGCCGCTGGCTGATCACAGATAGTCCAAAGCAGGGTTCCTGCTTCCCTGAACCAAGTAGGGAGGGGGAGGGGATGCACTTTCGGTGGGCTGGGCAGAGATTTCTCTGTTCTCCGGCTATTCGGACGTCTTCTCACCAGGCCTGTGTCTCTGGATCTCTGCTGTTCCTGGTGGTGGGTGGCTCCTGTTCTGCACCCAAAGGCTGCTGGGTGGAAACAGACAACCCAATGCAGGGATCCTGGTTCCCTCAACCAAGCAGGAGGTGGGCGCACTTTCTAGTTGCTCAGCAGATATCTCTCTGCTCTCTGGCTAATTGGAACACCTTCTCACCAGGCCTGTGTTCCTGGATCTCCTATTTTTTGCTTTCTACTCCTCTTAAATGTATCTGCTTCCTTTTGTTCTAGAGCTTTCAACTGTGCTGTCAAGTTGCTAGTGTATGTTCTCTCCAGTTTCTTTTGGGAGGCACTCAGAGATATGAGTTTTCCTCTTATTACTGCTTTCACTGCATCCCATTGGTTTAAGTATGTTGTGCTTTAATTTTCCTTAAATTCTAAAAAATGCTCAATTTCTTTCTTTATTTCTTCTTTGATCATGTTATTGAGTAGAGCATTTTTTAGCTTCCATGTGTATGTGGACTTTTTGTTGTCCTTGTTATTATTAAAGACCAGCCTTAGACCATGGTGATCTGAAAGGATGCATGGGAGTATGTCAATCTTCTTATATTTATTGAGTCTTGTTTGGTGACTGATTATATTGTCAATTTCGGAAAAAGTGCCATGAGGTGCTGAGAAGAAGTTGAATTCTTTTGTTTTAGAATGAAATTTTCTGTAGCTGTCTGTTAATTCCAATTGGTCTGTAACCTTTGCTAGTTTCACTGCATCCCTGTTCAGTTTCTGTTTCCATGATCTGTCCATTGATCAGAGTGCGGTGTTGAGGTCTCCCATTATTATTGTGTGGGGTGCAACGTATTTTTTTTTTTAGCTTTAGTAGTGTTTCTTTTATGAATATGGGTACTCTTGTATTTAGAACATATATGTTAATGATTGAGAGTTCCTCCTGACAAATTTTCCCTGTAATGAGTAAAAAGTGTCCTTCCTTATTTTTTTTTTTTGATAACTTTTGGTTGAAAATCTACTTTATTTGATATTAGAGTGCCTACTCCAGCTTATTTCTTAGGGCTGTTTGCTTGGAAGATTTTTTCTCAACCTTTTACTCTGAGATAGTGTCTTTCTTTGTCTCTGAGATGAGTTTCCTATATGCAGCAAAGTGCTGGATTCTGTTTATGTATCCAGTCTGATAGCCTATATCTTTTTATTGTGGTGTTGAGTCCATTTATGTTAACAGATATTAAGGAATAGTTGTTGCTGTTTCCTGCTATTTTTGCTTTTAGAGGTAGAAATGTGCCTGTGTGTCTCTCTTCTTTTGGTTTTCTTGCTTAGGTATATTTTTGTTTTTACTAGGATGTAGTTTCCTTCCTTGTATTGGGTTTTCCATCTATAATTCATTGTAGTGCTGGGTTTGTGGTCAGATATTGTATAAATTTAGTTTTGTCCTGGAATATCTTGGTCTCTCCATCTATGGTGATTGAGAGTTTTGCTATAGCAGCCTGGGCTGAAAGTTGTGTTCTCTTAGGGTCTGCATGGTGTCTGTCCAGGATCTTCTAGCTTTCATAGTCTCTGTTGAGAAGTCGGGTGTGATTCTGATTGGTCTGCCTTTATATGTTACATGATTTTTTTCCTTACTGCTTTTAATATTCTTTCTTTGCTTTGGGTACTTGGCATTTTGCCTATTATATGTTGGGAGGAGTTTGTTTTCTGGTCCCCTATATTTGAAGTTCTGTAGTCTTGTTTTATGCTCATGGTCATCTCATTCTGAAGGGTAGGGAAGTTTTCTTTTACAATTTGATTGAAGATATTTACTGTGCCTCTTAGATGATATTCTTTGCCCTCTTCTATTCCTATTATTTTTAGGTTTGGTCTTCTTATTGTGTCCTGGATCTCCTGGATATTTTGGATTAGGAGGTTTTTGGCTTTTGCATCTTCTCTGACAGTTTTTTCTAAGTTTGCTATGTTTTCTTTGGCCCCTGAGATTCTCTCTTCCATCTCTTGTAGTCTTTTGCAGATGTTTTAGCCATGACTACTGATTTGTTTTTTAGGTTTTCTACCTCCAGGGTTGTCTCTTTTAGTATTTTCTTTATTGTTTCTATTTCCATTTTAAATTTCTTCTTCAATTCATTCTCTTTGTTTCTGTTTCCCTCTAATTCTTTGATTTCCTTGAGTATTTTTTTCTCTTTCCTTTTTAAAAGCTTCTAATTCTTTATGTTTTTCCTTCCATTCTTGTTTAAGGATCTCTATCATTATCTTGAAGTATGATTTTGGGTCTGGGTCTTCTTTTTTTGGAGTTTGGCATTCTGCTGTTTGCTGTGATGGGAGAGCTGGGTTCTGCTGTTGCCAGGTTGTCTTGGTTTCCATTGGATAAGTTTTTTCGCTTTCCTCTTGCCATCATGTTATCTGTGATTATATGTGGTCTTGCTGTCAATGATAGGCTTTCGTTCTCTCCTGTGTACCTTTCCTGTGTTCCTGGACCTCTGCTGTTTCTGGTGGCAGCTGTCCTGAGTGTTTGGCTTGCATGCAGGATCCCTCTGGGTGGAAACCGAGTTCCTAATGCAGTGTTCTTGCTCCCCTGCACCAATTGGGGGAGGGCCTCTTTCTGCAGGCTTGGCCCAGACCTCTCTGTGCCCTGGCTACTTGCAGTGCAGTCTCACCAGGCCTATGTCCCTGGATATTTGCTGTTCCTGGTGGCCGATGGCCTCAGTGTTTGGTCTCCACAGAAGTTATAATGCAAATAAGGTAAAACAAAATTTTGAGGTTGTTTTTTGACCTTTACATGAAGACCACAATCACACACACAAATAAATTATACATGTACATACATTGCATATGCACATACACAGAAATGCACACATACACAGGCTCACAGACCCCCCACATACACACCAAAGAAGATTCAAATGTTGAACTGTAATAGCACAATAACCAATTCAGCAGACATCAAAGCTGCAAACATATTTTTTCTGGTTCTTACAGCTGATTCTCTTGAAGGCCGAAACTAAACTGATAATGCAAGGAATAAAATGGAGTAGGAATCTTTCTATGGCATTAGTTGTATCTTAAATGCCATGTTTATTTTTGTTGTTCTATGCCTGACAACATTCTCACAGAAGCCTATGAATTTGTACAATGACTTACATGTTTTTTCTTTCTTTCTTTTTCCTTTTTTTTTCTTTTTGCCAGTTTGGAATCTATAGAGAATTCTAGACATTAGTAAAATGAAAATTAGTTAAGTATTACAGTAAGTGTGGTCCCTAGACCAGCATCACATGGGATAGAAGAGATTACACTTCTTGGAATTTAGGTGAGAGTACTGAATTAGAAACTCTGAGGTTACTCCCAGAAATGTGTTTTAACTGGCCCTTCAAAAACATCTGATACACAGAGAAGTTAGAAAATCCTCTGTGTTATTATGTCAGTCACTGTTATGTTCAAATATTTGTTTATTTCTCTCTTCCAAGACCGACAAATAAAATTCCTATGCATATTTTAAGTGGATGGATGGCTGCATGGTAAATGTAGTTGTTGATAAAAGAGCATTGCTGTCTGTACTTGGAAAGCCACAGGAAACCACAAAGAGAAAGTGAAACAGAAATAATAAAACCTAAAGTGGAATGACGAATATATGCTAATCGTTAGAAATGTGGATTGGACAAGAAAGGCTTTGTCCTTATGCACATATACTCTCATATATTACAGGAAACGCAGGTTTCTCTAGATTTTAGCATCGGGGTTTGGAGAAATCTGAGTGTAGTTGCAGAAGCCTGTAATCCAAAGCAATGAGAAGTCTAGGGTAAGTGGGTTGTGAGTTCAAGGTCAGCCTTGAAGATTGTAAAATAGAAGTAGATCTATCTAATAATCCTCTCAGTAACATACTTAAGCTGTAGGCATATTAGAGCAGTAGGCTCCTATTTGATGTGGATGCAATAGCCAAGCATGAAACAGACAAGCGTTAAGTAGCTTACAAAAGTAATAGAAGATGAAGATAATAATGCTAACAGACTATTCTGTGAAGTGTTAGATGATAAGAAACATGACTAAGAATATAAAGCAGAGAAGGAAGACAAAATCCTAAGGGCAGTTGATTGTTGCTATAAATTAATACAGTAAAGATTAGCCGCGCATCGGGAGTGACTAATTTGGTTTAGACTGGAAGATGAGATAATAAATCCTGTGCTCACCCATGCCATGAGTAGATGGACAAGAAGGAGCAACAGATGCAAATGGCCTGAAGTGAGAGTTTAGCTGGTGTTGTGGGGATGTTCCATGCCAAGTGTTAGGAGGCACAAGTGAAGGCATAGAGTTAGAAAAGGTAACAAAAGCAACACAAGGTGCTGAAGCCACTGCCACTCATTATTAGAACCTTGGTATATGTGAAATATGGGGGTCCCCTCAGGATTTTGAATAGAAAGGGTCTATGTATTTTTGAAATTCAGAAGGCACATTGCACGTAGATTTAGAAGCCATTGTAACAATCTAGGTGAGCGATATCTGCATCACAATTTGGAGTCATCTGGAAGGGGGTTGATTCTAGATATTTAGGGTTACTTCTGTAAGTGTTCATCTTACCATTTTCCCTATGAAAGATCCTGAAATATAATCTTATTTTCTGAGTCATACTTTTACCACAATAATGTTCTAACTGAAAAGACAAATGGGGCACACTCTGTGTCATGATGAGTACCACAGTTTATTTTGGGGTTGGGGTACAATTCTAGAGGTTCATGCTCAGCCCAGGAGTGGCACCATTAGAAGGTGTGGCCCTACTAAAGTAGATGTGGCCTTGTGGGAGTAGGTGTTTCACTGTGGCTATGGGCTTCAAAAACCTCATCCTAGCTATTTGCAAGGCAGAATTCTGTTAGCAGCCTTCATATGAAGATGTAGAACTCTCAGCTCCTCCTTCACTATGCCTGCCTGGATATTGTCATGATCTTGCCATCATGATAATGGACTGAACCTCTAAAAGTGTAAGCCAGCCCGAATTCTGTGTTGTACTTATAAGAGTTGCCTTGGTCATGGTATTTATTCAAAGCAGTAAAACCCTAAGTAAGACACTCTACAAGATAAGACACAAACTGGCAGCATTTCTGAACCAAGAACTCATGTCTAGACAGGTCATAAGCCCTAGGGGAAAAATCTACGTTTAATATTCTGCTAAATGTACATAGTATTAAACTGGTTGCTAATAACTTCTCATTATACTGGTAGATCAACACACCCCTTATCACTCCTCTGAGAAATATTTATTTTATACTATATAATGGTTAACATGGAGATTCTCAACTTACCATGGTGCAGAAAATAAACAATTGCAAAATAATCAGTCCTAAAGTGAATTTACATACTATGTCCACTCTCAAGACTCAGGGATCACTGTGGAAGTGTAAGAAGAAGTAAAAGAGCCAGAGAAGGTAATGACTTCACAACACCATGAACACTGCAGGACAACTAAAAATATAAATTCACCATGCTTGTGACAACATGCACAAAACGTGTGCAAGCTCAAATCAGACCCAAACAGTGTGGAGAAAAGGGCTGGGTAGACAGTTCCTGCCTAACCACGGTGTAATTGACAATTGTTAACTTCTAGGGAAGAAAAGGTCAGCATTCTCTAAAAACTTCTGATAAGTTGAGCATACTCCAGAGGAAGAACAAACATCCAGGAATATTTGAGCAGCACAAATTGGTCTTTGATGTTAAGAATTCTGAGAGACAAGGAAGTAGTGATGGATTTGGAAATACTTGGAATAAATATGACCCAAAAAAGTTATAGAAAGGTCTAAATTCTCATAGAATTAATAACAATTTGAAAAAAATGGCTTTTAGGTAAACAATTGTTGAAAGATTTATATCTTTGTATGCTAGCTTTATTTCTGTTTCCATAAAATTTCCCAAGGAAAAAAGCAACATAGGCTAGAACAAGGTTATTTTAGATAACACTTCTAGATTTAGAAAATACCCATAAACTTCAAGGAAATCAAGGCAGCAGGAACTGGATACATCCAGTCACATTGTTGGATACATCCAATTACATCCATAACCGAGGGCCCAGATAGATTGAAACCATGCATTGATGTACAGAGATCAATTCTTTATACTACTGCAAGTCTGGATCTCAACTCAGGGGATAGTAATTGGCCACTTTTATGGCGGATTTGCTCCACATCAGTTAGTATAATCAACACTACACAGCATGCCAATCTTATTTAAGCAATAGACTTGACCATAGGCCAACCTTATCTAGACATTGAGACTTTCTTGCTAGGTAAATTGATAATCAACACTAATCACCAATTGCCAGTTTAGGGTGATATAGCAAAATACCATAGATTGGGTGGTTACAAGCAAGAGCAACTTAAGTCTTGTGGTTCTAGAGGCTGAGAAGTTCAGTATGAAGGGTCTCACAATTATGTGTGTGCTTTAGATTCGCTTTGTCATTTACAAATACGACTCTTTCACTATTTTCTCATGGGATGGAACAAACCAGGAAGATGTCTTGGATCTTCTTCTCGTGGAAAATAATCTGATTCATAAGATCCGCACACTAGTGACTTTACACTCCCTAGAAGTACCTCTTACAATCAACGTCCATTTGACGGGAACATCCATGTTCAGAACTTCGAAGTTTCAAGTACAAACTATGGCCATTGAAAAATACAAGAGCAGAACTTAGTGAATCGGTGACAGCATATGAAGAAGGGGGTGTCTAAAATAAACTCCCCCTCTATCATCCTATCTTTTTCTCAGCTTAGTGTACTCTATATTAATATTTGTATTCATCATTGTCATTGTCATTGACAACTCCCCTTCCAATCCATGCTATTCATATGCCAATGGGTGGGGGAAGTTACTTCTGAAGCATGGACAACCTACCAGTAGTTACATTACTAAAGGAAAGTGACTCTTTCCTCTCTTAGAACCTATCAAATTGCAATAATTCTTCCTCAGGGGTTAAGCCTTAGGATCCTTCCATGCTGGAATTTGGTCTGGCTTTGTCTTATTTGGGTCTTCTGCAGTTGCAGGGAGTTCAAAATTGCAAGAAATATGCGATATCCAAAAGACAGGATTTAAAAGAAAGCATTCCTCCCATCCTCTCCTACATTCTTCCCAGTTCTTCTTTTATAATGTCTCAAGATCATTAGTGGTTGTGGTGGTGGTGGTAGTCTGTGGGGTGCTAATGTACATAAATAATCTTATTTAGAGTTGAGCACTCAGTTGCTTATTATTGGCCCTTTGATCAGTTATGCATATCTTCTTGGAACTACTCAACACCAAAAAACATGTGCTTTTGACAACATTTGAGTGAGCCCAGCAGTATAAACTTAAATGTTTAGATGGCAACATAATTATTTATCAAAATAGCAATAGTAGGTTCTATGCAAGCTCTATAAACTCTCCAGGACTTGGCTTTTGGCCGGAATTACTGTGGAGCAGATCTCAATAGCAATTGTAAAGGAGTTAGTTATACCATGACACCTGCACCACTATGACACCAGTAGACACATCTTGCCTGGCAGGTTGATCAGGAATTTTTCAGGGTCCAGAGCTGTGTAGATCATTGATGTATTTTCTCTACCAGCTTCCTGCATAGCACCTTCTTGCTTGAAAGCTGGGCAGTAGTGGGGAGATTTCCTGGTGGATTTGAGATAGATTTCTCCAGGTTCCACACCCAAAGTTTTTGGTGTCTTCAGCAATAGAGACTTACTATGTAATTATCACAGGTAACCAATAGAAATGACAACGTATTTGTTGTTCTGGATAACTCTGTGGCTACTTGACCAATCAGTAACTCTTGTGAAGGCACACCTTGTTCTGTTATGGTTACTTAATAAGATAGCTATTTCCTATAGCAATAATGTCTACGCATGTAAGATAAGACTATTCAAACCTTTATTTTATATTGCATTTTGAAGTTAGCTTAGCAACTTGTAGAATTAACTCTCTCCATGCTAGTAATCTCTCTTTTATGCAGACCTGTGAGTAATAATGGCTTCTCAGACTTTAAGACAGCAATGACTAAGCCATGCCCAGAGTACTGCATTACATAAGGAAGAAGCCAGAAGGTCAGTTCTTATTAGAAAAAAAGTCTACTATTGCCTTAAATTTGGACTTCCATTCTCTAAAATTGTTTAGAAAATCAATGTTGTTCTAGCCACTTGAGATATGACATTAATTTTTCTTAATATTTGCTGTTGTGTGTGTGTGTGTGTGTGTGTGTGTGTATGTGTGTGTTTGTGCGTTTTCTTTATATGTATGTGTATGCATTATATGTATGCCTGGCACCTGAACAGGCTCAAGGAGAGCATTGGATACTCTGGAACTGAAGTTACAAATAACTGTGAGTCACCATATGGGTGCTGAGAACCAAAATTGGGTCCTCTGGAAAAGTAACAGTTACTCTTTGCTGTCAAGCCATATCTGCAGCCCTGATATAAGGCATTTTAGGTAAAGAAGACCAAGCTAGGTTAGAAATCCCTCTAAGATAACCAGTTTCCAAATATATGTTTGCCATGATCCTTGTGATTTCTTGTTTCCCTAGTGAAAATGGCTGTAATTTTTTTTATCTCCATTTCCTTTAAGTATGTGGTCAGAAGTCATTTTCAATTGGGTCTTCTATAGCCAGTCCTCAAAATGGAACTTTTTACTGTATTGTACTCTATAATTAATCCCTGCCAGCCAAAAGTTTTATTTTTCTTGTCACATGCAAAATTTCTAACATTCAGCATGATTTACTTATTTACTTTGCCATACAAGTAGATTGATAACGACATGAGAACAGGAAACCATATCCAAAATGCCATCTTTAGCTCGGAGTGACTCCCATAATATCTCCAGCAGTACTTGGAATAAATCAGGAACTCAATAAATATTTGTTGAACCAATAAATGAGGTCAGTATATTTTCACTATTTGACATTATGTTTGAATTAGAAATTGACATTCAAAATTCCATGTGGTTGTCAATGCCGCTGTTGAATTTTGGTCTCTCTCCTTGACTCCTAAAGTTTCCTCTGACTTTGTGGCTAAGTCTTCTAGGTATGATTTTTAGGTCCCACCCACCTAACTTTTCAAGGTTTGTGTTAAGACACCATAATATGTGGTTCTTGTGCAAAGGAGCTCTCATTAGCAAGAGTACCCAGGGTCCAGTTGATTCCAGTTCCATTTTAATCTGTGGTTCTTTTTTGCAACTCCAAACTCAGAGTTGACTTTGGAACATCATCATTCTCAAGTTCCCACAGTATTTGCTCTAGACTAATGAAAAAATGAATGATCGTAAATATAATTACTCTGAAGGCTTGAGGGTATTTTTGGTGTACTTGGGAGAAAGATGAACTTGAATGAAAAGCAACTAATTGCAAAAGACTTTAGGTATTTTTCTCTGTTAAAGTTTAGGAGGATGGGTACCAAAAATAAATAGCATCTCTCATGCCCAGTTGAGTTCTGAGAGTGGAGCAATAAAAAAAAGAACTATGATATAATATGAACCAAAATATCATTTTAATTACTGCTAGACACTTGGGAGGCAGTTTAGTGTGAGGGCCAAAGAGGCCTCTGCCCAGGAGGAGGCTGATGTCCCCATGCCGACCGTGGCAGTGGAAAGAGCTACTTTTGACTTGGCTTGAAGATGAGGAATTCCCAACAACTGCAGAGACTTTGGCTGTCTACAGAGAAAGCACAGGGGTAGGGAGGGAGTTGTGACATTTCTTAGCTGGGGTAACAAGTATGCCTGTCAACTCTCAAGTGCTGGGACAAAACAGCTGAGTACATCAACTTAAAGGAGGAAAGTTATATTTTGGCTCATGGCTTTAGAGGTTGCAGTTCATAGTTTCCTGGCTCTGTTGGTTCTGAGTCTAAAGGAAAAACAGATCATCATGCTAGGGAGAATTTGGTGCAACACCACAGCTCACTTCAGGCTGTCTAGCAGTGAAGACAAGAAGAGAAGTGGCCAGTGTGCCAATTTCCTCATAAAATGCAGCCTCTCAATGATCTCAGTGATCTTACTCCCACTAGGCTTTACCTCCTAAATATCACCAGTAGTTCCAACAACGCACAAAACACTGGGGAAGAATCACCCTGGAAGTACAATATACGTGAAGTTGTTTTGGTTGAGATTTTAATGAATAGCAGATATTTAACAAAGAATAAAATATAAAAGATGTCATTCATCATTCCTGGCACTGGACAGGCAAGAAAAGGAGAGAGACATGTACAAAGCAAAGGTGGGTCCTTGCTTTTAAATAACCAGTAATCCAAGTAAGCCAGATGGGTGCACATTTTAAGATCACTTGTACATGTAGTTTGAAAAGATTCTTTAGTATGTAATGAAAGTGACATGTAACCTTAGGTCACTGGAAGAAAACTTGAGGGGTGGGGTGGGGTTTGTAGAATTTTGTTCTTTATATGTTTCAGATTCTGAACAGAGAAAGCTTTAGTCACTAAGTTGTACCAGCAAGGTGAACTTTATTTACTTAAAGTTTTTTTTTTTTTTTGCACTAGATATAAAATTAACTATATAAAGATACCAAGTGATATTTAGAATCAGTCTAGAGGTATGAACTTTTGTCAAGTAAAATAAAATGTTTAGGAGTTCAAACCCCAGTTGTTAACTGGTTGTACTACAGTAGATGTAAATTACCTGCCCTCTCCTCAAACTTTGTTCTTCGTTTTCATTGGCTTTTTATCTCTGTAACAAAATATCTGGTATAACCAAGATTACAGAGAGGTGAGTAATATTTTGGCTTATGGTTTTAGACAATAGTCATTTGACCCTTTGAACCTATAGAAAGGCAGTGCATTATGACTGGGTGTATGGTGCTTAGGAAGCAGTAAAGAAGACAAGTAAGAGCTGGCACTTCAGTATCCCCTTGAAGTGTAGCCCTCTAGAGATCTAACTCCCTCCCACTTGGTCACAACTACTAAAGAGTTTGCCACATTGGACTGCCTGTGCTGGCTAGATGTTAGGCCGTCAGTATCCAGGCACTTTAGGACCATTCCAGATCCAAAGTAGAATGCTTGAGTTTGTTCGTTTATTTGTTTGCTTTGTAAGGTAGGGTTAACAATGATACAATGGTAAAAACATTTTTAACTGCCAGTATCCTAAAGACAGAGATGTGAAATCTTTGCTATGATATGCTAAACTACGCTCCTTGCAGTATTGCAACACCATCTGGAAATGTCTAGATTTACTTCCCATTTTTTTTCTGTCTTAAACTATAGCATATGGTTTATGGTTTTTAATGATATACCTTTAGAAATCAATTATCAAGACAGCATAGAGACAATGCATTTAAATTTTTTGAGGAAAAAAAGTTTGTTTCATGTTCCCAAGAGTTAAATTTTCTTTAAATGCATTAACACTAAAACACAAACCACCAACAACTTAAAAATTAGACTTCTAGAAGGAGAGATATTTTACTTGAAATATCAACAGAAAGATTTTTTTTAAATGTCTGGTTTAAGACCCCCTTAAATTAGGGGGTTGTAATGGAAAATCTGACAAGCTCAAATAAGGCAATTCAAAAATATATTCTGAACACTTAACACATACTATACATGAAATGTACTTTTAACATCTATATGTTTATTGCAGATTAAATACTTAAAAATGGAAAAACAGACTAAATGTTTCTTAAATATTTGCTTAATATAGCTAGAACATGTGAGTTTTAAGCCCCAAGCATATATGTTAAGTGTTTGACTAACAACAAATGCAATAAAAAGTTTCATTTGAAATGTTAAGCAGTTGATAAAAATGTGTGGGAATCGACAGATCACAGTTCCACCCGAATGTCTCTCTAATTAAGGGTGAAGCAAGCAAAACCCCCTGTTGTCTGGAAATTCAGACCTTGTGAATTCCATAGTTTGACTAGTTCCTGTCCACATCTCTGCACTCACATTTGCTGTTTTGGGGTGTCTGAAATACTTGCTTCTTTTCAAACCTCTGCTCTTTTATTTAAAAGTTATTCCTGACCATGTTAAGACAAGTTTGGGGGTGTCTCTCATCTTACTGAGTGTAAAGAGATAAATCATGTATCAGGAAAACCGCATTATGTAAAACTGAACAGAAATAGTCAAGCATACAATCGCCTTGAGCACGTTACTTAACTCTCTGAGCCTTACATTTTTCTATAAAATGTGCAAGATCAAAGAACCAATGCATTGGGTTGTCGAGCTAACTAAGTATGGTAAAAATGGATGATGGAAGGAGGAGTGAGGTATCTTGGGAAAAAAGGCATTTTAGTTAACATGCTTCTCATAACATAGCCAAGATTAAATTTAATTATTTATTGTTTTGAGAAATTTAACTTTTTAGTACTGTTTAGGTCTCTTCAGTTAGGTTCTTTTCTGTAATCTACTGCACTGAGATTTAAATGACACTATTTTTATATCTATCATGAATGTTGATAATGAGTAAATATGAGAAGAAATGAGGGGGATACAGACTCCATTGGATCATCTAATCTATGTCTGACTAATTGATCCAATGGCATTCTTTTTAGCTTTTGCCTGTTTCCAGAACCTCAGAGATGTCTGATTAAATAAAAATAGCAAGAGACACTTTATCTGAAGTGTAAATTGTTTGCTGTTTGATTCTCCCCCTCAGATTTATTGCCATTAACTAATCAGTCAAGATTACCACAAGATAAAGCAGGTTTGGTAACTGCTGTAAAGACTAGAAAAATCATTCTCGATTCCTTGACCTTGACCAGTCACATGTCTAGATCTTGATTTCCTTATCTGCATACTTGGGGAGAAAAATACCTGCTCTGTAGGCTAAATGAGTGAATATTTGGAAAAATTTTGTAGCAGGGCTTACCATGCTTAGCAAATGACAGTCTATGTTGACTAGATTGCTGTCTTATTATAATTTTTGTAATTCATACACAATAGGCATCACATGATGTATCAAATATATTACTTCAGTGTTACTTCTATTATGTAGCAGGTTAGAGGCATCCGGTCTTTTCTTTTGTGTTTGCATTCTTATTTTTTATATCTAGCTTGTTAGTAAAAATGGACGAAATCAGAGCTTATGCGTTTGTTTTTTTATACTTCCCTAGAGTTCCCTTTTCTGGTGAAGCTCATTGGACTATGGTTGATATTTTTTTCTGCCCTTTTCCATGCAGAGACAAATACTACCAGAGGGTATGGAATTCTGTTCACCTAAGAATAAATAGTGCCAAGCATGAAGGAGTAACTTTACAGAACAGCATCTTCTTCATCTTCTTAGGTGAAATAAATGTGTCTAAAGACAACTGATTATCAAAACTGCCCAGGTTTTCAAAGAAAATATGGGTAGCTTGAAAGAAAAAATGAAACCAGTAATTGAGTCCAGATGGCTTAGCTGCCAACAAGTTGTCTCCTAGAGGCACCATAGTCTAGGACATTTGGAAATTAACACTGTGGAATTAATTCCAAGTCTACAGCAATTTTGTACACAGTGCTTTAACACTAATTCCAATGCTTTGTCTTCTTCAATTCGACATCCATAGTTACATTTAGAAAAGTTTCAGGAGTTATCCCCCTGGAAACATTAGCCCTGAGTAAAATTAGATTCTTTTTTCAAAGTGTTATGCTATTATTTAAATTTAAGTACACTACCTACATCATTATCTCTTTGCTCTAAACATGTGGTTTACAGTGGGAAAACCTACTAATGATTCATTTAAATGTTCTCTTTTTAAGATGAGTGAAAAATCAAACATTTTCCTTAATGTAGAGTTGATAAAACTTATGAGCAAATGATGGGCTTTGTGGAGCACTGTACGTATGCTACAAACTTTAAAGAATTATGGCTTTATTTAGATATAACCACATGCCCTAAAAAATTTCCCTGTTAATGTACATAGTTTTGTGGTTTTCAGTATATTTATAGCCATTCAAGCATCATTAGCATCTAATTTCCAAATGTGTTAACCAACTCCCACCTCCAGAGGCTCCTAGTACCTCTTGACAGTTACCTCTCATTTTCCCATTCCCCAATCTTGACAAATACTCTTTGATTTTCCACTTCTAGGTGTATGCCTGTAGATTTCTATGGCTTCCAGAAATCCCATAGAGATAGAATTCTACTTCATCAAGTCCCTTTTTATCAATTTCCTTGTCTCAGCACAATGTCTCCAAATCCCATCCATGCTACATTGTATGTGAGTAGCATAGTCTTTGCTACTGCTGAGTACTCTTCCACTACATGAATGCACCACATTGTCTTCATTTATTTTTCTATTGAGGTGGAGTTGAATTGTTTCCAAACTGTTGTCTACTCTGAACATTTATCGTCTAAATTTTTGTGTAGACATTACGCTGTTGTTAAAGTCTTATGAGTAAATACTCAAGGGTGGAATTGCTGGATCACTGGTTAATTTCTCTTTTAAAAGGTGACTCATATACCACATATTCTGACTTTAAAAGAGATAAACTTCTTGTTACTGCTGTTACAGGATTCTGAGTGGATGGATTAACTGGTATAGAAGGCTCCATTCTAGTTTTACTGACACAATCAAAGAAGTTGTTTCAAAGGGTTTGTGACATGCTTTCTTTGGGGCGAAATGATGATCTCCAGTAGTGATTATCTAGAAAAATAATTTTATGGTGATATCAATTGAAATTTCAGGACTGGGATTCAAGTTAGGACAAGTATCAAGTCTGGCAAGAGTCATCACATTTTGAAGGTTTCTTGAACTCATATTTGTATATCCAATTTTTCACTCTGAGTTCTTCTCACTCATGGTTATACTTCTGTTGGAGTGTGTTCCTTGAATCAAGAGACTTCTTTTACACCTTTTCCATGAAGTATGTCCTATTTTTCCCCACTCTTTTCACTGAGAGTTGGTATGGTGATTTTCACGTTTTGGTGGAACAGTCTGGAAGATACCATGGCCTTGGCAAACTCAGGAGCCAAGGTACCCATGTCAGCTCAGTTTCACTTTTCAAAGGCTCATTGCAACCTTGAAAAATATAGGCAGTATTTTTTTTTTTTTTCAATTCCTCAAAACTAACACCCTGGGCAGCAGAGAGAGCTCAGATGATAAAGGTACTTGCTGCTAAGCCTTATGATCTCAGCGAATCTGTCCTTTCTCTCTCTCTCTCTGTCCCTCTCCCTCTCCCTCTCCCTCTCCCCCACCTCTCTCTCTCCCTCTCTCGCGTGCGCGCGCGCACGCACACACACACACACACACACACACACACACATCCACACACAAATAATATAACACATATTAAAATAAGAGGAAATAACAATTTGAAAGATGCTTCAAAACGTTCACCCTTAGGTTTCAAGGAAGATATGTTACAGGCACTTTTATTTTGATACTATATAACAAAAAATTTGCTCTCTTTTCAAACATAGACACATCCTACAAGACTGAAGGAAAAATTTAAATAGTAAAAGCTCAGACATTTTTATAAAGGGAAAGCAGAGTTTGAACATATCTATTATCTTTAATCAACCATGTACCTATCTAGATGGTTTAGAACCTAGTGCCATTTCACCACATCATAAAAGACAGACTGTTATTCCATCCTATATTTTCTTCAACACTTTTGACTCTCTGAGTGTATTTTGCCAGACAGCATATCTTTTGTGGTATTAACAATATGATTCACCAATGACCTGCCTTATGCTATTCCTGAAGTTAACTCTTTAATAAGTTAATATCCATGACAATTTATTTTTTTTAATTGAACAACTTTATTTTTTAAAAAAAGAGATAAATGTACAGATTTTAGAAGCATTTTTGCACAAAAGTATATGAAAACATTTTTGTCAGTACTTGGTTTTTTTAAAGGTTTGATAGTATGCATTAAAATCTTACTAGTTACAGTGAACATAAAGTGCATGTAAAACAAGATGTAACCTGTAAATATTCAAAGTTTTCTTAGTGTGTAAAGATTAAACATAATGATTTTTTTTCATTAATTTTTTTGTATGTTGTTTTTTTTTTTTTTGTTGAACTTCATTATAGTCTGTGAGTTGTTTCTGGGTTGTTCAGAGCTTTCTGGGGTTAGTAACCAGTTATCAATAACTGCATGTTATGTCTGTTTTTTGTGACTGAAATATCTCACTCAGGATGTTATACTCTAGATGCATCTATTTTCTTAAGAATTTCATAAAGTCATTGTTTCTGATAGCTGAGTAGTATTGCATTGTGTAAATATACCACAATTTTTGGTTTCATTCATCTACTGAAGGACATCTGGATTCTTTCCACTTCTGGTTATTATAAATAAGGCTTCTATGAACATTGAGGTACATGTGTCTTTGTTGAATGTTGGAGCATCTCTGCGGTATATGCCCAGAAGTGGAATAACTGGATCTTCAGGTAGTACTAAGTCCAATTTTCTGAGGAAGCACCTAAATGATTTCCAGAGTGGTTGTACCAGTTTACAACCCCACCAACAGTGGAGAAGTGTTCCTCTTTCTTCATATCCTCACCAGCATCTGCTGTCATCTGAATTTTTGATCTTAGTCATTCTGACTGGTGTGAGGTGGAATCTCAGGATTGTTTTGATTTGCATTTCCCTAATGACTAAGGATGTAGAGTCATTTCCCTAATGACTAAGCACTTCCTTAGATGGTTCTCAGACATTCAAAAATCCTCAATTGAGAACTTTTTGTTTAGTTCTGTACCCCATTTTTAATACGACTGTTTGATTCTCTGTTGTCTAACTTTTTGAGTTCTTTGTATATCTTGGATATTAGGCCTCTATCAGATGTGGTTTTAGCAAAGATCTTTTCCTAATCTGTTGGCTGCCGTTTTGTTTTCTTGTCAGTGTCCATAGCCTTACAAAAACTTTGCAATCTCATTAAGTCCCATTTCTTAATATTTGACCTTAGAGCTCGAACCATTGGTGTTCTGTTCAGGAAATTTTCTCTAGTGCCTATGTGTTCTAAGGTTTTTCCTACTTTCTCATCTAATAGTTTCAGTGTACCTGGTTTAATGTGGAGTTTTTGATCCACTTGCACTTGATCCTTGTACAAGGAGATAAGAAAGGGTCTATTTTCTGCATGCTCAGGGCCAGTTGAACCAATACCATTTGTTGAAGAGGCTTTCTTTTTTTCATCGAATGTTTACAGTTCCTTTGTCAAAAATCAAGTCACCATATATGCGAGGGCTAATTTCTGGATCTTCTATTCTATTCCATTGATCCCTGTGCCTATCTCTGTACCAGTACCATATAGTTCTTAACACAATTGCCTTGTAATATAGCTTGAGGTCAGGGATGGTGATTCCCCCAGATGTTTTCTTGTTGAGAATGGATTTCACTATTCTAGGTCTATTGTTATTCCAGATGAAATTGCACATTGCTCTTTCCAACTCTATGAAGAACTGGGTTTGAATTTTGATGGGGATTGCTTTGAGTCTATAGATTGCTTTTGGTAAGATGGCCATTTTTACAATGTTGATCCCTCCAATCCATGAGCATGGGAGATCTTTCCATTTTCTGAGATCTTCCTCAATTTTCTTCTTTAGAGAGTTGAAGTTTTGTCATACAGGTCCTTCACTTACTTAGTTAGAGTCACACCAAGGTATTTCATATTGTTTGTAACTATTGTGAAGATTATCTTTTTCATAATTTCTTTCTCAGCATGTTTGTCCTTTGAGTAGAGGAAGGCTACTGATTTGATTTAATTTTATATCCAGCCACTTTGCTGAACTTGTTCATCAGCTGTAGAAGTTCTCTGGTGGAATTTTTGGGGTCACTTAAGTACAATTTCATGTCATCTGTAAACAGTGAGGTTTTTACTTCTTCCTTTCCAATTTGCATCCCTTGGGTTTCCTTTTGCTGTCTAAATGCTCCAGCCAGGACTTCCAGTACCATGTTGAATAGGTAGAGGGAAATAGGGCAGTTCTCTTTTCCTGTAGGGTCTTTGTGTGGTTTAGAAATGAGGGTTATTGTGGCCTTGAAAAATGAGTTGGGTAGTGTTCCATCTGACTCTATTTTGTGGAATAGTTTGGAAGGTATTAGGTCATCAATAAATGTCTGATAGAATTCTGCACTGAACTCATCTGGTCCTGGACTTTTTTTGGTTGGGAAGCTTTTGATGACTGCTTCTATTTCTTTAGATGTTGTGGTACTTTTTAGATGGTTTATCTGTTCCTGGTTTAATTTTGGTATCTGGTATCTTCTAGGAATTCATTCATTTCCTTCAGATTTTCCAGTATTTTTGAGTATAGACTTTTGTAATAGGTCTGATGATTTCTTCAATTTCCTCAGTTTTAGTTGTTATGTCTCCCCTTTCCTTTCTGAAATTGTTAATTTGGATAATCTCTCTTTGCCCTCTAGCTAGTGTGGCTAAGGGTTTATCAATCTTGTTAATTTTCTCAAAGAACCAGCTCTTGGGTTTGTTGATTCTTTGAATGGTTCTTTTTGTTTATATTTGGTCAATTTCTGCTCTGAGTTTGATTATTTCTTGCCTTCTTCTCCTCTTGGGTTTATCTGCTTTTTTTTTTTTGTTCTAGAGCTTTCAACTGTGCTGTCAAGTTGCTGATGTATGCTCTCTCCAGTTTCTTTTTGGAAGCACTCAGAGCTATGAGTTTTCCTCTCAGTGCTGTCTTCATTCCACCCCATAGGTTTAAGTATGTTGTGTTTTCATTTTCATTAAATTCTAGAAAATACTTAATTTCTTTCTTTATTTCTTCTTTCACCATGCTACCGTTTAATAGAGCATTGTTTAGTTTCCATGTGTATATGGGCTTTTTGTTGTCTTTGTTGTTATTAAAGACCAGCCTTAGACCATGTTGATCTAATAGGATGCATGGGAGTATTCTAATCTTCCTATATCTATTGAGGCTTTTGTGACCGATTATATGATCAATTTTGAGGTGCCATGCAGTGCTGAGAAGAATGTGTATTTTTTTTTTCTTTTCTTTTTCTTTTTCTTTTTTTTTTTTTTTAGGATGAAACGTTCTGTAGATGTGTATTAATTCCAATTGGTTCATGACCTCTGCTAGTTTCACTAGTCCTTGTTCAGTGTCTATTTCCATGATCTGTCCATTTGTGAGAGTGGGGTGTTGAAGTCTTCCAGTATTATTGTGTGGGGTGCAATGTATTTTTTGAGCTTTAGTAGGGTTTCTTTTATGAATATGGGCGCTCATGTATTTGGAGCATATTTATTATGGATTGACAGTTCCATCTGAGAATTTTTCCCTGTAGTGATTAAAGTTTCAAACCTTATTTTTTTTTGCTATCTTTTGTTTGAAAATCTACTTTGTTCGATATTAGAATGGCTAATCTAGCTTTTTTCTTGTGGCCATTTGTTTGGAAGGTTTTTTCCCTAAACTTTTACTTTGAGATTTTTTTTTATCTTGGTCTCTGAGATGAGTTTCCTGTATGCAGCAAAATGCTGGAAACAGTTTATTTATCCAATCCTATGTCTTTTTATTGGGGAATTGAGTCCATTTATGTTAACAGATATTAAGGAATAGTGGTTGCTGTTTCCTGCTATTTTGCTTTTAGAGGTAGAATTGTGTCTGTGTGTCTTTCTCCTTTTGGTTTTCTTGCTTAGGTATTTTCTTATTTTTACTAGGATGTAGTTTCCCTCTTTGTATTGGGTTTTCCACCTATAATTCATTGTAGTGCTGGGTTTTTGGTCAGATATTGTGTAAATTTAATTTTGTCCTGTAATATCTTGGTCTCTCCATCTATGGTGAATGAGAGTTTTGCTGGGTATAGAAACCTGGGCTGACACTTGTGCTCTCTTAGGGTCTTCATGATATCTGTCCACAATCTTCTAGCTTTCATAGTCTCTGTTGAGAAGTCGGGTGTGATTCTGATTAGTCTGCCTTTAAATGTTACATGACTTTTTCCCCTTACTGATTTTAGTATTCTTTCGTTGCTTTGGGCACTTGACATTTTGACTGAGGAATTTCTTTTTTGGTCCACTCTACTTGGAGTTCTGTAGGCTTCTTTTATGCTCATGGTCATCTCATTCTTAAGGGTAGGGAAGTTTTCTTCTATGCTTTTGTTTAAGATATTTACTGTGCCTCTTAATTGATATTCTTTGCCCTCTTCTACTCCTATTATCCTTAGGTTTGGTCTTCTCATTGTGTCCTGGATCTCCTGGATATTTTGGGTCATGACCTTTATGACTTTTGCATCTTCTCTGACTGTTTTGTCTATGTTTTTAATGTTGCCTTCGGCCCCTGAGATTCTTGCTTCCATCTCTTGTAGTCTGTTGTAGATGCTTGCATCTGTGACTCCTGATTTCCTTTTTAGGTTTTCTACCTCCAGAGTTGTCTCCTTTAGTGCTTTCTTTATCGTTTCCATTTCCATTTTAAATTCCTTCTATTCCTTCATCTGCTTGTTTCTGTTTTCCTCTAGATCTTTTATTTTATTTTTTTTTTTTTTGGAGTGTTTTTTGTGTTTCCTCTTTAAAAGCTTTTATTTCTTTATGCTTTTCTCCCATTCTTGTTTAAGTGAGTTCTTCTCAAACATCTCCATAATCATCTTGAGGTATGATGTTAGGTCTAAGTCTTCTTTTTCTGGAGTGTTTGGCATTTAGCTGTTTGCTGTGATGGGGGAGCTGGGTTCTGATATTTTCAGATTATCTTGGTTTCCACTGGGTAAGTTCTTTTGTTTTCCTCTTGCCTCTTGTTGTTTGTGATTGTACATGGTCTTGTTTTCAGTAATTGGTTCCTGTCTCTCCTGTGTACCTGGCCTGTGTCCCTGGATCTCTGCTGTTTTACTTGGCAAATGGGTTGAGCGTTTGGTCTGCAAGCAAGGGCGGCAGAGTCCAGTTCCCTTGACCAACTGGAGGGCTGCACCTACTGTGCATTAGGCCTAGCCCTCTCTGTGCTCTGGCTACTCGCAGTGCAGTCTCACCAGGCCTGTGTCTCTGGATCTCTGCTGTTCCTGGTGGCAAATGGCCTGAGCATTTCGTCCGCACGTGATGGCTTTCTGGGCGGATAATATATCTATTCCAGGGTTCCTCCATCCCTGAACCAATCGGTGAACCTGCTTTCTGTGCACTCGGCCCAGACCTCTCTGTGCACTTGCTACTTGCAGCACAGTCTCACCAGGCCTGTGTCCCTGGATCTCTGCTGTTCCCGGTGGCCCCATTATGATTTATATAAGTGAGAAGATGGAACATTTGTATATTAGGTTTTTATATCTTCAACCCAGTGTATTTGTAGTATTCACCAACTTTACCTATAAATATTTTTGTGTAATAGATGGTTTCTGTTTCTCTAGTTCTTTTTCATTGGTTCTTTCTATCCCTATTATTTGTTGATTCGAATTGTGGTAAAAAAATAAATTAAGGTCAAGTCTTATCATAAAAATAACATTATTAAAATATTAGTATAGCAAAACTATTTAGAAGCCCTGGCTGTTAGCCTACAGCAGGCTCATTCATGTTTTTGGGCAAAAAAAGTCTGCTCCAAATAATCTAGTTCAATGGATGGTTTTCTTCTGAGTCATTTTAAAATAGAAGAAGGGGGGACCTCGCATCTTATTGTGTGAATTCAATGAATAGTAACTGGTTGCTTCCCCCTGTACTACAGACATTTATATATGGTTTTACACACACACACACACACACACACACACACACACACACACACACACAATACCCTCATCTGGAAAACTTCCCTAGTGTTTTCACATCAGGAAGAATCCTCTTGTAGCGTCCTCTATATGAATCCAAAAATATGAAGAATGAGAGACACACAAAATCAGAGATACAAAGAAATAGAAAGACAAAGAGATGGAAAGAGATAGACAGAGAGGACATGCCTGAAGTTATGTAGACACAGAAATTGGGAAGATCTGGGAAGAGTTGGATAAGGGAGAAAACACAATCAAAATATACTGTATGAAAGAATAAAGTAAAAATAAAAAGGAAAGAAAGAAAGGAAAAAAGAAAGAAATGACAAACATGTTTGGTAGTCCTAGTCTTGATCTAAATGAGATTGCCTGCTGCAGAGATGCCTTTAGGGTATTTTTACCAGAAAGCTACTCTCTTTGTACTAAACTATAGAATTATTAGTTCTTGAAAATACACTAGTCTACTTTGCCATTGAAACACTCCAACTCAATTAAAACATCATGGCAGCCCCACAGGGCACAAATGCCCTGGGAAATGATCTCAGGGTGTTTCTTCGGCTGTGAATTGCTTCTCAATATGCAGGCGACCACACACACACACACACACACACACACACACACACACACGTGTGTAAAAATGAAAATAGCCCTCATGGTAATGGAGCAATTCAATAATGCTAATTTGAGTTTATAGAACCACCTTCTTAGTGGGTTAAATGTTCGTTGGGTTGAGCATGAATGAAATATAATCTGGGCTTTGTCTCAGCTGAGAGCTAGTTCTTCATGGATTTCCTGCACTCATGTAGGCCTTCTTAGTTGTCCCTGCTTCTCCCCCTGTTTAAGGTCTGTGTGCAGTACAGCTCTACATATTCTAATTCATTTTGATCCCTTGCTGTGTGGGAAATAACACATGGGTCCTGAGGCTTCCCTTACAGTTACTACTCATTCAACTTTGGTGAAACTTTGACTTGAACAATTCCCTTCTTACACTGCCTTTGTACTAACTAATACCCAAGCACAGAAGCACTTGAATTTTTGAGGGTGTCCTTAGACCTACAGCTTCATTCAGTCTCTACATTTGCAACAAAGCTTCTCATCCAGAAAAATAGATGTCTACCCCTTGCTTGCTGATCACATTATACCTGTCCTTCAAGACAACTTGAACATTTTGTTAATGATTACTTTCATTTCTCCCCAACAGAATAATTATATCTGGTCTGCCCATTTTTGCATATTTTTATTAATGTATCATTGACAGAAATTACATCAACAATGGAACTATTATTTATCACCTTCATTTTGTACCCACAGAGTCTGGTATAAAGTTAGCAGATGCATATTTATCAGTAGATACTAAATATTCTGGGTAATAAATAAATAATAAAACTTTCAGTGACTTGTTACAGCTCTTTATTTCTTGCCTTTTCTAGCATAGCATTAGTGGTAATGGGAGGTCCTTTTTCTGGAGTCACTTAAGACAGAAAGACATATGCACGTTTAGGTAAACAGTCTGGAATCCATAATCTTCTCAGTCATATCCCAGAGGAATAAAAGAGTCTCCCAGTTCATGGTTTCAAGCCAGAAGTGACACCATAACCTAATGTCATGCTTCACTAATCCTGAATACCCTTAAGGCTCTTTTCACCTTCACAAAGGGTGGAAAACACAAGGAGACAGATCATCATTCACTGAGTGTTTTCTAATACAGCACTCACACATAGTGAAAATGTGGAAAGGCCACTTTCAAATCTCAACTTTCACTTCTGTCTCAGTCAGTGTTCTTGCACTGTGAAGAGGCACCATGAGCAAGGCAACTCTTGTGAACAAAAGCATTTGACTGGGGCTTGCTTCCAGTTCCAGATGCTTAATCAGTCAGCGTGGCAGGTACCATGGTGGCATGTAGGCTGACATGGTAGTTGAGAATTCAACATTTAGATCTAAAGGTCCCAGGAAGAGAGAAGTAGCTGTCAGTTCTATTTCCAGAAATGAAGGGAACAGGAAGAGAGAGACTCTGGGCTTGGCATGTACTTGTAAAGTTTCATACATCCAGTGATATACATCCTCCAACAAGATGATATCCCATAATTTTTTCAAATTGAGCCTCATGATAAAATATACAAATATTTGCCTGGAGGCCTCCCCTCAGCCTTCTCCAAGGTAATGCCTACTTAACAAGGGTACTGAGCAAATGTGACGCTCTAAATGTGTGCACGGCATTGGAGTGAAGGTGATAGATCATAATGGATGCCTGTGTCTGAAGCTTTCATGGCTTAGGGTAGAATTTGAATGTAGTCTTTAATGCCAAGGTAAGCTTGCCAAGGTGGAGAGAGCTATTTGCAGGAATTACTAAAAGAAATCAACTTGGATTCTAGGAAATGCATTGACATTCCTCTCCCTCCTCCCTTTTAAAATTTCTCCTCCTTCTTCTCCTCTGACTTCCTTCCTTTTCCTTCTCCTGTTCTACCTACCCTCATTTCGCAGATAGAGAGGCTTTGTAAAAGTTACTCAATTTCTACCTTTCCCAGTCCCTTTCTCTCAGTAGCTGGGAGGAGGGTCTCAAAGCCCACCTCCACAGTGACATGCTTTCTCCAACAAGGCCACACCCACTCCAACAAGGCCACACATCTTAATAGTACCACTCCCTGGGCCAAGCATATTCAAATCACCATAACATGTAATTTGGTCACATGTCCTTGGTAATACTGTCATTCAGCATTTGGTTTTTTTCATCCCTGGAGGCCTCAGGTAGCGTCTGATGAGCAGCGGAGCCACTTTAAATGTGTGCTGACATTACTTGCATTGCCAAACATGAGCAGAGCCAGGAACAGCCCTCAAGCTGAGTTCTTAAGAACCAACATAGTATCAGAGTCTCATGAAACAAACCAAGTGACCAAACTGTGAAGGTAGACCACTTACTAGTGAGAACATCAGTTCAAGGGCAATGTACTGCACAAACATGACTCATCCAGAGGAAGAGATGTATGTTGTGTGGTAAATCTCACTGATACAGAGTAGGGAACACTTTCGTGGTTTAATCTTCCATTTTCTAATTTTTAAGACGGGAACCACGTTATTTGTTGATTTTTGGTGCTGGTACTGGAATGACTTGGTGATGCCCAGATATGAAGTAGCTCTTTTGTTATGTCCTCTTCTTCCACTGATGAAGAATGTTAGAATGGAAGCAGCATAAGCATAAAACAGAGCTCCCAGTTCTTTCTGTGAGACTGGAATGCTAACATGCCATTGTGTGCAGTCCAGGCATTACAATGTAGAGTGTCCTACCCTTGACTCTGTATATTATTCAAATGAACATATCTGGAACCTTGAGGATATTTAACCATGGCCTTACTAGATCTCACGTGGCAGCTGGGAAAGGTTAGGGTGTGATGGAGTTTCCAATCCCTTATCCACACTCTGTTTATTTCCCCTCAAGTATCTGAATGCTCCTTTCCCTGCTAGACATTTCCTTGAGGTTGAGTGATAGACCCTAAGAAGGCCTTCTATTCATCTAACATCTGTTTCTCTGATTTTCCAGCCTCCTTTCCTGTTGTTTTGAGTGCACATTTTAAGTGAGTATGGGCATAATATTTAGTATATTAATACACACTAGAGACAGTCTTGCCTACTAGAAATCTAGGTACTACAGGGTTATAAACGTTATTTGATACCTTGTAAAGCCCAAGACACCTAGCTAGTGCCCAGGCCCAGTTTCTTGATGCAGTCAGGTGATAACACATGTACACTTGTTCAGCCCTTTTCAGCATGTGCCAAAAGTTCATGCTAAGTACTACATAAATTATCACCTAATTAAGTACTGTTATGATTTGGATTGGGGGGAAGTGTAAACTCGATTCTCCTTGGAGAGCAGTATGCAGCAATATGATGTGGAATTAATTGTATAGGTCCAGGTCAAAGATTAAAGAACAAGTGGAATTGCTCTTGCAAAGGGAGAATTTGAAAAGGATTCTTGTTGGCATCTAAGTAACTTTGTTTTTAAAATTGTTCCATGTCTGCCCTCATACATCTGTTTCCCTCACCTCCTTTTTTCCCTAGTTTGCCATAAATGACTTCACTACAATCATTTTAGTTCCTTTCTGAGTGTTTACTTAGCCCAGTTCTTTCTCAGTTAAGAACAGTGATAGAGAAACCTCATCTACATTAGGTACTCTGGCTTAAATATTCTTTCTTCTAAACAGTGATTGACTTTGGGAAAGTGCTCTAATTACAGGAGACTCAATTTTTTCTATTAAACATCAGTGATCACACTTCTGTATCATCTGCTTTGGGTGTATATAATGCTGAATGCAGACTCAAGGCTTCAAGAAGGGAAGAGTTAAGTGTATTCAACTGTTTCTCCCACCACCTCAGCTCCTGCGGTGCCATTAGCATCCTTCCTACTGGAACTATCTCCTTTGCTTTATCTCTTGGCAGAAAGTTTGCCTCTAAACTTTGGATCCCTCTTTACCAATCTAGGAGTCTTTTGATGAGCACATATAAAGAACCCAAAGTTCTTTATCCTCCTTAGACTGTTCTTGAGTGTCTCCATCTTCCAATATATTTTCTTGTGTTTTTTTCCCAAAGTACTGGGAAAATTTCTAAATCATGTAATGTTTTTACTGAACATCCATGTAATGAGAACTATACAATTAAACACTAAGGCAACAATGTTTCCGAATTTTTTAAAGATGGTCATCATTTAATTATTACTCTAGGAGGATAAGAAGTCATTGACCAGCACCAAATCAATTAAAGGCACATAGTAGCAGAGTTTATCATTATTTAAGTTTTATAGAGGGATAGAAAGTTCAAGAAGACACTGCAGCAGTTGGGAACTGAATTTTCCCTATGATCTAAGCAGTCTGTTGAGTGCTGGAGATGTACTCACAGGTCAGACATGAATCAAAGCCTTAAAGCAGCCAGAGTCAGACAAAAGCATAAATCTCTCTGAGCACACCTAATACAGAACAGAAAAATGTTTTGCGAGCATGAGACAGGGTTATGCCAGAAACTCTGTGGTGGAAAGAATTTGGGAGGCTGATAGAGATATTTCAAAAGCTAAATGTCAAATAGTGAGTGTCAATGTTTCTTTAGCTCTGGGCATCTGTGATGTGATTACAGGCTCCCCTCCACCCAACATTCAGGTACTTGACTATGAACAGGAATGGCGGCCTTCAATGAAAGACCCTGAGATTGCGTTCTGTGGAGTAGGTATTGAGTAAAAATTATGTTCTGCTTGATACATTAAGCTTATGGCCCATACTGATGCTACTATATCAGACACTACTGTTAGCTTCTGAATTGCTTCTGCCATTGATGCCACCCATCTACCCTCCTCTCAACTCTTACTATTCGGGTTACTGATACATAGTGCTGATTTCCACCAAGCCCTCTTTTGAAGCTCTGTATCGATGTAAGTGAGAATGTTACATGACTTTAAAGAAAAGTTTTCAAGCATTCTGATTAACAGTGAATTTTGCAACTAGAAACATTTCAACCAGTTAGAAGTTCTTGCTTGCAGAAAGTAATGTGATAATAAAGTACCGATTATGAACAGTACCATGTGTTCTCTCCTGTGACTCCTGGGAAAGCCTGTTACTGTTTTGCACATGTCCTGTTTCAACATTGTGGGAGGATGTTTCTGACACTTCATTCTTTCTTCTGTGTCTTTCCAAAGTGCTTTCTGTCTAAAGAGTTTCTCATAGTAACTGTCAACTCTTTGGCAGAGGATTTGCTATTTGTGATACTGCTGGAGCCCGATGTTTTCTCACAGGTCCTCAAATGCAGCTTAATGTCTTCTGATTCAAAGCCTCTGTGCACACATGTTCTTCCCTTGAAAATCCCTGTCTAATTCCAAATGGCCAACCTCTAAGCAGTTTTCAAGGAGGGTCCAGTCAAAGGGCATTTCATTTTAAGTCATTTGCTGATTAGCTAGAGTGCAGAATCAGTGGCCTTTTACATTCTCAAATGCAATGTGTTCTTCTTAGAAATTAGCATTATTGATTATATATATTATATGTTCATTGATTTTTTTCAATACTTCTGTGCTATTTAGGGAAAGGCTTTTATCTTCCTTGCACAGAACACACTATTGTGTATAGAGTCGCCATAGGAAATAGTTATTGAATGAATGAGAAAGGAAGTAAAATTGGCTTCAGAAACTGGGCTGAAAGGAGTGATAACTCTTTTCCCAGTTCTAACAGTTCTATGAACAGATTTTATTTCATTCCATGTGTAGTGATTTCTCATCTTTGAATTCAACTACAATAAAAAGAGTTATATGTCACTCTGACCACATAATTGGCTATAATGGCCTCATGGACAAAGGAAATATTTCAATCAGTTTGACAAAGCTCGAAAAATGCAATTGGAGAATACATCAAACATAAGAAGTTTAGCCCAGGAGTCTGGAGTCCAAGAACTGGATATATTCTCAGGGTGTGATGCATGGTGTTTAATAATTTTCTGTGAGCCTCTCACCTGGCAATACTAATGAGAAACGACCTCACTCAGTGCTGAATGGCATGAGCTCAGAAAAGGGCCTCCGAGGTTGTGTTTGTTGTAAATCTCACTGCTTGACTCATCTTGGTACCAACTCCTTTAAGTTCACAGAGCCTTGGACAGCTTCCTCTCACTGAAATTAAGTGTGTATGTTGGCCAGAGTAGGCACAGCAATGGCAGTTTTGGCTGAGATGATTCCTGGAGGAATGTTCTAGTTAATTGGGTAAGGGAATTTGAAAGAAATGATTTAGCACAAGACATTGTCTTTAAAGAATCACCTTCAAATGGAGCTGTCTTCATTCAGGTTGAAGGAATTCAAAGTGTCATCGAAAGAGTCTACGCATCAGTGTAAGGGGTTCAGTAGAAATTCCACAGGCCATTAAAGAGAAATGGAAGCTAGGAAAGAGAAAGAAAACTTCCTCAGCTTCAGCTCTGTCTTCTTCTTATGCATTAGCAAGAGATGAATGTGAACAGGGTGTTGTACCTGCTTTCAACTCACAGATTTTCCTTTGTGACACCATTCATTCACCCCTTTTCTTTTCTACGTGTATTTAAAAAAACATTGCCTTTGAATTATAGCTGTTAATTTTGTATTTTTGATTGGTTTCTCTTGTATTTATACTAAAAATAGTTTTCCGTGGTTTCAAGGTTTGAGTTTTCATTTTTATTGCTTAAAGTATTCTTTTTCTTTTAAAATTTTTCTATTTTGTATTTACCTGAGAGTGTTAGATGCACATGTATTAAGAAACTAGAAGACAGCATCAGATAAACCTTCTCAAACTGAAGTTTTGGGTGGTTGGTAGCTATTGTTGTGGGTGCTGGGAACACTAGAAAGTGTGCTCTTAACCACACAATCTCAATTTGTCATTTTAAAATGATATCTTTTGATAAAGGATACATTTTAGTGAAGACTAATTTATACCCAGACTCATACACAGACACACTTGATTTTATCATTGATATCTTTAGGATTGTTTCCAGAGAGTTTTGATTGGGTCAGTGTCATTAGAATGTACTCTTTTGCTTCATAGTTTGTCTTTTACTTTCTGTTTGTAATTTATGTGAATCAGTTTTACACGGAGAATGAATATTCTGTTATTTTAGCATAATTTATTCTATAATTTTCATGCTGAATTGTTTTAAGTATTTCATTAAAATTAATTCATATTATGAGTGGGTGCATATTTATTTTCTCTGTTTTTATTCATGGACAAAATGCTTCCCACTGGACTTCTGAAAGTGAGAGCAACCATAGATTACTTGAATAGATTCATATTAATCACAATTCATTATCTTTTTATTATGTGCCCCGACCCTCGGGACAGTCAACGAGAACCCGGGATCACCTAGGAGAAAATGAGAGACAAGAGGCATGAAGGACAGAAAGTCAAGTGGTCTGATCAAGCTGACAAATTTTTATTTTGTCACACATTAGTTTTATACAGGTAGAAGAAGGAAATAAGGCATGGAAAAGTAAGGTATGGAATGAAGGGAACTTTCCAGCAAAAGGACTTTTCACAATACCCTTTGTGGAGAATTACATGGAGAGGGGGACGACCCAGGTGCAGGAGGGGATATTCTGCCAAGCAGGATCTATTGCCTGGGTGACTGTTCTACTGGGCTACCTGACCAAAGTGGGAAACAAAAACCTAGTCTGAGATCTATGTTAAATGGTGTTACTCAGGTTAAGGGAATTTCTTAATTCTGTCAGTCCCTGCATATCCTCCCCTTTTATTAGTTTTATGACCCATGTGGATGTAGGTGAGTGAATATATATCCATCTGGAGACAATGGGCTTTAGCCAGAAAGGGGAAGCATTGACCTGATCCTCCTAGATGTGTTTATAGCTATCATTTTACTAGTATCCACTAGTAAATAGCTATCCATTTACTAGTATCCACTTTGTGTTGAGCAGATCAACTGTGTTCAAGTAGTTCTTGCTTTACTCAATAATGAGCCCAAAGAACAAAAATAATGTTTCTGGCAACAGGGATACGTGAAAGAGAAATATAAAGTTCTTCCTATAAAAGAAACAGTAAAAGTTCAGAAAGAAATTTGGGGAAATAGAAAGAGAGATAGAGAGAGAGATGTAGGAATGAGGGAAAGAGAAGAGAACACAGTCATATAACCATTTCTGTATTGTGTATATGTTTGTATATTTGTTTGTGTGAGTGCACATACATATAGAGGCTGGAGTTCAGTGTTTGGATCTTTTTTCATCACTGACCTCTTTAATTTTTTTTTCTTTAAAATTTTGAGACATGGCCTTTTATTGAACTTGGAGCTCACTGATTTGGCAAAACCAGCTTTTCAGTGAGCCCCAGGATTCTATTTCAGCTTTACTAGTGCTCAGATTAAGGGGGCTGACACACTTGACTTTTTAAGTGCGTGCAAAGAATCTGCATTAAAAACTCATGTTTATATAACAAACACTACCCACTGAGCCATCTCACCAGTCCACTAGTATGAGTTTTACTATAGAATTATCATATCATTGCTATCTCTCACTGTTATTGTTTTCTATTTGTTACAGTTAAATTTACAAATAAAACTTCACTGTTGGAATGTGCACGTAGGAAAAAGTGCTGATATATGTAGAGTTTGGTACTGTGTGTAGTTACAGGAATCCATTGAGGGGATTTAAATAGATCCTTTGATGATAAAGAAATGACTGTTTTTATTTGGTGGAATAAATTAGGAATGCTACATAGTTCTGGAGCTTTCTTTGTGATATGCTTTTTAAGCAGTAGGAAATAGTTGTAGTTTTTTGGAGACTATTTTTTCCTGCATCTCAACCATAATCCTTTCTCTTGTCAAGAGTGAAGCTTTGCAGCACCATGTCTTTTAATGACTCAAAATATACTTCCCAAATTTAGCACAGGACCATCCACAATACTCAGGTATATTTCTGCTAGATAGATATCAAAAAATGAGACAGATTTTCATCTTACAAAAGCCATATTGACTCATGACAAGTCAAAAGGATTTAAGTACAGTGTATGGGAAGTGACTAACAGAGAACAGAGAAGCACAGAGAATTTCATAGTTCAAATGATGACATGGTCAGTCTCCAGCCATTCCAAGTCTCCTCTGAGAGTATTTACAGAAAGTTTTCCAGTACTCAAATGATATGATATAAGTGGAAGTCACTATTGTGGAATCTAGAATGGAGATTTTGACACAAGCCAGAATTGGAGGGCTCACCTGCTCCTCTTAGGTGGATGTTGGGAATGGGAAAATAAAACTAACTTTGACTGAGGACTGATCTGGATGTAGTCCTTTATTAGTCACATTCTAAATCAGTTCATAACAAATTAAACATTCTTTTTGGATGTTTGATAGCAATAAATATAAAATTATATTGCCTGATTATATATATATATATATTCTCTCTTTTTGTACCATTTCAACAAATGGCACAGATAACAGAAAAACACCCAGTTCTTTACATCATATCTAATGGTCAGACTATACTCTGAAAATGTTCTCTAGATACTTATTCCGATTTCAACAATCTGTTGATTCCCAAATCCATTAGAGTAGGGTGGGAAAGAATTTACTATTTTCTCAAAGATGACACTCTTCTGATATCTAACTGAGGCATCTGATATTAAGAAATAGCCTTCTGCATTGTGAGACTAGCGGTCAGAATTCTAGGGAGGGAATACTGTATTGGTTTGGTGATGAAGGTGCTTATTTATGACTTGTAAGTGTGCTTTTAAGGTGGAATTTCTTTTTTACCCCTAAGGCAAGGGGTAAGAGATAAGAACATCAACAAAAATCTTCACTATTAATCATGGGCCTCCAGTCACGAAGGTTTTTCCTGGTACAGATTTGGTCACTATTTTACCAACTGCCTCTCTGGCTACTTCTTGGGTTAATTTGGTTCGATTTGGAAACACAAATTGCAGTAAAACTAAAGAAAGTCCCACGGCTGGCTCTACCGTGTTAGAACTGCCCAACAAAATCGCTGTCTGCATCCAATGGCTCCCTTGTCACACTGTCAGAAAAAGTGTGGCTAAAGGCATCCCAGGGAAAAAGAGAACCCTGTCTAGACAGATTGGAACATGTCATGTGCCTAATTAAACAGTCCTTCATTACAGGTCCAGTGCTATGTAAATGTTGCCTGTTTGTATGAATTGCTTGTTGAACACACCCTGAAAAGATTCCATGTACTTTACTCCCTACCATAGCTTCATGGGGATTGTGCCACAAGATGAAATAAAACAATCTTGTCACATTTCCAGCAAAGAAAAATGGAAGATTGGAGAGGAAAAAGGATAAGGTTAAACAGAGCATTAGTGGGCACACAACCAGCTTTAGGATCCAGATTTCTGGTATCTGGTTCTAAGCAATCTTTCTTCATCCTTCCTGTAAGGTAGACTCCTGGAAAAAAATTTGCTGCCAGAGACTTCTTGTTGAGATTTCTCTCTTTTACATGAATATATTATACATGCACATCCTACATGTCTGGTTTGTCTCTGGAGTTGGTCCAGTTATCTGCTTTAAATATGCAAATGTTCTTTAACAAATTAGGTCCTAGATAAAGACCCTGGAAAAAGAATTTGAAGTCCCGTAGTTTATTTTAGAAGGGACCTGGAGAGAGCTAGTATAGGAATGAGGAGGGGTGGGGCTGGTGCAGAAACCAAGAAAACCCATACCATTAAGTTCCATGAGTGTCAGAGCTCAATCACTTTAGAGGACCTGGGGAGGAAATGTCAAATGGTTCACAAATGTTTTCCATCAGATGAAGCAACTCGGCTACGCATCTTCCTACTGTTATCTGCCATTGGCTTAAAGGTATCCCTGGGTGCCATTGTCCTACATTTTCCATCTGTTTTATTTGGACTTGGTGCTCAGACAATATGCAGCAGCAAATGGTCGATCTCCAATGCATGTTCTAAGTGGAAGACAGGGAGTACCTGCTCCTGGGCTGCTCTCAGCTAGTCCTTTCTAGATTAGCAGAAATGAGTTTCTCTTTATGCTTTCGTACATGAGACCTAGTTGTTATAATAAGAAAAGCATCAATCTGTGGTGGGAGAACTTACAGAGAAGAGGCTTGGTAAACAGACACAGTCTGGATAGCAGCAGGCTCAAAAAGCTGGAGCTATATTTTCAAAACTGGTTTCTGGAGGTATGACATGTTCATAGGTTGCTTGACACACGTAATTGTGAGATATCCTGCCAGTTATGGTCACTGGTCTCCCCAGCACTGAGCTCTTCAGTTTTGTTTTCCAGCTCAGTCTTGGACAAAATATTGAAAATTAGGAATAAAAAATGTAAAGTGATATTTATCCATGCTAGATTGTTTCAGTACATATTAGAAATTATCATATTAAACACAATAGGCCAGTCTTGGAAAGACAGAGATCATGTCTTTTTTCTTCATGTTGACCATACACACACACGCACACACACACACACAAACACACACACACATAAATGTGTATATATATATGTATATGTATATGTATATATACATATATATATATATACACACACACACACTTAATATACTTTATACATGTGTCATCATCTATATGTATGTGATATAAAAGTAAAAGAAAAAATACCTGAAAAATATTACAGCAGTAGTTGGGATGAGTGACAAAAGGGGTGTATAGAAAGGTGAATATGGTATAAAATAATGAATATATATGAATAAACAAACATTTCTATCTGACTCAATTCAAACCAAATTCTTTGATTTTATGTTTATAAATCAAGCATTTATTGATTATCTTTAGGTAATCTTTGTATATTCAATTTCTGTATGTTTTGTGACTTTACTTTGGGCAAATCACCCTGCAGCAGCATGGTTAAAGGGCTGTACCTTGATCTTCATACATGTTTCTAGCATGTTCACTCGTTAGTATTGGTTGGGGACAACAAGTTGGATTAAAATAGGCTTTAGATCTGAGATGTTCCCCAGAGCCTACTTAAGTGAATTCTGGAAGGGTCATTGAGTTGGTAACTCTTTATTTCTAAAAATAGAATGGTCATTATTAGACAACATTTCTGTATATTCTTCATATCTGCTCCTTCAAAAATAAGAGAAATAACATATAGGAAATCACTTTGTATTATGTAAAGCAGTTATTCTAAAAAACATTCCATTGTTGTCTACTATGTACCTGAGCCCTGTATATATAATGTACATATATACATATTTATACAAGTGTATATGAAAAACCATTTCAATTATATCTACAACAGTCTGCAAGGCAAAACATTCACAATAAACGTAGTCTATACTGTACATGACTGAGGAAAGGGGGGTGGAACATTAGTTAAAAACAAGAAAGCAGCATATATGATTCTAGCATAGTTTTAAGGTATATAAAAAAACCATATATCCCGAATTCCTAGGATACAGGATTATGCAGTATGTTTGTTATTATGCAGTATGTTGCTGCACAGAATCTTAGCTATTTACTTCATGACATAGATATTTGTGTATCTAAACTTATCTAATCCTACAAAAGGTACAATAAAATTACAGCAGAAAAAAAATTTTTAATTGAGTTTTCAGGAGAGGAAGCTTGTCTGGGTGAGTCAGTGGGTACCTGGTGGGTGGGTGTCACTGCACTGCTGTGTGCCTGCAAAGCAGAGTATGCTTAGGTAACACTAAATTCACATTTTCTTTAACTGCACATTGCATTTAATGTGTTAATATCTAAACCTTTAATCCAAAATATGACTCTTGGAATAGCAGTTTAGTATGTAAAGAAACTTCACAGGCAGGCAGTAGCATTTCCTTTCTGTTTCTGTTTACCCAGTTTCCCCTTTTTAACCTTTAACTCATCTGCGTGAAAACCTAAGGCATAAATATGAATACAAGCCTAACTACACAAAGTCAGAATGACTGGTAACACTGTCTGTTTCTACTGAGGGGGGTGTTAAGGACCATGGCAGACATGGAGCCTTTGTCTTCTATGATAGTCCCATCTCTTAAACAGTCCTTGGGAAAAATTCCAGGTGCTGGTTTACAAGAGCTATGTCCTCCATTTTCATGCCCCCATTGTACCTTTATACTCCCAGGGAGCTGGCATTTCTAGATAACCAATCCCACCCAGAGAAGGGTTGTAGATGGAACTGTCTCATCTCATGTTCACTGTCCTGATGCCCTGATGTTCTTTCAAACACCTGCTTTTCAAGAATGTTTGTGGAACCTTGGAAACATTCACTTCAGAAAGAGACACACTAAAACACAACACCTACCTATTTTCTTAGACAAATAACTACTGGCTTCTGTCTTCCTGTCTCAAGGGGCCTTAAAAAATTCTGCACTGTTTCTGAGTGGGCAAATGCCTTTCTCTACTCTGTTGTTCTTCCTGGCTCTGAAGGCCTACAGTCTCTCTCAAGTTTGTTCCTTCCCACAAATGTAATGACTTCCCTTTCTCATCCGTAATGTGTAGGCTGGACTATATGTTGATGATCGAATCATATTATCCAATGAGAAATGCTCTAGGAATCTAGAAGTGAAGGCACATTTTTATTTGGGGGCTCTGCTCAAGAAAGAAAGAAAGGGGTGACTAATTGACTCAGGACATGACATGGCTGGTGTTCATTGAAACACTTCTTTCCCTAAGTCGTTAGAGTCTTTGTTTGTCTTGTTTTGTTTTTGACCACAATGTGAACATAACTTTCTCCCCATATTTCCATAAGAACCACCTCTCCCTTGTAGTGATAGGTCTGTTTCCTGGTCCTGTTGTTCAGAAGAGTGAAGTTCTCCATTTCCTGCCCCAGATTTCCTCTATCAGAGATGTTTTAAGGTTTCACAAGTGCCTTGCTACACAAATTCCTTGTTCTAAGTAGATTGTTAAGGATTTTTTTACCCCCATAAATAAGCATTTCCTCTTTAAGGTAATGAAGAAATAGTCAGTAAGAAAATAGAATTATCTCTACACCACCTCATTGCCTAAGGGAAATATCCTGGGTTATTACCCTTCCTTTGCACCTCCCACTGCTTCTGCATCCCCAGGGTTGGAAATAGCCTCACACTGGGGGGTCAGATTTGGGAGGAGGAATGAAGACAGAATTATTTTCCAATCTAACTTTCCTGTTAGTAAATACAAGTTTGGAACCTGTGGCCAGTAGAGAGGTTGTGTAAACGAACATGAAACATCAGGGTAGGCAAAGGAAACATGGCAGTGAGAAGCAAATGGGCAGGAGTGGTTCTGAAGGAGGGATGTAAATCAAGGGATTCTTTCTTACCCTTTTATGAGAGGCCACCCGGACAGTCAGAGTGCTGCCCCAGCCATGATGTTGTGAGAAACAACAAGGCAGACTGCAGGATGTCATATACAAACACCTCTTAGTCAGGAGGGGGCGGGGCTATCTGCTCTAGCCAATCATCATACCCAACTTGGTTCTTCACCTACTTCCTTCCTCTCCACACCTCCCTCTGCTGGTGTCACCACATGATTTGAGTTGCGCCTCGATGGTCCATAAACACCGCGTTGAACAATAAACATACATGGTTCTGATGGTCCTATCAGCCCTCAGCTCTTTGTTAAAAGAACTGCTCATCTATAACCCTGGTTACAATAGGTTTTCCAGATCACATCACTTCTTAACATTGGCAAGCATGGTAATGTGCACTAAACTGTCCTTCTTTCCAAGATGCTAAGATCCTACTTAGCAGAGAGCAATGAAGAACACATCCTGGCACTGGCCCGGGAGTCAGTTACAAATCAAACACTATGCTTACAAACTCTTATATTTTGAAAAGCACACTTTGCAGTGATTAAATATTTATGCATGGCACGCACTTGGAACCTCGATGATTTATAACTTATAGTAAAATATAAATTTCTTCCCTGGGTGATATTAAAATACATAATGATATAAATACATGTTTATATGTAATTTATTTTCCCTACATATGGGATATCTAAGATGCTGAATAAAAAATGTATTTGTTTTCCTGTGTGTGTATGTGTGTTTTTAATAGTCTCCATAAATCCAGCGAACTCTTTCTTGGACCACTAGCTTCTTTCAGTAGAAGAAGAAGCATGTTTTCACTGGGATTTCCACGTTCATAATTATTCCTCTCATTTCTCTGCCTTGAGAAGACAAGCTGGTATTTCATTGCTTTGGGGAGGTTAATAATATGGTAGGCAAAACATCAGGAAAAAATCATAATGAATGAAGCTATACAAATCAGAGGGAAACATGTGTTGCTGTTTTAAAATGTTCCTGCCGTAAATCCTGGAAAATTCACTATAGTCACAAGCAAGTAACTCCTTAGCGCATAAACACTCAATTAATTAAAAATAATATGCTACATAAGTTTGAATGGGTTCTGAATAGAAAAATGTTCAAATAATGCTACTGTAGGCTGCTGAGTAATTGGCGTTCATCTCAGCTATTCTGTATTCCTAAATTAAAGGACTGATTGCAGCTGAAATGGGGCATACATGGCCCCCTTTAAGAGAACTCCATGCATAGCTTATAAAATGATATTGACTCTGTATCTAGTATATAATCATCAAACCTCATACCCAGGCGAGGAAAAAAAATCTTTTCTCGTATTAAATGTCTATCTCTTGGGATGTCTCCAGAGCAGAAGTTTGAAGAGTTCTGTTTTACCCATTATTTATAATTTATGAAAGCCTGGGTTTTATTGTCCCCCTGCTCCTCTTAAGTTTCTTGAACCGTTATTCTACGGTGCTTAAGGGGACACATGTCACCTGACTAGTATTTTGTAATCCCTAAATAGCTACTTCTTGAATAGGACTCCAAAAACACTTCTAATAGATGTGCAAACATTGTCAGAAGTGAAAAGCCCCTTCTGACACCAGGCCCAGTCAGGTGGCTGTTTTGTAGCTCCTCATTTCCCCAGGTCTCACCCCACGCTACCCTCACTGCATTCTGACGAGGGTTGTGTTTAGTCTGTGTGCTCTCTCTGCGTGTTCGGAGCTGTATCTTTTCTGTCTCTGTAATCCAGGAGGCCAGCAAGGCACGGGGTGGATTTCAGTCCCCCTCCCCCAGTCACTGTCATTCATTTGCTCAGTGATCGGCCACTGAAGGCAGATTCCTTACTTGCTGCCAAGCCAGATGCTGGAAAGTGAAGTGCCTATAACCAAGGCTTCTAGCAATGTAGGGTTCACTATGTTTTCATGTTTAGGTTATATATCTGAAAGGACCTGGCCAACTTAATTTTTAACATTTTTTTAAAAAAATTATTGTCTAACAGGAGGAGTAACAATATTCCGTTTAACTCTGGTAAACTGATTATCTATAGATACCATTTGTTGGGCATCAGTTGCTGTACTTCTTCATTTTAGATCAAGTACTGTAAGATGTCACCTTTCATCTTTGCATGCCAATGGGTATTTTCATTGTGCAGGTCTTTCTGAGGCAGCCATATTGGTGAGTTTGGACAAGTGCAGCCTTTCTGTCACATCTCACAGCAAACATCCCTATTACACTCTTTCTGTCTCCCTTACACATTGATCTCTGAGCCTTAGGTGTGGGGATTGGAATGTAGATATATTGGTTGGGGCTGTATGCCCTATGGTGTGTTGGTTTTTGGTATTCTTAATTATACAGTAAGCACTGGTATAAGCTGTCTATCATAAACAAGAGAGGGATGGGGTGACTTTTTGGGGTAAAAGTATAACTAATTTTTTTTATGTAGTTCAAATTTATTGTAACAGAAACAGAAATAAGTTGTATAAAATATGACTGTTATTCAGCTAAATGCATAAAACAAGGTTGAAATTTATAAAATGATGGTTTAACAAAGGAAGGAAGATTTGTATGATGCTGTTTTTGTGTATTAACTTAAAGCCCCATATAGTATAAGTGTTTCCTTTGGGCCTGACATGACCATCCGCATCATGATATGGAGCTGCTATGTGACCAGTAGAATACCTTGACCCACTACAGTCAGGGCAACAAAGCAAGGGAAACAATATATTTCTGGTTAGATCTATGACTATTTCTAGTTAGATCTATGACAACAGCCACTTTATTAGCACAGATCTATCCAGCAAGAGTATTGTTTTTCTTATTATTTTTAGTGTGTTTTGTTTCCAAGATTTGGGGTGGAAAAATCGTGTCTCTGATCCTGTGGTAAATAACAAAGGTATATTATTGACCTTGCCCCAGAGAGTGAATCTATACAGGAAGGTGCTCCCCAGGAAAGCTGTATTCCAGAAATGTTATGAAATAGAACTGTGAACTAGGGTCCCCGGAAGAAAGACATACCTCGATGCACATTTACCAATTAGAAATTCTGTGGTCATGAAGACTTGGAATGTTGCAGAGCCAAGTTATCTGCAGATACCTTCAGCCCCCTCAGTGGGCATTCACGGCCAGTTTCTGTGTTTGTGCAAACACTCTAATGACTATCAGTTAGGTCCTTTAGAAATGTCATCAGGCAGCATCTGAAACCTTACAGAAGAGTTTTCCTGGCTTTGTTATAATCTGCCTACCTGATGTTTCCATTAATGTATTTGAAAAATGCCTTGATTTATGGCTTTCTTTTCTTTTATAAATATAAAAATTTTATGAACCTGTTGTCATATTGAAACGCTATAGCAGTTGAGTGGGAAGAATATTAACGTATAAAAGAAATTAGACTGGAAACCTTGCCCCATCAAGGTCAACATGTAATGCATTCACAGAAAAAGACAAATGGCCCCTAAAGGTTGCAACCTTTTTTCTAAGCTCTGGCTCATCTTCACTCTCATTGAAGCTTGTTTTATTCAATAAGTGGTCTCTCTTTCTGTTACTATTCACACACACACACACACACACACACACACACACACACACACACACACACGTTGTTAATTTTCTTTTTTAACCATGGACACAAATTCCTGCTAATTACTAGTGTTAGCCTTTAATGCTTAGCAAAACAGCCAAGAGGTAAGATTTCTCTAATTCTGAGGGTGCCTGAGAGAAGCTACTTTAAACTCAAAAGGAGACCGGAATGTTTCTTTGACTTTCTGACTTTCTTCTTGTAACACTGTCCATGCTTTCTTCCTTCTTTCCCATTCTCCTTTTGCTTAGGCTGCAAGAAAAAGGAAGACAAAGGCCTGTAGGAGGTGCAATGACAGCTGAATGACAGCACTGAGTCTCACCATTCCATCACAGTCTACTGGGGGTTTGGAGGTACACTGAGGTCTTCTCCGCACTGTCACTGGGAACATACAGAGTTGTAACTTCCTGAGAACTATAGGACACAGTGACATCTCCCCATCAATGTTGGACAGCAGCCACTTGGGCACAGTGCTTAGACTGTTTGGAGACCCCAGCATAAACTATCTCTTGTTCTCTTAGAGATGAGAGCCTTCGTTTCTGTCCTTTCTTCTATCTTTTTTTCATGAACAATTGCCTTTCTAAACATGTAAGTAGACACACTGGTTCTCTGGCCAAGTGCCCCTTTAACCACTTCTCGTTATTCTCTTTTGCCTTTAGGGCACTTTCTTCTACTCTGTTATTTCTAATCAAATCTGTCTTCTAAACTGTGCTCTTGTTCATATGTGAACTTACTGAACGGAGAGCTTGTCTTATGGGACCTAGGGGCAGGCAGCAGAGTGATATCTAATTGGCATGACTGGCTTTAATCATGTCAATCAGTGGGTTCAAAAGACATAGGCAAATATCCGTGCAATGATTTTGGCTTCTTCTGGGTAAACGTATCAGATACGAAGTCAGCCTGTAAGTGGCAAGGTAAAGGCTAAAATCACCGGGCTCGAGATAGGTATGTTTTTATGGTACGTCTCTGACAACATCATAGTTGCTATTGCTTCAGCCTAGTCTAAGCAGTAACTCACATTGGAGTGTGAGTTCTGCTTTTCTTTGATCTTCTGTCCCTTAAAGAAGCAAGGAGTGTGGCTTCCTCCTGTGGCTGAATTCTGCTTGGCTTTACCATTTCCTGTGTGTCCTTTGGATCCTCATAATAGTATTGCAGCTAGGTCTTTACAGAAATTCACAGATACTGCTTTTCCTCTTTTAGTAGCTTCTATTTTTTTTTTTTTTTCTGATAGTTTTTTTAGGCTGACAGGACATCGGACCTCTGTCTTAAGAAATGAGAACAGGTTAAAAGCACACAAGCCATATAAGAAGTTTCTTGATAATGAATGTGGCTGTGACCTATTCTGTGAGGACCAGTGGGCATCAATCACACAAAGAAAGAAAGGACACTGTATAAGATGAACACTAAATTCATTCTGTTGTTATCTTACTGCTAATGCAGTGGACTAACTTGTTCTCCATAAGAAATAGGTGTGGTTCATGTGTCACCTGGTTGTAGTCAATATATGGTGTTGACATCAAAATATCAGAGAATTAGAAAAAGGTGAGATCCAGGGACAACAGGTAAATATGTCTGCTTAGATCAAAACAGATGGGGGAGCCTTGGTGACAAACAGCAGCTCTATTGTGTTGACTGGATTGTTCTGTTACTGCTTTCAGAGGCTCCAGCCACAGACAAGTGCGACATGTTTATTCTTATTTACTTTTTGTCTAGCTGGAATTTACTGGGTTCTTGTTAGGTGTGGAACACCAAAGGCAAAGTACACTCATCTCCCACCATCTCCATGCTCAGAGCAGAGTGAAAGAGTCAGGGTGAAGGGAAAGAAAGGCAGAGCAGCATTCTGTTGCAACAGACACAGGACAAAAGATCTGCCTGTTAAGTGGCCTGAAAAGTATTGAGAGACATCCGAATGTCACTATAGTACATGTTGAGAATTACTGAAGAAGGAAAAGTTAGGACCAATGTTAAGGTTTAGGATTGCCACATGCCAAGGAATGGAGTGTTATGAGGTAACATCAGGACTGAGGTACATTAGCTGAGGCAAGGTCAGAGTTCAAACCCAGAAGCCCAGCAGAAGAGACACAACCCAGGGGTAGGATGCTCACTTCACATGCAAAAGCTTATACATCTGCTGGTGCTGGTGCTGGTGCTGGTGCTGGTGTTGGTGTTGGTGCTGGTGTTGGTGTTGGTGCTGGTGTTGGTGTTGGTGTTGGTCTTGGCGCTGGTGTTGGTCTTGGCGTTGGTGTTGGTGTTGATGTTGGTGTTGGTGCTGGTGTTGGTGTTGGTGTTGGTGTTGGTGCTGGTGCTGGTGTTGGTGTTGGTGTTGGTGCTGGTGCTGGTGCTGGTGTTGGTGTTGGTGTTGGTGCTGGTGCTGGTGCTGGTGTTGGTGTTGGTGTTGGTGTTGGTGTTGGTGCTGGTGCTGGTGCTGGTGTTGGTGTTGGTGTTGGTGCTGGTGCTGGTGTTCGTGTCAGTGTTGGTGTTGGTGTTGGTGTTGGTGTTGGTGTTGGTGTTGGTGTGCTTCTCACATCTTCAAGTTAATCCTCTGTTAATGGGTTTAACTGTAATGGGCTCTTTATGCTTTGCTGTCTCCCATATACTGTTCCACCCTTTGCTTCCTGAAAGATCCCTTTCTTTCTCTTTTTTATTTCTTTCCTTCCTTCCTTCCTTCCTTCCTTCCTTCCTTCCTTCCTTTCTTCCTCCTCTTCTTTTTTCTTCCCCCCTCCTCTCCATTTTTCCAACTTTCATGGCATACACATAAAAGCACAATTTTTACATATTATATCTATCTATATATCTATCTATATATCTATCTATGTATCTATCTATGTATCTATCTATGTATCTATCTATCTATCTATCTAGCATTGAATATATGTATTTCTATACACATTTAATCTAGGTTATCCAAATAAGAGCAAATGTGATAATGTCTTTTGGAATCTGGTTTATATAAACTTTTCTACTTTTATTCTCATTACTATGTATATTATTTTATTATTTTTAATAGCTGAATAGATTTTCATTGAGCATATGTACTGCATTTTCTTTTTCCATTTATCAGTTGATGAACATCTTGGCTGGCCATAGCTAAACTTTGTGATTAGAGCATAACTAATGCACTTTTTCTATGGTATATTGACACAGTCTGTTAGATATACAGCCAGGTATGTGACAGCTAGATCATATTATAAAAGTTCTATTTTTAGGTTTTTTTTCCTTTTGTTATTGGATAATTTATGTATTTACATTCCAAACGTTATCCCCTTTTTAGGTTTCCCCACTTTCCTATACCTTCTCCCCCTGCTTCTATAAAGATGCCACACTCCCATCCACCGATACCCACCTCAACACCCTGGCATTCCCTTACACTGGGGAAATGAACCTTTACAAGACCAAGGGCTTCTTCTCCTATTGATGCCAGACAATATCATTCTCTGCTACATATGTGTCTGGAGCCATGGGTCTCGTCATGTGTACTCTTTGGTTGGTGGCTTAGTCCCTGAGAGCTCTGGGGGTCTTGTTGGTTGATATTGTTGTTCTTCCTGTGGGTTTATAAATCCCTCCAGCTAACTTCAGTTATTTCTCTAACTCCTCCATTGGGGTCCCCATGTTCAGTTCAATGGTTTGCTGCAAGCATCCTCATCGGTATAAGTAAGGCTTTGGCAGAGCCTTTCAGGAGACATCCATATCAGGCTCCTGTCAGCAAGTACTTCTTGGCATCAGCACTAGTGACTTGGTTTGGTGGATGCATATGGGATGTATCTCCAGGTGGGGCAGTCTCTGAATGGCCTTTTCTTCGGTCTCTCCTCTACTCTTTGTCTCTGTATTTCCTCTCACGAGTGTTTTGCTTCCCTTTCTAAAAAGGACTTGATTTTTACAGTGGCTGGAACAGTTTACATTGTCACCAACAGTGATTAAGACTTTTTTCCCCTCCAAGTTCTTGCCAGCATCTGTTGTCGCTGGATGTCAATGTCTTGTTGTCAATGACTATAACACTTGAAAGAGTTTTAATTTATGTTTTCTTGATGGCTGTGGTTGAACACTTTTTCAAACATTTTTTTTGTTTTAATAATAACAATTTTAATTATCATATCAAGTGATATGCAAAATAGCTTCAAAACATTTGATCATTGGACATTTTAATTTTTTTTTTCTTCACTTTATTTTTTTTTTAAACATTTTTTTTTTTGGCCCTGAATATTTTTCTGAGAACCAATTTATTAGCCCATTCATCAATAAAGACATTCCTTCTTTCCTTCCCTCCTTTTTTCTTCCTTCCTTCCTTCCTTCCTTCCTTCCTTTCTTCCTTCCTTCCTTCCTTCCTTCATGGTAGGCATTTTCAAAATTCTCTATAGATTCCAGATATCAATCATCTTTTAGATCTACAATTAAGATAGGTTCCTTCCATTTTGCAGATGGTTTCTTCATTATGCTGATTTATTATTATGTAGGAGAGTTTTAATTTCATGCAATCCTATCTGTTATTTATTGGAAGCATCTCTGGAATTCAAAAAGTCCTTGATGTGTCCGTAATCTTAAAGTTTTTTTTTTTTTTTTTTTTTTCCATTTTCATTCAGCAGTTTTAGAAAGTATCAGGAATTACCTTAAGGTGTTTATTTTAAATTGATTTTGAATGGTGAGGGATACAGATCTGGTTTTATTCTTTTAAAAGTTGATGATGATTTATTTTCTCAAAACTTACACATGTAAACAACATGTGTGCAGTGCCCACTGCTTTTTCTTATCACACTTACTCTATTTTCCTCTTCCCAACTAACTTCCTCCTTCTTTCATGCACATATTCTTTAGTATGTGCAGTTAGCCACAGCTTCTGTGCATTCCTGCCTCAAAACACCATATCGTATGCAGAAGTCAGCATTTTAAAACACTTCATTTTATTTTTTTGCTCTTACCTTCTTCTTGCCTCCTCTTCTTCCATGATTAGGGCTGAACATATGATAACAACAAAATTATCAAGTATGGCTACCAGAGTCTTAGGTTCTTAAGCAAAAAAAAAAAAAAAAATCTCAGTGCAGGTCTAGAATATCAGTGTATTAATTCTATTGTTAGGATGAGACACTATGACCACAGTTACTCTTATAAAAAAAGCATTTGATTGGGGCTTACAGTTTCAGATATTTTGGTCCATTATCATCACAGTGGGAAGCATGGTGGCATGCAGGCAGACATAGTGTTATAGAAGCAGCTGAGAGTTATATATCTGAATCTATAGGCTGAAGCAAGAGAGAGTCTTTGGGCCTTGCTTGGGCTTTTGAAAACCTTAAAGCTTACACCCACTAATATTTTCAAAGGGGGTCACTCCCCAGTTATCAAATATTCAAATATTTATGCCTTTAGTGGCCATTCTTATTTAAATGACCATACCTTTCTATGAGTTCATGGCTAGGGAGCCCCCAACAGGCTCCAAAACACATGCTTATTCTTGCCACTTGTTTTAGCTCTCAACTAGAACTAGATACCTAGACCCCATCCCTGAAGACACCAAACTCTTTGGATGTAGGACACAGAAAAATAGAGCTAGAATTAAGATGGAAGCTTCCTCTGTGCTAGCTTTCATTCATAATTTTAGAATGCCTTGCACAGATGGCATGGCGAGATAAGTCATCAACAGTCTCACCCAGCTATGGAACCTGTATGCTGTAGTACCAATCTGCCAGATAAGGTGTACACATGGTGAAATATAGCAAGGCAGGTTTGGACATTTTATGATTGGATTGAGACCTACTCCATAATAAAATACATGCCTATAATGATCAAAATCCTATGGCTTAGAAGGTCACAGATCTTAGGAGAACACATACTACATCCTAAATAGACATGTACTCAAACTGCTTTCTCAATATTCCTGTTTACCCTACTGGACTTAATACTGCTCTCTCCCTGAGCCAGAAATTCTTCTTTTGGCAGAAGGAATGATTAATGGAAGTGCTGAGAATGTTTTCATTCTTATACAGACACGGTTTATGAAGCCAGAATTACATTGCTGCCAAAACCAGCTAATAACAAAACAACAAAATGATGTTATAGGCTCTTGGTCTCTCACTCTCTTGCTCTTCTGCCCCTTTGTCCATCCTCTCCATTTTCCCACCCCCACATTTGCTCATGGCCATCCTCTACTTCTCTACATCTCTTTTTCTCTTCTCTCCCTGACCCTTCTGCCCCCTTAACCTCCCTCCTTGTGCCCTGAATAAACTCTATTCTATACTAAAAATGATGTTATAGAAAAATATCCCTGGTGAGAATAATTAAAAATGTTCAATAAAGTACATCTTAGTTAGATAGTAGGCTGTGTGTATTAACTAGCTTTGCTATCTGCTAATAACAGACACGTTTAGAAGGAAACTGGAAGAAAAAGAAATCTCACAGTATTTTAAAATAAAACTAGGAAAGATCCTAAACCTGGAGATAAAAGACCTTCAAAATGAAAATTAATAACACAGAAGAATATCATCAGACATAGGAAAACCCTCTCATGTTCATGATTAGTAGAACAAATATTTTGAAAATGACTTTATTACCTATAGATTTCAATGCAACCCCTGTCAAAATCACAATGATGTTTTCATGAAACTAGAAAAACATCTTAGAATCCACATGGAAGTCCAGTAGACCCATCAGCAGAAGCAATCCTGGAGTCCTCATGTTATACAGTTTCAAACTATGCTGCAGAGCAGACAGCACAGGCACTGTGGTGCCAAATAGAGTAGACCATAGGGTTTGGAGACAGACCCACACAGTTGCAGCCACCTAATCTTTGACGAACAAGTCAGGAACATACACTGATTAAGAAGTCAGTCTCTGGGGTTAGCATCCCACTATCAGTGACTGCATATTATGTCTGTTCTTTTGTGACTGGGTTATCTCACTCAGGATGATCTTCTCTAGATGCAGCCATTTTCTTAAGAATTTGGTTAAGTCATTGTTTCTGGTGGCTGAGTAGTATTCCATTGTGTATATGTACCACAATTTTTGTATCCATTCGTCTTCTGAAGGACATCTGGGTTCCTTGCACTCCCCCAGAAACAACTCACAGACTGTATGAAGTCCAAGAAATAAAGAAAACAAAAAAATATACATATATTCACAAAACAAGAAGACTTTGACTATTTCCATGTTGCGTTTTGTTTTGCATGTACTTTACGCTTATTGCAACTAGTACGTTTTCAATGCATACTGTCAAGCCCTTGAAAAAAATCAAGTACTGACTAAAAAATATATTCACATGGTTTTATGTAAAATTTATTTTAATGTCTGAAAAAACAGTACTGACAAAAATGTATAATTTTAAGCAAAAAATGTTTAAAATCTGTACATTTATCTTTGTTTTGCAAAATAAAGTCGTTTAAAAAATAAAAAAAAAAAAAGGTTCCACCCTGCAAGTGGATTGTAGAGAGAGGTGAGACAGTTTTCAAGCTGAGGAACTAAGCTAAAATCAATTTATTGCTGTGCCTGAAAAAAAAAAAAGAAGTCAGTCTCTTCCTTCTTGGAGGAAGCTGGGTGTCCACATGCTGGTTTCATCTTATTGATTATTAGAATTGATTACTGGGATTATTTTGAATGGGAAAAGCACAGGCAATGGAGGGTGATGGTTCTTCTGAAACAACAACTTCTATTTGGAAAGAATTTGAGCATATCTGTTTTTAACCAAGTAGAAGTCAAAATTAACAAAAGCATTTCACTGATTTGTCATTCTATTGAGGGGTTTTATAGTTTACTCCTAAAATCTCTTTGCTGAGTTATAACTCAGAAATGATAAATCACACACATGGAATTACACTTAATCGCTCCCAGTATGATCAAAGATTTGAGCAGCTGTCACCACAACCAGTCTGGAGCACTGCAGTTATGTAAGGTATCATCATGAAACTCCTCATTCCCCATCTCCTCCCTCTACCACTGCTTCCCCTCCACATGCACAGACCCTGCTCCTCTCCTCCCTGCTTTCTCTTTATGATTTCATTTGTGTGTTCTGGAACATTAGAAATATGTTCTTCATATTCATTTGTCCATACATGTGGCTTTGTCCCCGCCATTCCTTGCTCCCTCCAGTCAGTGAGTTGTCCTTAGCTGCTCACCTTGGAAGGACCATACAGCTGGAATAAATAAGTACTCTACCTGCTTTTCCAAGTGCTGACATTTGGATCGTTCAGATATGTGGAAATAAAAGGCCAGTGAAGTAAGTGGAACACAGTTGGATCCTCTAAGATGCCAATTTTACTTCCCTATACTTGTGTCTTTTAAGTCCCTGGTATAAAGTCAAGAAAGCAAACTATTTTTGCCCCTTAAAACTATCCTTACACCTTACACCATGGTGCTAAACACATCAACTGATTAAGTATAGTTCCACTGGAAAGTTACATACTTTGGATGAAAACAAAAGCAAAGTCAATGACCTGCTTGTGGTGTATTCCAGATGCCCACAAGTAACTAGAAATTAAACCCACTTTACAGACTGCTCAGTTGACCCCTCAAATGCTTGCAAGTATTTTCAGGTATTTGGGGTTCTTTTGTGTGTAAGATATATAACATTCGTGCAATGCAGGTAATTGGTGACAGATTCTTTTGGAGTTCCATAGAACGGAATATATGTCCAATGAACAAGTGATTGGGACTATTTGAGCTCCCTCTAAGGCTTGCAAAATTTGGTTAAATGTATCTATTCAATAACATACATTTTTCACAAATAAAGTCAAAGTCAAATTTAAGTGCTGTTGACTGTTCAATCTCTCAGCAAGGAATGGATGTCGATTTTTTTTCTTTTTTATTATTATTTTTAATTTAGACAAATGTTGCCTTGGACAACTTTTCCTTTAGCAGAATGTTTGTGAGTCTCAGAGGGAACTCCGAGAATGATTTTCTTTTCTTTCTAGTTTTTTTTTTTTCTTTAACATTGCAAAGGATACTGGCTCTGTAGTTGACGGGAATATTGCACTGCAAATATTAACAGCAAATGCATGGCAGAGCCCACGGCTTGCTCATTTCGCACTTTCTTCCCCTTCATGTCTCTGCCATTTGGAATCCCACCTACCTTTTAAAGCTCAGCTCCAAGACTTTGAGGTGGAAAGAGCCTATACTCTGTTGCCAGGGGAAAAAGTGTAATAGTGATGATCTTGGGCTCCAAACTCAGCAATTCCCCTTCCTAACTCCTTGAACTTGTTTCTGAACCTTCCAAGCTTCATTCCTTCCTTCCATTAGGCACAAATTCATAGCACTTCAGAGTGTTGTTGTGATTCGAACTTCAGCATGTTGTGATGAGACCATGTGTAACAATTAGTTACTGTGACTACATCTACTGTCCGTTCCCTTTTCTTCATGTACCAGCCCTGCAGCCATGTTTTGGCAATCAAAGGATGGTTATGCATAGGTGATGCCAAGCAGAGGTTCTTTCCTTAGAGCCTAATCTTAATGGAAGAACACCAAGATAGAGGATCTGTTCCCATCACTGTCCTTCAATACTTACAACCTGAGTTCCATGAAAGTGTCTTGTCCTTTGCTATTTATGAAATCTCGTTTGTTTTCAAGTTTTTTTCAGTTTCATGAACTACATCTTGTATTTTCTGTGATTTTTTAAAGTTACATATAACTCTATTTGTAATTGAAAAAGCTGCCAATAAATATTAGAAATATTAGTTTCTTCACTTTTTCTCCTTATAACAAAACTGTGTCATTTTAGCTCAAAGTGCTGTTACATGTTAGATGTGGAGAGTTTGGTTTTTAGTTTCTGATGTGTGTTATACATACATACATACATACACACATACACACATACACACATACATACACACATACACACATACACACATACATACATACATACATACATACATACATGAGTGTGCACACATATAAACATGTATTTGGAGAGCAGAGGTTAATTGATGTCAGGTGTTTTCTCTACCATTGTTTGTTTATTAACTATATTATTTTTGAGATAGTATCTCCTGCTGAATCTAAACTGCATCATTGTGGCTGTTCTATGAGGTCCAGCGATTTTCCAGTCCTTATCATTCAGCAAGCAACTGAGTTACAGAAGCATACCACCACACATGGTGTTCGGGATGTGAACTCAGGGCTCTGGGGGTGTTTTACCCACTGAATTTTCTATATCCATAGTCTCAGATGTAGGGTTTTATGGGAACCAGAAGAAGAAACTTCATGTTTGAGTACAATTTTAGAGATGAGAAAAGGAAACGTTTTTGTCTTCATTCCTTCTTTTGCACTGGGGTTATGTTCAATGCACCTGATGTACACTAAAAATATTCCAAGTCAGAAATACATTTACTACACAAGGTTTGGAACATTATAATTTATCAACACTGTGAAGTTTGTGCCATGACTGTTGAGAATATTGTACTGCATGTTACTAATTGAGGAAAACCAAAATTAAACATTTAATAAATGGCTTCCAATGATGGAATTTATTAAACTATTATAAATTCAAATCATATTCAATTTTGTAAGTCAGGAGCCATCGGAATGCCTCAGTCCTGGTCAACATGGCAAAGATTACCCCTATAGGAAACCATTTTACATTTCAAGTTAAATCCTCTTGGTGAAGCTGTACTAAATTTTGTTGATGTGGAAATTCAAGTTCAGGGAGAAATTTGCATTTGAGTCCCCTGACCTCTGTCCCAGAGATAAAGTTAAATATTTTCTTTTTTTATAGCATTCTACCTTTCCCCATATACCTTTTAATAGCTGTAGGTTTCTCCACATTCTGCATGTTAAAATCTATGTAGACCTTTAGGATATTTTCACAAAAGAGTAATCTCTGTTGCTTATAAATTTAACACTGACTATTAGCTTGTAGCTGGTCAGTTTTACAGAATTATGTCTTCACACTTGATGCAATTGGTTGTTGGCAGAGTGATATATTTGCAGGTCATAGTTCCTAGATCAGTTTAGATTTTGTACTAACCATCAGACTGAACAGAGACTGAACTCTTCCCAGAGGAGGAGTTAGAGAAAGGATTGAAGGAACTGAACTAGGTTGCAGTATTAATCAACCAGACCCCCCTAGAGCTTTCAGGGACTAGACCGCCAACCAAAGAGTGCACATGGAGGGACCCATGGCTCCAACCACATATGTAGCAGAAGATGATATTGTCTGGCATCAACAGGAGGAGAAGCCCTTTGTCCTGTGAAGGCTTGTTTTCCCAGTATAGGAGGAGGTGGGAGTGGGTGGATGGAAGGAGGAGCATCCTCATAAAAGCAGGGGGAGGAGATATGGAAAAGGGGGAAACCTGGAAAGAGGATAACATTTAAAATGTAAATACATAAAATATCCAATAAAAAATGAAACATTTTTTAAAACAACTTTATCTTCATCAGTATGTAACTACATTTCAGGTATAAGCCAGTGCTCCAGAAATACTTGTTGGGAGATTCTGAATTAGAATTTGAATTTGTGCATATGTTTCATGACCAAAGAACTTGGAGTCTTGCATCAAAGAAAAGAGAGGGGACATGAGGTTTTGGGGTAATGGTAGCTAATGGTCCAGAGCTGATATACCATAAACTCTGTCACTTATGATCTCCTGTGCCTAGTTTCAGACTCAAGAATATCAGAATCTCAGATGATGTTCTATAAGTTTAATTGAGGTTACCTAGAAAAAAATCTTCGAAAATCTATTGAATCTAATGATCTATACTCTAGTAATTGTGATATTTTCCCAAAGATTGAGTGTCCAATTAGAACTCTACTTAGAAAGCTAAGTGGCTTATTGACTCTGCCTGGTGACTCTGAGTACTGTTCTTTCCTGCAACAAATACGTCTACTCTACAGCCTCTTGCTTGCAACACTGAAACACTCTAGAAAACCAACCAAGGAAGGAAGACATAGAGGCTGTCTTTAAAAGCTGACCCTTAGCCTAGGACCAGGCAGGATGGATTCCATATCTCACATGCTGACCTTGCTGTCTTGGTAAGGTAGACACTAAGTATCACAGTTCTTAAGTTACATCTCTTAACAAAGACAAAGAAACATACTCACATGGTTTCTATTCCTCCCCATTTTGTCTTTCTAGCATTTACAATGTCCTGAAGTCTTGGATTGTAATTACCATGATAAATGTTGAACATATTTTTGAAAGTGCATTTCCTGGCAGAGATGGCCTGACAGGCCGCTTTGCTCTTGTTCCATGCGTCCTCGATGAGGTGCGTTGGCAAGAGCCTTCGATGAAACTTTCATCTTTCTTAAACTAAGATCATAATTTTCTAAAAAATGCCTCTACAGTTTCCATATTTCATTTTCCATTTTCTATATCATTTTAGACACACAAAGTTTAACATTTGTACTGGAGAGTTTAGGACTGCAAATTCCATGTTTTCTCCAGACTTACACTGGTCCTGGTGATCACTTTATTAGTACTCATTTCTTGTACACAAAGACATGTCCCTCATCCTTACACCCTTAAAATGCAACAAACCCGGAAAGCTGCAAAGAACTCATATGATGCTTAGGTTTCCATATCAACAAAACAAGTTCTTGTGATTACACATTTATCTACCCTAGCCATGAGGTAACCCTAAGAGTATATTGCATGCAAAAGTCTGACTGATACTGTAATAAAATACATGTGCCATTTTCTGTACCCCTTCCTCATACATTCTTTCACAAATATAGCCTACACTATTCTGTACACTTAGCTTAGTGTCTTAAATTGTTTCTTGATGTTAACTTTAGATGTTTTTGTCCTACCTGTTTCACAAGCTGTAGCATATTAAACTAATATTATACCTGGGAAATTGCTTGACAGATACAAGTGTTTATTATGGAAGTCTAATTATTTATTCAATGTTTGAAATCTAATTTAAAAGTCTGGATGCAGTGGCTTGCACCAATACTCATATGGGGGAGATGGGGATAGAGACCTGAGAATAAGCAAAGAGAATCAGCAGGAAGCTCTCAAAGGCAGCACAGTGAAAGAAACAAGAGAGACCCTGCTTCAAAAATCAGAAACTCTACCCCTCATGAATGAACTGTTGGCTCCAGCCACAGTCTAGTATGTGGGAGCTGTTACCTTTAGCCTCTACCCACAAGTGAGTCCATTGACTCTCATGATAAATTTTGTCAGTAGTCACACAGACAGCTCCGGTTAAATACAATTGGTCATAAGTAAAAAAAGACCTGAGTATGGTAAAGAGACTTCTAGAAAGAGGTTGATAGAAGTGGAAGAGAAATAAGAGAGGCTGAAAGGGGAGAGTCATTTGAACAGATTATATCCAGGTATGAAATTATCAAATAATAAGGTTTAATTAAAAATAATAATCTACCTTGTGGTGGAAGGAGTTTGCTGTCTCCTGAAAAGATATCCTCTGACTGACACATGTGCACTGTGGCACACTTACACCTGCATGTACCTGTGCATGTGTGCACATGCACGCATAGACACACACACACACACACACACACACACACACACACACACACACCTTTAAAAGAGTACTAGCAATAGTTTATTCTTCAATCTGAGAAAATAGCCATTTATTTTATTTATTTTTCAGAAATCTTGCATCAATGACTAAATTTCTCAACCTTTACTTTTATTGTCCTAATTCTTCAGAAAATAAATTCTTTTATTGCATTATGATTCTAGTCTCCCCTTATGGAAGTATAGGATAAACCACAAATGCAGAAAAAATAATAGACAACCATTTTAGTGTGGGTTTAAGTTCAACCAAATGATTTCTGCTTCTACCCTTTTGGATACATTCAGTTGTTAAATAGTGTGCACTGGTTTTAAGAGTGCTCTTGTTTTAACAAGGTTCATTAAGGAGGTTAAAGAATGGTTTACATTTATTTTCTGAGAACCTGTGTCAACTGGCTTGTCTGATTGGCTAGAAAAATGCTTAACATGTTGAAGATCATAAAAACATGCGTCAGTCACACATCAAAGTGCTGTTCAACTGGGTGACCACATAGTATTTAACTCAGTTTCTAATCAGTTTTTCTGTTCTTTTCTGGTTTTTATGGACATATGTTCATATGTGTCCCCAAATCTTCCAAATTCCAACTCTCTAGTAGTCGTTTTATTCATTCTATTGACATTTAATTTTTCTACAGGATAATGAAGACCAGTAAATATATTTTCACAAGGGTTGGAATTTTATTTTATGTAGCCAATAAATTAACTTGTGTGGAAGGACTAAATTAGAAATAAAAAATTCCCAAAATTTAATTACTAGGCTTGTAAATGAAATACATGGGAGAGTGTCCATCTAGCAACTCCTAAGAAAGAATTTGTAGTAACGTCACTCCTACTTGCCCCCAAAGTAAAAGCAAACAAATCTTCAACAGCTAATGAACAGATGGCATATCTGTTAAATAGAACAAAAGTACTGAATTAGCAGCAAATGCTATATCTATGATGGGGCCCAGAATCATTATGTTAAGTGTGAGAAGCCAGGCCAAAGAGAGCACATATTATGTGGTTCAAATTTATATGAGATATTCCTAAAACAAAATGTTTAGAGGTAATGCAGTCAGTGAGTTGTCTGATACTAAGAATGGGATATGGGATTAAAGATTGCAACAAGTGAGCTTGAAATATCATACGAACTAAAAATGCTCTAAAATTGATTTATAGTGGTCTTTAAACCATCTAATAAATTAACTCAAAAACCTTTAAATATGCACAGAAAGAGAATGCATTTTGTAAACTGTGACAGCATTTAGAAAGAAGAACAATACACAAGTAAGGGAGGATGAAGTTTAATCTGAAGAAGCATCTGTGATGTTGACCCACAGCACACTCACCTCATGTAACATCTCAGCACAACCTGGCAGCATTGTGAAGTCTGACATCACAGGACAGTCTCACTATTCATGTAACTGACAGAATTTGAAGCTTTACAAATGACAGTCAATATTTCTGAGTCATTTTACAGCTGGTAATACATTATTTCTATCTATCCCTCTTAATATAAGTAATACATATTGACAACATCTAACTAATCTGTCCCTCAGCTATTATTTTACTTAAGTAAAATTAAGTGAGTTCTAATAACACAAAGAAGGAGATTAGCTGCACGCTGTTAGGGATGACAGTACTGGAACTTTTATCCTCATTCTGGGACCATTCCATGAATATTTTCACAGAAATGATTATATGTGGCATACCCTTTCCAGAAATAGCTCATTAAACTTTCCACATAATGGATGGTGAAGTAGTTTTGCAAAGGAAAACATAATTAGTCACGCAACCTCGTCCTTCATCCTGAGTGACAGGACCACTTCCCAAAACAGAAGGACATTCTAGAGAGCATTAGCTATGCCCATTTCTAGTGGAAAATAGACTGGATCATTTCACTGTATGCTGGAAAGAGCCATGCCAATGTTCTTGAAGCCTATAAACTTTGTGCCATTCTTAGTTTTAAGCAATTTGGAAAAGGAAATGCTTGAAGCAAAGTGGAAATGACCTGTTCACCACTATCAGCTAGAGGAACTGCCTTTGGAGATGATTAGGCAGACCATTACTGACTTCCAATCTGTAATACTGAAGGGATATTTAGGGAATCCCTGAACCTTGGACGTTTGCCATTCATGTTGATTTCCTATGTTGCAGAAAATTAGAAGTATTGCCGGGCTAATATAATTTTGTCTGTTTTCTACATAAGTTGATTAGATACTCAATTGATTCAAATATACTTTCAAGTAACCCCCAATATTTAAATTTAAAGCTTAGGTATAGACATTATAGTTGGGTTTGTGATGTGATATTAATTATAAAAGAATCAAAATGTAACCTATAACAAAGAGACCTGGATATCTTGGGAGATAAGAACTGTAAGAGTTTTAGAGATCTTGACACAGTTCTCTGATTTTGACAATTGGGACTTAGAGAAGATGGCTGCTTTCTTAGATAATTCACATCAAGTTACCAAACAAAGCTGAGAGTAGTGTGAAATTCTCTCTGGACATTTTAAGCACCTTCCACTTTAAGCACCCTATATCCCCACAACTACTTAGCAGTTCTCCCCCAGGAGACAAGGCAATGTCTTCTCACATAAATTGTTTGCATACATGTATCCATCCATCCATCCATCCATCTATCCATCCATCCATCCATCCATCCATCCATCCATCCATCCATCCATCCATCCATCTATCCATCTATATATCCATTTGTTCCTTTTATATCAGAGGAAAAGAGGATGGTAGGCACCACAACATTACACTACTATAGGTAACTATAAAAAAATATATGAAACTATGACATTCCTTGTAGCTTTGGGATTTGGAGAATAGAACAAAAGTCAGGAAGCTGTAATACAGTCTTGGGAAATAGACACTGCACTCTTATTACATTACATGGTATTATATATTCATGTGCTGGTCTTACAGGCTACAAAATTTCTAATGCTCATAGCCAGAGACCTGGTATCATGACAGAGCAACCAGAGATAATCAACATCAACAAGGCTTCAAAAATAAAGAATTGATCTCCAGAGCTGTCTTTTGATTGCCATATGCACACAGGTATATATTTACATGCACATGCACATAAGCACATTAATAATAATGATGATGATAGATTCAAGGTATCTGACAAGCTAGTTCTTTGGTTTTTCTATACCCCAGTTTGACTATGTAATGAATTGTTATGTATGTACTATAATGCTAAGCTTCTATTTGCTCTAGTAAAATATGTTTTTGTGAATATTTACATTTTACATACTGACAGAGGTATGCACAAGTAGTTACTATTTCAGAATTGGTTTTACTGTTATACATAATGTAAATAAGGTTACAGTGTATTGAGAAGTACTAATATCTCTGAAACCCTGATTTACTTTCTGGACAGATACTCTGAAGCATGATTACTGGATTATATGGTAGTTTTCCGTGTAATTTCGGAGTGCTGTTTTCAATACTAACTTTATCAATTTGTACTTTTACCATAGTGTATAAAAACCTATATAGTATATTCACCTATACTCATTTCTCTTGTCTTTTAGGTTCAGTGTCAGCTGGTAGGAGGTGATAGCTTTTTGTGATTTGAATTCACTTCTCTGATGACTGGTAATATTGAGCACTTGTGATGCACTCCTAGTCCATTATAATAAATCTTGGCTAGAATATTTATCTAGGACCCTTTGCCTATTTTTGAAATAGGCATGTTATTTTGTTACTTTCTGGTTGTTGTTAATGAACTGTAAGAAACCCTTTTGTATTTGGGTCATTAGCCTCTTAAATCATATGGTTTATAACACATTTTCTATTACTCTATATAGTGTCCTTTTAGATATCATTTCCTTTGCCATACAAAGCTATTTAACTAGATGCCCCTGATCTCTGTATTTTATGCATGTGATTCAGGTGTATGTTTCAATGACCTTTATTTATTCAAGATATATGTTTAGAATTTTAATATATCACAACTAAAGGAGCATATTCATTGTATTGGAAGAAGGTAGAAGAAGTCAAAGTATCTCTGTTCATAGAGGATGTAATTATATACATAAGTGACCCCAAAATTTTTATAAAGAAACTCCCACAACTGATAAACACCTTAAACAAAGTGCTTGGATAAAAATTTAACTAAAACAATTCAACCTCTCTACTATATACAAATGATAAACTGCCTGTTAAAAAATTAGAGAAACAATGCCCTTCACCATAGCCACAAAAATATAAAATATCTTGGTGTAACTCTAACCAAGCAAATAAACAATCTTTAAGACAAGAACTTCAAATCTTTAAGGAAGAAAATAAAAAGGAGTTCAGAAGATAAAAAGATCTCTCATGTTTCTGAATCAGAAAGATGAAACATAGCAAAAATAACCACCATACCATAAACAATCCAGAGATTTAATGACATAAAACCTATAACATAATGCTTCACATACTTTGAAAGAACAATACTCAACTTCATATGGAAAAACAAATGAACAAACAAACAAACAAAACCCAAGGATAGCTAAAACAATCCTATACAATAAAAGAGCTTCTGAAGGTATAACCATTCTTAATTTCAAGTAATAACTACAGAGCAGTAGTTATAAAAACCACATGGTACTGACATAAAATCAGACAGGTTAATCAATGGAATTGAACTAAAGAACCAGAAGTAGATCTACACACCTATAGACATTTGAATTTTGACAAAGAGGAAGTTATACAATGGAACAATGAAAGAATATTTAACAAAGGTTGCTGATCTACCTGGATGATTTCAAGTAAAAGAGTGCAATTATATCCACATCTATCACTGCACACAAAACTCAAATCCAAGTGGATTAATAACCTCTGCATAAAACCAGATACACACATTCTAATAGAAGAGACATTGAAGAATGACTTTGTATGGATTGGTATAATACCACTTTCTGAACAGAACAGTAACAATTTAGGTACTAAGACCAACAATTAATAAATCAGACCTCATGACACTGAAATACTTCTGTAAGGCAAAGTACACCATCAAAAGGACAAAATGAAAGCCTACATAATGGGAAAATATTTTCACCAGCTCCACATTCAACAGAAGGCTGACATCCAAATTGTATATAAAACTCAAGAAGCTACACATTATTAAACAAAATAACTCAATTAAAAATGTGTATATTCTTCAACAGAGAATTCTCAACAGAGACTGAAAAGCACTTAAAGAAATGGACAGCATCCTTAGTCATCAGAAAAATGCAAATTCAAGTGACTCTCAGATTTCACTTTATATCTATCAAAATTATTAAGATTAAGAGCTCAAGAAACACTTTTTTTGGTGAGGTTTTGAATCAAAAAGAGCAATGTTCTATTGCTTGTGGGAGAGTAAATTTGTACAACCACTCTAAAAATCAATGTGGCTGTTCTTCAGAAAACTAAAACTAGATCTATCTCAAGACTCTGCTATAAGAATATTTGCCATATACTCAAAATAAGCTCCACCACATCACAAGGACAATTGCTCAACTATGTTCATAGCAGCTTTATTCATAATAGTCAGAAAATAGAAGCAACCTAGATGTGCTTTAACTGAAGAATGTAAATGTGGTACATTTACACAATGGAATATTACTCAGTCATTAAGAACAATGACATTGTGAAATCTGCAAGAAAATGGACAGAATAGGAAATATCATACTTAGTGAGCTAACTAAGATTCAGAAAGAGAAACTGGTATGTATTCACTTAAAAGTATATATTAGTAATAAAGTACAGAACAATCATGGTATAATCCACGGACCCAAAGGAGATATTTAACAAGGAAGACTCAAGAAGAGTGATGCTTGATTCTCACTCAGAAGGGGAAATAGATTAGATATTGGGGGTAGATGGAGGGAAGTGACTGAGTTGGGGAGGCAATTGGTGTGGGAACAGGAGATGTGGAGTGAAGGGAAGGAGAGAGCGCTGGGAGAGTCAAAAGGATTGGTAATGGGTAGGTCATCACTAGGACAAGTTAGAAACCTAGGGCAATGGAAACTCTCAGAAATTAGTGATGGTAACCCTACCTAAGATTCCTAGCAATAGAGGATATTGAACCTGAACTGTACATCTCATGTAACCATACAAGACTTCCATTGGAGGCACTGGGACACCCACCCAGTCACAAAACCTTAAACCAATAATTTGTCCTGCCTACAAGTTGTACAGGGTTTAAAAATAGAATAGAATTTGAAAGAATAGCTAAACGGTGACTGACCCAGCTTAAGACCATGCAATGAGAAGGATCCCAGTCCTGACACTATTAATAATATTCCGCTATACTTGGAGCAGGAGCCTCATATAACTGTCATCAGAGAAGATATACCCAGCAATGGATGCAAACTGATGCAAATACCTACCGCCAAACATTAAATGGAGCTTGAGGAATCCTGCAAAACAGGGGATGAAAGATTGAAGGAACCAGAGAGGATAATGTACCACAGGGAAAACTGCAGAATTAACCAACATGGACCTATAGGGGCTCATAGAGACTGAACTACCAGCTAGAGAACAGGTATGAGACAGACCTAGGTCCTCTTTAAGTATGTACTAGTTCTACAGTTAGGTCTTAATGTGTGGTTTCTAAAGAGGGAGCAGAGGCTGTCCCTGTCTATATTGCCTGTCTCTGGATCCCTTTGTTCTTAGTCTGTCCAAAGACTAAGGTACCTTGTCTATGCTCAATAGAAGATGTGCCTAGTCTTACTGAGACTTGATATGTCAAGGCTGATTGATAACCACAGGAGGCTTCCCCTTTTCTGAGAAGAGGAGGTGGGGTAGATGGGGGCTGGGAGGTTAGAGGAAGGGAATGGGAAGATAGGAGGGAGAGAAAACTAATACTGCAATGTAAAATAAATAAATAACTAGTAAACAAATTTAAAAAAGAAATAAAAAGATTTTAATCCAGAGGGTTAATTTTTAGTGTATGAAGTAAGATAAGCTATAATATGATCAGTTTACACATGGCTATTCAGCTTTTGGAAAAATAGGTGATTTTTCCTCCTGCCCCCATTCATACCTATATCAAAACTTAATCTGCCTTGTGTCTTTTGGGGAATATTTTCAGTTTCACTGGTGTAGGCATCTGAATTGATGTCAAGACCATATTACTGCAATTTCTGTAAGTTTATTACACAACTTTATGACAGAGGTGCAATGATGAGAGATTTATTTCTTTTGCTTATGTTACCCTTACAGTCTTGAGAAGCTGTGTTCCCTTGTGACCTTTAGAATATTGTTTCTATTTCTTTCAAAAATACCACTGGAATTTTGGTAGAGATTGCACTGAATTTGTAGATTGCTGAGGGTAATATGGGCATAGGAATCTACGCCTTATTTGTACCATCTTCAGTTTCTCTCATCAATGTAATATAATTTATATAAAATCATAAATGTCAATGCATAAATCTTCCAATTTTTCAGTTAAGTTTATTCCTAAGCCTTCTTTGTGATATAGTTGCTACAAGACTAAAACTTTTTTTGTTGTTATTGTTGTTTGTTTGGTTTGTTTTTTTAGGATTAGTTTATTTGTTTATTGGATAGTTTGATGTCTATCTGTAGAAACACAAATCTTTATGTTAATTTTGAATTCTGTAATTAAATTGTTAGATTTTTTTTTTAAAGGTGACTTAGGTTCTCTGCAGAACAGGGCTATGGAGCCTCAAACGCTGCAGGTTTCAGTATTGAAGTCTTTAAGGGGGCCTCCATGGTCATTTGAGAGCTGCTGAATTCTTTGACAGAAAAGCATGTAGGAATCTATATAGGAGAGGTCACTAGGGACCACTGGCTGCTAATAATTTCTCCTTTACTCATTATTCACAGGGACTCAAATGTCTCCGGATAATGTGAGTGTTCTAGTGCGGTGCATATGGAGAAACTAAAGTGCCAAATTCAAGGACTAAGAAAGCTGTTTTTTCACCTCCTTTCTTTTCTCTCTATCAGAGGAACCATAGGCTGGGAAGTTCCTTGTCACTTCAGTTCCAGACCAGAGCATAGGATGGTACATGGAAAATTAAACTCTTCTATGTAATTTCTATGTAGTTGTTCTTGTGGTATAGGCTGGCCAGTTTATGCCCCTCCAGTATGCCTATGCTTCCCTATGTGTTTATGAGGCCACATGTCACCTTTAGGTAGTTTTCTCTATTTCTTTCCACCTGGTATCCCTTGAGACAGGGTATCCCTTTGAACCTAGGACTCATAATTTTAGCAGTGCGTCATAAGGAGCCATCTTTTTTTTAAATGCCTTTTTCCACTTCTATTTGGTCAGAGGAATGCTCTGTCATTTTTGACTTAGACATGGATACCTAAGATTCTGGCTCAGAGATTTAATTCTTTCCTAGTCCCAACTTTACACACTCAACCATTTCCTCAGCATCTGCTACAACTTATAAGCTGGGTAGGACAATGGCTGGTATCTCTTTCTCTGTCATGTTCATGAAATAACCATGTCATATAAATTTCAAGCTTTTAATACCATACACACACACACACACACACACACACACACACACACACACACACACACACACACACTTTTTTTTTTATACTAAAAGAATAAAGATTTTTATTAAGCATTGTAAGTTGCATTCAATAGCCTCTGGATATGCCACACCACAATCCATCAACAGTCAATCAGACCCAACAGCAGTTCATTCTTCACAATCCATGAGTTAGGGCAGAACTCCCTTCAACTTACAGTAAGATCCTACTTAGCTCTTGCGGGCAGGGGCTGGGGAGTTACACCTCATTTCTGATCACTAATGTGATGAAGAGCATCGGAAGTATATGAAACATAAGAAGTGATTCTGATTCAAAGTACATTGTTTGGAAACAGTAACAAAACATCAAAATGATAGAAGTATACCTGCTTCTACTAAACTCCTGATGGGAAACTTCTCAAGAACAACACACACACACTTTTAAGAAGGCATAAAATTGTGTCTTAGAAAATTGTAATAATGATTAAACAGATATTTAATGATCTTTTTTTTGTTGTTCAATAAGGCATTTTTCTTTGTCTATAGCAGAGAAAAAATACGATATGTTATTTGTAGACCCAAGTCTTTCCTGTTGGGACATTTTGAAAAAGGAGAAGTGGCTAAGAAACTGCTGTTGGTTTGAAGGTTAGTGGGTGCAGAACATATTTAAAATAAGAGCAAGTAAGAATGAGGCAGAGGGTTGTGAGTCCCCCTATTTAGTCATGATGATTATTTTGAGTTATAAACGTCTAGTCATTTTGTTGCAAATAAAATTATAGTTTACCTGGCCTTTTGGAGAGATTATGTAGACAATGCCATTTCTTAGTACACACCAGGAAGCCAAGTGAAAAGCATAGGTTAAATTGTTTCACTAATGGTCTGGTTAAAAAAAAAAAAATCTTATTTGTGATGTCCTTGTATCTTGGCGTCTCCTTGCAAAGCTGTGCTTTTCTACAGTACCAGAGGACTTCTTTGATGCAATGTGATGTAATCTTGATGTATTATCCTTGGCTATCTATGTGCCTTTTGTTAACTGGAGCATTCACGAATTAATACAATGGTTTCTATGATCTGTCCTCTGTTAATAATTCAGAATGAGGCAAAACATATGGAAACTTAGAATCATGGCAGGATGCCAAAATTGGATTGAAAGCACAAACTAAGGGAGTTGGAGAACGTTCCAGGAGCAGCTATAATGTTAAAATTATAAGGAACATACTACTGGTATGTAACTCTATGCCATTGCAGATACCAGTTGGTTCTCACCTTAGGTTATACAGTGAGCGTCTATACTTTTTTAAAGAGTTTTTTTTTTAAGATTTAAAGATTTATTAATTTATTATATAAGTACACAGCAGAAGAGGGTATCAGATCTCATTATAAATGGTTGTGAGCCACCATGTGGTTGCTGGGATTTGAACTCAGGACCTTTGGAAGAGCAGTCAGTGCTCTTAACCACTGAGCCATCTCTCCAGCCCTGTACTCTTTCTTCTTAGAGAAGAGAAACAACATAAAAATATTATGTGATTTATTCTCTGTGTTAATAGATATCAAGCTGAAAACAAGGGATAAAGTTCTAAAAATCTCTGATCTTAACTTTTGTTTCTGTATTGTCTCATGGTATCAGAGGTAATACTTCATCTTCTCCTGGGTTCTAGATGGCTTTGTATTGGAACCCTTTGTATTGGAGAAAATGGAGCAATAAAAGAGACTCAGACAAACATGCAGGAGAGCTGGGGTCAGGTGGACCATGAGCACCTTTGAGCATCACCAACCCACATCCTAAGCATATTTATTATGTGCAACACAAAGGGAGGAAGGGATAGCTAGTCTAGGTAGGAGGTGTCTATAGGTGAGAAATCCCAGGTTTTAAACATCTGGGAGGAGGAAACTGCAGTTACTATTTTTTGCACATGCCAGACAATTGTATATGTGTATGTGGACAGAGGAAGGCTTTGCCTTTCTGTATCCAAGCCAGGAGAAAGGTTTTGATAATTTCATTTCCCTTGGGTCTGGTTATTTCATCCTTGATGTGGTCAGCTCATTTCAAGTTATACACATTCAGCTGGACTTCCACTTGTTTCCTTTAGTCTTTAATACTTAGCTGAGTATTTCATGTCTTGAATATTGTCCCAGTTTTTCTTTGAACACTTTGCCTACCAGTCAGTGAACAAGTTTGACCAGGGACATAGCATGTTCTTGGGCCAAAAGGAACTTTTTTCATCAGGAAGTAGGTTGTAAGCTATATAATACTCTGTTGTATCTACCTCTGCTTCAGAACAAGGAAGAGATACTAAGAGACGTTACTTCCATAACAGTTTTTGCAGTTGTGGTCAGGTTTAGAGTTCAGATCTAAGTTTTCTCTACAGGAATCTTTGCTTCTACGTAAGTCAATCAATGAGTTTTGGCTGCGTCCCAAATGGAAATGCTGGGTGAATTGAAACAGTCACTTATCTGTTTGGGAATCTTAGTTTTCCCACTTACAAATTGAGGAGATTAATTATAAGATCGCAGTACCTTGTTAATTTTGACATACAGTGAAGTACAGTCCTTTATTGACAAATGTTCAAGGTAAAGGTATTCAACAGGTGTTTTTCGATGTTGCATCGTTTCTCAGTTCTGAAAATTTTTTTTAAAGGTAGAGGGTGTTTACAGTGAAACAAGAAGAGAGGTGAAGATTCTCATCAGAGCTGAGGACTTCAAAATCTCAGGAGACAAAGAAATAGGAAATAAAATAGCCATTGTTGAGAAACAAGACTGAATCTTTATGGGTATTATTAAAAACTGAAGTCCTAGTAAAGCTCTGGAATGGTCAAAAGCATTTCTTAACAAGTGACAAATGTACCTTCATGTTGACAGGATATCTTTCTACAGAAATTTTTGGTATAAGGACATTTACATCAATCAGGGCCAGTGGTTTATGATGAGCAGTTTGCCTATGGATTATATCTGAGATTTTGGAAAAGGGGAGCTATTATATTAATAAACACAGGCACAATCAAGTTTTTCTGTAACTGAATCCTGAGGCAATCAAAAGAAAAATGAATTAGTTTAAGCCTTAGAGGACTATACAAATGGAGGCAAATCTCAAATTAGTAGAGAAGACCCTACAGTAAACCTGAAATTAGTCTTCAAGAAGACATGTACAAGTCCCAGTTGCTAGGACCAGTAGATATTACTTTATTGGGGAAAAAAAATGGTAGCAGAAGTTAAGTCAAGAATCTTAAGATGAAGTGCCCATTCGAGATAATCTGCCTGAGTCTCAATTATACTACTGATGTGTGCTTATAAAGGCAACCAGAAGACAAGCAATGTGCAAGGAACACTGAGATACTATACAAGAAATCAAGTGAAAACAACAGTCTGATAGACAGAGGCATGGATTCTCCTCCAGAAGCCCCGCATCTCATCCCAATGGTCAGCCTGAAAACACATTGACTTTGAATTTCTCACTCCTAAACCATGAGAATAAATTCTGGTTGTTTTATGACCTCCAAGATGTTGTAAGAATAGCGGACATGATAGGGCCTAGCAATGATAAACTCAGAGATATGACAGGCTTCTTAGATGCTAATATTCTTAGATGTCCAAGCATAGCTTGGAGAAAGGAGAAGTAGCTCTCATAAACAAGCTAATGTGACCTTAATTATACTAGGGATCAATGATTTGAAGGACACTTTACATAAACTTTCCAGAACACAAATCAGAATGAAATTTGGATAATAGTCTCATAAAAAGGCACAGTTAATAGGAAATGTCCTAGCAAACAATAGCAGCATCTTGACTATTCATGTTATTATTGTACTATTTAACGAGTCGCTGGCACATTTTATTATAAAGGCTAGTTGCCTCTACTTCACATTGTACTAATTACATGTGAAATGTTCTTTCTAGCTCTCTATAGCTAAAGAAAACAAAGGCAAAGAAGCCACACAAACTCTTATTTTTTTTATTTGTAATGGTGAATACACATAACTTTCAACCATGGCCCATCTGATCCTTAAATGTTCTCAAGCTGAAAAATGCTGGGGAATAAATCATGTCTGGCAGCATAAGTGGTCATTGTCACATAATGAGCTTGAGTTGTAAATCTTGATAAGTTTATCTTTCATTGTGAGATGTGGGCCACTGTTAGTAATCTAGTTATACTGATAAGCAATTGCTTCTTAGACTAGATTCAAACATAAAATTTATTTCATATAAAAAATGAAAGCCATTGTCTTGAAGTACAGAGGATAGAAGTCTAATAAGAAGTTTTCAATTTTCAAAAGAAATTCCATTATGATTAAGAAGGGAAATGAATCAATGACTTGTTTTTATACAAAGAAGTAATATGAAAAATATTCTAGTAGCACTGATAAATTTCAGAGATTAGTGAATTATGTTGTTAAAGGTATTTTTTATTAATAGAGAAATTCACTGGTTTCATACATGCATACAATGTAGTAACCATCTTCATCCCTTCATTGCCTTACTCTATCTACGTATACTCCAGCTGACCACCTTCTTCTACACAAACAATCCCCCTGTGACTCCAGAAAATGTGTGTGTGTGTGTGTGTGTGTGTGTGTAGGTCTTTTGCATGTATCCACCTCTGTTCATGATCATATGTTCATGATCACAACATTCATGTAATCCTCAGAGACAGCATTTCACAGCCCTTCTCCTGTCTTTTACATTGCTACAATCTCTTCAGGCTCTCTGGAACTTGGTTGGGGAGGAAGATGTTATAAGTAACACCAAAAATGACATGGTTGCAGCTTCAGTCAGCTTTTGCATAGGACATTTAAAGAAATAGCACCACAGGAGTATGTAGAAGGATGAAAGCTTGTGCTGTAAGTTCAGTCCATGCCATCACGGAGGTTCAAGCTTGGTCCTGGGGAAACCAAAGAATACAAGAAATTACCATTTAGCGTATTATGTACTGTTTGTTGATCAGGACATCTGATACATACTTTAAAATATTATTTAATTTGGTGATTACATAAGTTCTGTATGGTAGACAACATAGTTTCCACTGCAGTAGAAAGAAACACAGATTGTGAAGAATTAGTAAAATACCCTGCATTTTATTTCCCCATTCTTACCTCCAGTAGTGCCTTGCTTTTCTCATTAGAAACTAATTTCTTCTACTTCCTTGGTGGTAGGTACTACCTCGAGGGTGTTTAAGCTTCATGTGACTACAAAAATGGATTTAAGATCACAAGCCACAAAAAATTATATTTCCCTTTGGAGGGTCTTTGACAAATAATCTATTTGTTTTTGTCAAGGACCAGCTTTGGTTTCGTGGGATAGAGCTTTGTTTTCAACGACTCATTAAAGAAAGATGACTTACTGCCCTGTTTTCTAAATCTAGTCACAGACCACAATCACTTGCAGGAAATGGAATGTTTACTTGAGTTTATTATACAAGGCTCTGGATATGAGCTGTGGGATTTTTACACCTCATAGCAATGGTATTACAATTTATTTACAACTTCATGTTGGCAGCTGCACAAACTCTTATGAAAAAGGACAATCACACCTTGGGGACTAGTAATTACAGAAAAAGGTATAAATTGGGCAAAGCAGTGTGAGCATTTGGCCCTTAAGTCGAAGAGAATAGAAATGGCTCTGGCAATTGGACAGAGAGCCAGTCTCTTGTTCATTATGAGACCATGAACTAATTAAACAGAACTTGTCAGAATAGACGGATGAATAGATTGAACTAGATTTTGGCACAGGTTTGGTCCCATGCTCATGAAAACCAAGTTGTTTTAGTGATGTCATCATTTGGAACTTCTAACTATGATATCACTTTTGACAGAATTAATGTAGAATTAATGCCATATGTAAGACCATTAATAGGTATTGACTTTGAACACTGGGTGCTTATTTGAGGTGATTCCAGAGGAGAACTCGGAGATAGCCTTTGAAGCAATTCAGCTTTCAGATATCAAACTGAGATATAATGTGAGTTTCAATGTTTGTCAGAATTCTGACATGACAAATTCATAGATGAATTTCTAGATTTTTCATAGGAACAAGGAAATTTAGCTCAAATTTTTAATTTTGAACTAAATGGTGGGAGGATTTAAAATCAAGATCATGGTTAATGTATAAGGAATTTCACAGGAGGTTTCCTGAAATGACATTAGTGTTTAAGTTTTAGTTAGCATTGAGATGTATGCATGGCATATTCATTAACCAAGAAATGCCATGTTTTCTACTTTTTTTTTCAGACTGAGTACATTCTGAATTCTCCTTCTACCTTATAAACACCATCTAAATAAAACTCATATTTTCTATGTCTCCCACAAGTTTGATCTTTTAAATCTTGGGGGAGTATTAAATGTAGTTTTTATTTGTGAAGAAGCAGTGATTCAATGCTTTCGGTATTCTCCACGATTCCTTGCCATTAATTTCTTGCATTTGCAAAGAAACGGAAATGTCAAAAGGTGACCGCAGCATCATATCCTTGGTGTATGTGAGGTAACTGGTTAGGAGGAATGTGCAGTCTGCTCAAAGTGGCAACTTTAAAATGGTGGAGCTGGTCTTCTTTTTAGTAGTGCAGTACACATCTCACAAGAGTTTGCTTTACAGTTAAAGAGGTTGAGGATCTATGTGACTTTGTTATTAATAATCAAAGCCATTTGTGTCTAATTGCAAAGGATGTAAAAAACAACCACTACATAATGCTTCAGTTGATTTCAGGTAAGAGGCAGGCATGTCAAACACAGAAGAGGCAGGTAAACCTTGTACTCCTGGTAGGAAATTAGATGTACCACAAAGCGTTTGGTTCCGGTCCTGGTTTGTCCGTATCCTCTGTTACTCGTTCTGAGAAATTCCAAGGAAGTCTTCTCTCAGGTATTTCTTCTTTAAGTCCTCAGAAGTTCATTAAAAATCCTAAACTAATATGAATAAGCAATGTGAAGTAATATTTAAATATTTACTACAAGTAACTAAACCTTGATGTTTCTAACAAGAGCAGGCTGGTAGTGTTTTTAGAAATCTCTTTGTGTATAAAAGAGTATCTTGTATACTAGATATATCAGAAGCAGTTTAGCTAATCAGTAAAGTATTTTCAAAAGGAACACAGTTTATCTTTTAAAAATATTAGAAAGAAGGTGAAAACAAGTCCCATATAACCCAGTACCTTGAACTTTGGGGGAAAATAAACTGGCTTGCCAAACAGTTCAATCACCAGTGATTGCATTTGAGACAAGAAAATCAAACTCACATTTTATTTTCCAAAAGTGCAAAAAAATAATACTTCATTCCATGCATTATATTAATCCTTTAGACCTTACATAAAACTGTACCATAGCCTGGTTGGCTTAAGCAAGAGAAATTTATTTCCTTGAAAGTATGAGAACTAGAACATGACCAAGGTGTTGAGAAGTGGCTTTGTTTTGAGAAGTGAGAGGCAGCCCGATCTATTTTTAGCTTGTCAAATCTGGCCCTGATAGAAATCTCTGGCATTCCTTGGCTCACACAAGTACCACCTGCAGCACCACCTTCAACTCAACACAGTGTGAATGTTGTATATGTGCTGATGTGCAGATTTCTGTTCTTTAAAGGGCTTTACAAGTTATGTTGGATCAAAGACCATCTTAATGGCATCATTATAAACCAAGTACATTGTCAAGGGCCCCATATCCAGATAAGGTCATATTCAGAGGCACCAGATTTCAGTATATGACATTTAGGGGAAATCAATTCAACTCATAACTATTGCTTGCAGAAAGAGTATGAGATGCCCATAAAAATGCCTAGTGTATTTAACTCCTGACTGGTGATTGGTCCCAGAGAAGGCCACACATTGCAGTAAGTTTGGAGTTAGGTTGAGACCTTTTAGGCTTTAGTTTACTCTCATGTACAATGGGGACTCTATGTTACATCATATTGTGGAGGTGAGGGCCTAATGTGTTAATAGTTGCTAAATGCTTCCAAGTAGGTTTAGAAAATAGTGGATGTTTGAGAAGTGCCATCTCCCAATAGAGTTCCTATAAATGACATGTTAAAATGACAAAATTTTTAGTCCTATTTTCTGCACAAGGCTAGGACTGCTGACAGTACCAAGTATTTCAGGATCAGGCAGCTTGCTTGATTCAGAATCATGGAAATTGGTTGACTTGAAAAAGTCTTCTGTAAGAAAGTAAGTTATAGAGTTTCCCTGTAAGTCTCTTAAGGTTTCCTAGGGAAGCACATGTTCTGTGTTTCATATGCAATTTATCTGGCTCGGTGTCCTTTAAAGTTTTTTCCTCAATAAATCTGTGAAAAAAAAAAAACATTGGCTGTATTCCAAATAGTGTTTTAAGCATATTGAATATTTTATCTAACTCTTAGATGACTACATAAAGTAACACTCTTATGTTTGCTATTGGACAGACGAAGAGACTAAGATATGTGAAGCACCAGTGAGTTGCCAGGGTTACTCAGTAAAATAACCAGGAGACCTAGACTTTGACCTTGAAAAGGCTGACAGTGTCAATTGGCTTTGCTCAACCTGTAAAATGAAAGTGGAAGAGTGCATTAAGTACAGATGTCAGAAAGATGGTAGCACCATTGTGAAATGATGAACCAGTTTCTTCCAGCATCACAGATGCAAATTCCAAGCTTCTCAGGCAATCCAAGTGCTTCCCTCTCATTCCTCACCTCCAGCCTCCCTTACAAGTGTTACTATTTTCTGCATGTGCTAGCATATTTCCATTTGCCTTTCTTCGTGTTTCATAATCCTCTAACTTGCATTTTTATTTATTTTGTGTGTACGTGTGTATACCCATGAGTATCCACATGCTACTGGGAGCTTGTGGATGTCATAGGACAGATTGGAGAAGTCGGCTTTCTTCTTCTATTATGTGCATGTCAGCAATAGAACTCAGACCTTCTGGCTTCACATTAGGTCTCTTCACTGCCTGTGACATCTAGTCAGTCCTATATAACAATGTAAATTAGATGAAATCTCAAATTATTTTTTGTATGTTGTATTGAAGATTCTGAAATCTTGACTTAACTTTCTCTTCTTTCAAATTCTTGAGGAATGATGAATACATAACTTAGTCCTATATTCTGCACTCTAAACCTACACATTGGCTGACAAGATGTTGAGAGTATAGGCATTTATCAGAACCTGGAAGAAAACAACATTCTGTGTATAGAACAGAGAGAAGTTATAAGCGTATCATATGGGTATTTTACAATTGTGGAAAAAGTTTAGATTTACAGCGGGTAAAGTTGAGTTCATGGTGGATTTACTTAACAAGTATCTCTTCCTAGAACAAAGTGAAGTTGTCAAACCAAAAGTATTCTTACAATAGATGACCCTGGAAAGCTCCCTGTCCTGGTCAATAAGAGACTATTAATGTTATTAAAATATCTGCCCAATCCTTTTCTTTCTAAGTTTTTTCTTATGACTGATGACTATTACAGCATCAGACAGCAATCTAGACCAGTGTCTGAGTGATAAAAATGAGCTAGGAAATATGCTTGTGCCAGGGTTGTTTATAGCTTCCTTGTCAAATACCTCATTGATGGTTTTGCTCTTGGACAGCCTCAACTATGGCTTTTTTGTCCTTTTCTGAGAAGTAAAAGCCGCTGAGTCCAAAGCTCTGCTTTCTTCCTCTCTTCTGAGAACTTTATCAATCATATGGACTCTTTAAAAATCTCATGTTGCCCCACTCAATTCCTGAGTGATTTTCTAACTCTGGGTCTATGATGGGCAAGGATTTAAGTATTGTTTTTTTTTTTTGGATAAAAGTATATGAATACATTTTTGTCAGTGCTTGATTTTTTTTAAAGGTTTGATAGTGTGCATTAAGATTTTACTAGTTACAATGAGCATAAAGTACATGTAAAACAGGATATAATCTGGAATTAGTCAAAGTTTTCTTGGTGTGTAAAGATTAAGCATAATTTTTTTCTTTCTTTTTATTTTATTTCCTTGAACTTCATATAGTCTGTGAGTTGTTTCTGGGTATTCAGAGCTTTCTGGGGTTAGTATTCCATTATCAGTGACTGCATATTATGTCTGTTCTTTTGGGACTGGGTTACCTCACTCAGGATGATATTCTCTAGATGCATCCATTTTCTAAAGAATTTCATAAAGTCATTGTTTCTGATAGCTGAGTAGTATTGCATTGTGTAAATATACCACAAATTTTTTTGTGACCATTCATCTACTGAAGGACATCTGGGTTCTTTCCAGCTTCTGGCAGTTATAAATAGAGCTGGTATGAACATTGTGGTGCATGTGTCTTTGTTGTATGTTGGAGCTTCTCTGAGTTATATACCCAGAAGTGGAATAACTGGGTCTTCAGGTAGTACTATGTCCAGTTTTTTTGAGTTATCGCCAGACTGATTTCCAGAGTGGTTGTACGAGTTTACAACCCCACCAACAGTGGAGAAGTGTTCCTCCTTCTCCGCATCCTTGCCAGCATCTGCTCTCATCTGAATTTTTGATCTTAGCTGTTCTGACTGGTGTGAGGTGGAATCTCAAGGTTGTTTTGATTTGCATTTCCATGATGACTAGGGATGTCTAGAACTTCCTTAGATGATTCTCAGCCATTCGATATTCCTTAATTGAGAACTTTTTGTTTAGCTCTGTACCCCGTTTTTTAATAGGATTCCTTGATTCTCTGGTGTTTAACTTCTTGTTCTTAGTATAACTTAGATATTAGGTCTCTATAAGATGTGGGGTTGGTAAAGATCTTTTCTCAATCTGCTTCCTGCCATTTGTTTTCTTGACAGTGTCCTTAGCCTTACAGAAACTTTGCAATCTCATTAAGTCCCATTTGTTAATCTTTGACCTTATAGCACTAGTCATTGGTGTTCTCTTCAGGAAATTTTCTCCTGTGCCTATGAGTTCTAAGGTTTTCCACTCTTTCTCCTCTAATAGTTTCAGTGTATCTGGTTTAATATGGAGATCTTTGATACACTTGAAATTGAGCTTTGTACAAAGAGATAAGAAAGGGTCTATTTTTGTTTTTCTGCATTCTGAGTGCCAGTTGGACCAACACTATTTGTTGAATAGGCTGTCCTTTTTCCATTGAATGTTTACAGCTCCTTTGTCAAAATTCAAGTGACCATATATGTGAGGCCTCATTTCTGGATCTTCTATTCTATTCCATTGATCCACTTGCCTATCTCTGTACCAGGACCATACAGTTTTTAACACAATTGCCTTGTAATATAGCTTGAGCTCAGGGATGGTGATTCCCGCAGATGTTTTCTTGTTGTTGAGGATGGATTTCGCTATTCTAGGTCTTTTGTTATTCCATATGAAATTGCACATTGCTCTTTCCAACTCTATGAAAAATTTTGTTGGAATTTTGATAGGGATTTCATAAACTGCTTTTGGTAAAATGACCATTTTTACAATGTGGATCATTCCAATCCATGAGTATGGGAGATCTTTTCATTTTCTGGAAGCTTCCTCGATTTCCTTCTTCAGAGATTTGAAGAGCTTGTCATACAGGTCCTTCACTTGCTTAGTTAGAGTCACACCAATGTATTTCATATTGTTTGTGACTATTGTGAAGGGTATCTTTTCCCTAATTTCTTTCTCTGCATGTTTGTCCTTTGAGTAGGGGAAGGCTACTGATTTGTTTGAGTTAATTTTATATCTAGCTACTTTGACAAACTTGTTTATCAGCTGTAGACATTCTCTGGTGGTACTTGCAGGGACATTTACAGACACTATAATGTCATCTACAAACAGTGAGGTTTTTACTTCTTCCTTTCCAATATGTATCCTATCAATTTTAATTTGCTGTCTAATTGCTCTAGCCAGGACTTCCAGTACTATGCTGAATAGGTAGAGGGAGAGTAGGCAGCCTTGTTGAGTCCCTGATTTTAGTGGGATTGCTTCAGGTTTCCCACTGTTAAGTTTGATGTTAGCTATTGGTTTCCTGTATATTGCTGTTATTATGTTAAGGTATGGCCTTGGATTCCTGTTCTTTTCAAGACTTTTAACATGAAGGGGTGTTAAATTTTGTGAAATGCTTTCTCAGCATCTATTGAGATTACCCTGTGTTTTTTTCTATGAGTTTGTTTATATGGTGGATTATGTTGATGGATTTCCATATATTAAACCATCCCTGCATCCCAGGAATGAAGCCTACTTGATCATGGTGAATGATTGTTTTGATGTGTTCATGGATTCAGTTTGCAAGGATTTTGTTGAGTATTTTTGCATCAATGTTCATAAGTGAGAATGGTTTGAAATTCTCTTTCCTTGTAAAGTCTTTTTTTGGTTTTGGAACGAGGGTTATTGTGACCTCAAAAAATGTGTTAGGTAGTGTTCCTTCAGACTGTTTCTTTGTGGAATAGTTTGGAAAGTATTGGTATTAGGTTGTCAATATATGTCTGATAGAATTCTTCTCTAAACTCTTCTGGACCTGGCTTTTTTTTTTTTTTTTTTTTTTTGGGAAGCTTTTGATGACTGCTTCCATTTCTTTAGGTATTGTGGGATTATTTAGATTGTTTACCTGGTCCTGGCTTAACTTTAGTATCTGGTAGCTCTCTAGGAATTCAACCATTACCTCCAGATTTTCCAGATGTGTTGAGTAAAGGCTTTTTTTTTTAAAACAACTTTATTTTACAAAACAAAGATAAATTTATAGATTTTAAACATTTTTTTGCTTAAAATTATACAGTTTTGTCAGTACTTTTTTTCAGATTTTAACATAATTTTTACATAAAACTGTATGAATATATTTTTTACTCAGTACTTGATTTTTTTCAAGGTTTGATAGTATGCCTTGAAAACTTAATAGTTACAATGAGCTAAAGTACATGTAAAACAAAATGTAACATGGAAATAGTTAAAGTTTTCTTGTTTTGTAAATATTTTTTTTGTTTTGTTTTGTTTTCTTTGTTTCTTGGACTTCATGCAGTCTGTGAGTTGTTAGGATCTGATGATTTCTTGAATTTCCTCATTTTCAGTTGTTATGTCTTCACGTTCCTTTCTGATTTTTTTGTATTTGGATACTCTCTCCTTGCCCTCTAGTTAGTCTGGCTAAGGGTTTATCAATATTGTTAATTTTCTCAAAGAACCAGATCTTGGTTTTGTTGATTCTTTGAATGGTTCTTTTTGTTTCTATTTCATCAATTTCTGCCTTGAGTTTGAATATTTTTTGCCGTCTCCTCCTCTTGGGTATATCTGCTTCCTTTTGTTCTAGAGCTTTCTAGAACTGTGCTGTCAAGTTGCTAGTGTATGCTCTCTCCAATTTCTTTTTGGAAGCACTCAGAGCTATGAGTTTTCCACTCAGTGTTGCTTTCATTGCATCCTATAGGTTTGGGCATGTTGTGTTTCCATTTTGATTAAATTATAGAAAATCTTTTATTTCTTTTTTTATTTCTTCTTTGACAATGGTATCATTAAATAGAGCATTGTTTAGCTTCCATGTGTATATGGGCTTTCTATTGTCTTTGTTGTTATTAAAGTCAAGCCTTAGACCATGGTGATCTGATAGAATGCATGGGAGAATTTCAAACTTCTTATATCTATTGAGGCTTGTTCTGTAAGCCTTGTACTGATTATATGGTCAATTTTGGAGAAGGTATAGTGAGGTGCTAAGAAGGTGTATTCTTTTGTTTTAGGGTGAAATGTTATGTAGATGTCTATTAATTACAATTGGTTCATAACCTCTGCTAGTTTCAGTGTCATTGTTTAGTTTCTGTTTCCATGTTCTATCCATTGATGAGAGTTGGGTCTTGAGGTCTGCCACTATTATTGTGTGGTGTGCAATGTATTTTTGAGCTTTTGTAGGGTTTCTTTTATGAATATGGGTACTCCTGTATTTGGAGCATATATGTTAAGGATTGAGAGTTCCCCTTGACACATTTTACCTGTAATGAGTAAAAGGTGTCATTCCTCATTTGTTTTGATAACTTTTGGTTGAAAATCTACTTTATTCAATATTAGCGTGGCCACTCCAGCTTGCTTCTTGGGGCCGTTTGCTTGGAAAGCTTTTTCCCAACCTTTTACTCTGAGATAGTGTCTGTCTTTATCTCTGAGGTGAGTATCCTGTATGCAGCAAATGCTGGATTCTTTATATGTATCCAGCCTGATAACCTATGTCTTTTTATTGGGGAATTGAGTCCATTTATGTTAACAGATATTAAGGAATAATGGTTGCTGTTTTCTGCTATTTTTGCTTTTAGAGGTAGAATTGTGTGTCTTTCTTCTTTTGGTTTTCTTGCTTAGGTATTTTCTTGTTTTTACTAGGATGTAGTTTCCCTCCTTGTATTGGGGTTTCCACCTATAATTCCGTGTAGTGGTGGGTTTGTGGTCAGATATTGTGTAAATTTAGTTTTGTCCTGGATTATCTTGGTCTCACCACCTAAGGTGATTGAAAGTTTTGCTGGGTATAGTAGCTTAGGCTGACACTATTTTTCTATTAGTGTCTGCATGATGTCTGTCAAAGATCTTCTAGCTTTCATAGTCTCTGTTGAGAAGTTGGGTGTGATTCTGATTGGTCTGCCTTTATATTTTTCTTGTCCTTTTTTCATTACTGATTTTAGCATTCTTTCTTTGCTTTGGACACTTAGCGTTTTGACTATAATGTGTCGAGAGGGATTTCTTTTCTGGTCCATTCTATTTGGAGTTTTGTAGCCTTCTTTTATGCTCATGGTCATCTCATTCTTAAGGGTAGATAAGTTTTCTTCTATGATTTTGTTGAAATTATTTAATGTGCCTCTTATGTGATATTCTTCGCCGTCTTCTATTCCTATTATCCTAAGGTTTGGTCTTCTCATTGTGTCCTGTATCTCCTGGATATTTTGGGTTAGGAGCTTTTTGGCTTTTGCATTTTCCCTGACGGTTTTGTCTATGTTTTCTGTGTTGTCTTCGGTCCCCAAGATTCTCTCTTCCATCTCTTATAGTCTGTTGGAGATGCTTGCATCTGTGACTCTGATTTTTTTTTTAAGTTTTCTACCTCCTTGGTTGTCTCTTTCAGTGTTTTCTTTATTGTTTCCATTTTCATTTTAAATTCCTTCTTCAATTCCTTCATGTCTTTGGTTCTGTTTTCCTCTCATTATTTGAGTTCTTTGAGTGTTTTTCTTGTTTCTTTTTTAAAAGCTTCTATTTCATTATGCATTTCCTCCAGTTCTTGTTTAAGGATCTCTACTGTCATCTTGAGGTATGATTTTGGGTCTGAGTCTTCTTTTTCTGGAGTGTTTGGCATTCTACTGATTGCTTTGATTGGAGAGCTGGGTTCTGGTCTTGCCAGGTTGTCTTGGTTTCCATTGGAGTTCTTTCAGTTTCCTCTTGCCATCTTGTTGTCTGTGGGTATACGTGGTCTTGTTGTCAGTGATTGGTTTTAATCTCTCCTGTGTACCTTGCCTGTGTTCCTGAATATCTGCTGCTCCTGGTGGCAGATGGCCTCAGCATTTGGTCGGCACACACAGGTCCTCTGGGAGGAAATCATGTCCCTATGTCAAAGTTCCTACTTTCCTGAACCAATGGGGTGGGGGTGCATTCTAGAATCTCGGCCCAGACCTCTCTCTGCCCAGGCTACTCATAGTGCAATCTCACCAGACCTGCGTCCCTGCATCTCTTGTTCCCAGTGGCAGATGGCCTCTATTTTGTCTTTTCTTGTTTATACCTCTTCAGAAAATAGCTGACATATAGCAGTTATTCAATGTTATTTGTTTTACTCATTCTGAGATTTGTTTATACATTCCACAAATAGCTCTTTTTACCCCGAGGAGTGCTGCACATTAAGTTACAATTGACGATGGTGGTTGGGTGTCTTAATTTGAAGTGGTTTTTGTTCTGTTATTGCCAAAGTTCTCTAAATACTATCATCAGAATACATTTATATTTTAATTAATGTAAGTATATATTTAATTAATTAAATATATTTGATTAATTATAATATTGAATATATAATATCCTTCGATGTTATGAATAAATATCCAATGCTTCTGTTATAATCAGCATCTGTAATATATATATGTCTATATTCCTTACCAACTGTCACTTCTAATTTTAACTCTTTTCATATAGAGTGTCTTATACAAGGAGAACAGGAAATTAAAGATGTTTCTAGTCTTGCCTTAATACCATGTAGAATTGTAGTTGAGAAATTTCTGGAATGTATAATGAATTTCAGTAGCAAAGTTACAAATAACATTTAACTTCATTGTATAGCTGTTTCTGAGGAATTGTCAATAGTTATTCTAGGCTGTTTTCTATATGCAGGTAAGGGCAGGCACAAGATTAGCCAAGGCCTGTGATTCGGCAGTGAAAAAAAAATGCAGGGTGAGAATTTTAAAGACAGGACAGAGAATATGGAGAGGAAGAGGGATAAAAGAAGTTGGAGGAAGAGAAGGAAGATCCAGGTTAATGTGGCATTAAACAGCCAGAGGTAGCTATGAATATCTTATAAGGGATGGATAATTATAGGACAATTTTTCATATCTACATGGGCAGTTTATATCAATATCAATTGGCTCTGAGTTTATACTGTGGACATTGTGTGGGGAAGAGGATTTACTGATATAATTCTTATTGATAAATTACATGCCTCTAGAGTTTTGTGTGGGTTGATGTTAAGGTGATATATGATTGGACATTGGAGAGTTAGGCGGTGAAAAGGTGAGGAAAATGAAAGAGGAGGAGAGGAGGAAGGATTTCAGGAGAAACAAAGATGGAGGCAGATGTTTATGTCTCTCTTAGCACATCTCTTTATAAATAAGGTTGCTATTGAATGTTTTATAAGGGATTGAATTGCACAAAATCATTTGACTTATCTAGGCTAGCAAATTATATTATAACTATTGTATCAGAGGAGTTTGGTATGTATTTTGCTGTGACTGCTTAATTGAATTCAAAGGTTGTAGTGGCAGAACATATACAGCCGACCACAGAGTTGGGAGGTATGTGTCTAAGGCTTGACAACAACATGCCAAAGGGTAGTTAGTCAAAACAACACAGGGATGGCTGTATCCACCCAGGACAGAAGTTACAGGGATAGTGAAGTGAACCATGACTGAGTTCGTAGAGGCAGTGTAAAGAGTCAAGACAGAGATCCCAGCAGTGCCAGATGGCCAGACATAACCAGTAGCCAGCGTTCTAGACTAAAAGAGAGACAACAGACATGGTGGTATGGGGACTGAAAGTGTGTCCTTGGCTCTGCACTAGAGCAGTATCCTTGGAGTGGAGACCATGGAGGCTGATAAAGGTTAAGCTGTCAATTTATTAGTTACTGCAACACTTTTGATTTCTCCGGGTTACAGGGATTTGTGACAGCTAACCATGAGATGGGCGGTCATTACATGGGGTTGGCAAGGGAGCGACCCACAATGAAAGCTAGACGGGTGGGTTCTTCTGGACCTAGCCATGAACAGGAGACCACCACTGAAGCCAGAGAGTAGCTGGCAATAGTGTGGCATAGTGCCTTTTTACATTTTTTAGTACTTAATGCTACAAGATACTATCACAAAGATGCTACCAAAAAAAGCTGAATCTCTGCTACTGGACTGAGTTTCTGCTGATCACTCACTGGAAGGTTCAGGTGTCAAGAACATACCACTGTTATTCTTGAGCATTTCTCTCCCATGAAAGCTTAGACTGATGGACATGTACCTGTACTTCCCACCCTAGGAAGGGAGGAGTGACTTCCCTTCATGCTTTTTCCTGCTATCTGAGAAGACTCCAGGTTTATACTCTTCACATATGCCCCAAAGGCTCCAGCATGATTCAGCTTTTGGTCTCATTATCTGGCTATCTATTCCTTGGGGTCTGAGCTAACTTCAGCAGGACTCATGTAGATCTAATTACTTCTAGAAAGCTCATAGGTTTCCTTGATGATAGTATTAGGAGCAGGGTATTTTTGTTTTGTCTTTACATCACGAAATAACATGGGCTAATTAATAGCCACTGTTTTGAGAACATGATGTCTTCTCTTAAGTTTAGCTTTCTATTTTTGGAGATCAAGAGGTACATTATTCATTCTTAGAAAAAAAGATGTCAGAGAGGAAGTTGGAAGGGGAAAAATCATTCAAGACAGGGAGAAAGTCAGAAAGCAAATGAGGATATAGAATTGTGAGTAAGAGAGATAAGTCATGTGTTGGTTTTTCTATGTGGACTGAAGAAATGATGAAGTACTTAGAGAAGACATGAAGGTAGCAGCTGTTAAAATGCTGCTGCATAACAATGTATCACCAGATGAATGACATACAATGATAAATGGTTATGTCTAGCTTGTAGGCAGGGATCATACCATGTAGGCTGAGCCTGATAGTGCTGCCTGGCCTCAGTCCTGTGTCTGTAGTTTGACTGGGGATATTCATGGATCTGTAAGTTGTCATTGTTTTTCATGTCTCATCTTTCTCTGAGGTCAGTAGGTTTTATTAGACATGTGTCTCTTTCGAAGCAATATGAGAAAGTAAGAGAAGCAATCCTAGCCATACCAAAGTCTTCGAGTCTCTGCTTTTAGCATGCTCACTGTCCTGTAACATGCTCACTCACCTGTCACATTGCCTGTCACCAAGGCCACAGTAAGTTTTGGATACTCTAGAAGAGGCATGGGAAGAATTATTATGCAATTCTGCTAAAGATTATTTACCATTCTATAAACTCTTACCTTACTTCTAAAAAATATTAACAATTTTAAAGATGGAAAGCACAGAAATATAAGGACCATGATTGCAATTCTTAGAGTTTAAAGAAATTCAAAATATTACAGGGTGAGCACCAGTCACACAGCAAAGAGAAGAATACTATGTTTTAAGACTCTTCATAGTCCAATCATTTCTGTCTGCTTATGTCATAGGGGAAGTTGATGACAGAGCAAACAGCAGTAGAAAGACTCACAAACCTAAATTTCAGTTTATTCTCTCTTGGACTATATAGCTCTGAAGTGATGGACAGAAGTAAGACCCCTTTTTTACGTGTTGTTACCTAAAGGATAACATGATACACTCTAGCTATATAATAATTCTCTCTACATTTTATGGAGTTCATTGTACGTTCAATTCCCTTTGTCTCACTATAGATTACAGAAACAATTCACAAAGAGGAAGATGGGAATGTTCTCCTGGAAACCATGATGCCGAGAAACAGAGGTGTGATATAGAGCTTACAAATTAGATATTAGTCTGTAACTCAATCTGACCATGAGGAAAGCTGACCCACCTGGGGCCAGCCTGTGCATGCAAAGAGTCAAGTCGCAGGAAGGAATAATCCCCCTTTTATATAGCACTGGTGAGACTGCACCTGGAAAGCAGGCTTTTGCTCCATGCCTTGGTACCCAGGCCATGTGGATGGAGAGAAGAAAACTGTATGATTCATTCATAGCTGGAGGAAATGATCTTGGGGGTGGGGATTAAAGTGTATAATGAGTTCCCTCCTGTAAAGGGACCCCCTAATGACCTAGAGGCTCCAATGGCTGCACCACTGTGCTGAGATGTTTGGGTTTTTAAAGTGAGAGACCACGTAATATCTGGCTCAGTGATTCAGTCCATCCTTGCTCCTCTGCCACCCATCCTGTTTCTTCAGCTTCTCTGGATTTGTAGTTGGGGTTTCTATTACTGTGATAAACATAATGACTAAACTCGATTTGGGGAGGACAGACTATTTCAGCTAATAGTTTTCAATTCACAGTCCATCACTGAGGGATGTCAGGTTAGGAGACCAAGGCAGGAATCGAGAGGCAGGAACTGAAAGAAAAGCCACTGAGGAATAGGCATATTAGTTTGCTTCTCATGGCTTGTTCACCCTGATTTCTTATACACTCCAGGATCACCTCCTCAGCAGTGGTCCTACCCATAATGAGCTTGTTCCTCCCACATCAATCACTAATTAAGAATGTACTCCACAGGTTGGCTTTCAGGCCGGTCTTAGAGAGTCATTTTCTCAGATATGATTCCTCCTCCTATAACTGTGGCTAATGTCACATTGAGAAAACACTAACCAGTACAGAACTCCTGTTGGGATTCCAGAAGTCTGTCCTCCCTTCAATCTTTTCTGTCTATATCTCTTTTCAGATTTGTAGTGAGCATAGCCTGGGCATCTGGCAAAATCAGGGCCTCCTCCATGGCTCTCAATGTACGGATACCTCCCTTTCACTCTGGTCTCACCAATAGTGAGTTGCTCAGTTTCTTGCTAGAAAATCAGAAGTTGTCTGTACTTTGTATTCTGTTCATTATACCTGTGGAATACTCATACACTCCATGTGCCATGGTCACTTGTCAAGGAAATGCAGAGCAGTTGGAAACTCTGTTCTGGGATTATTTGTGTTTATCCATCAGCCTGGGATGTACTACTGCTTGTTACTGTAGGCAGTGGGACATCGGCTGGGTGAGGGCAGAGCCATTCACCATGGTTTGGAAAACAGCCCTGGCCTCTTTGAGCCTCATTGTATTAAATAAGGATACCAAGGTCTTTCCAGTGAGACTACTGAAAAAAGAAAGTAATTTGGGGAGAGAACAGAGGTAGGGAACCTGAGAGGTGATAAAGTCAGGAGTTGGGGATAGATAAGATCAAAGTACAGTAGATGTGTATGAAATATTCATACAGATATGAATTCCATCCAAAATTAGTGTTACACAAATGCACATGCATAGAGTATGATCAACTTATAATGGACCACACCTTGATGAAAATTGACTCCCCTCAGTGCCATCAGCTCCTTAGCTAAGGATAAGGCATGTACACTTGTTCATAAGAGTGCATGCATACGGATGCATGGTTATGTGCATGTACACACACACACACACACACACACACATACACACACCACTCCTTGTGTAAGCAACCTTATTAGTTTTAGTTTCTCCTCACCTCAGCTACTTTCTGTTTCACATATTTATTCCCACCCGTGTCAAGCTTCTTTACTTTCTATGTCAGGAATTAACTAAGCCCCTTTCCACTTCAGGAGATAACACATCCTTTCTTACATCTAGCATAGCTCATAACTGGATCCTCACATACAGTTTTTTAAGTCTCATTCATAGCTTTAAAAATAATGTTGATCTTATCTAGAGCTCAGATCTGTTCTTTTTCCCAAGATGCTTCACTCTCTAGCTTTAAGATGGGTTTTTGCTTTGCATGGATATAGGTATGTACAGAAGTCCACAATTATGTAGTTTATTTTAATCCATTTCTTCTAGATAGATTAAGCACAGGATTAATCTTTTACACAGTTCTCTGACTTTCATACATTGTACAGTGCAGAACACAAAGTGGAGGCTTAGAAATTAATTCCAGATTAATATATTCATGAATAAGTGGTATTTCAGGGATTGGTTTTAAAAATGCTGTGGGGCAATGTTAATGTGGCCGAAAGTTTTAGTGGTGTCTCCCTGGCATCTTCCAAACTTAAAATACAAGATAATTGGGATTCTTGACTTCATTACAAGAAATTATTTTAGAATTAAGCAAAACTAGGACAGGGCAGGACGAGTGATCAGATCAGAATCATGCAAGAACAGCACTGGGGATTTGGGTGAGAGTCAGGTTCTAGCCATGGGGAAGCCAGATCCTCAAATTTAGTCCTCAACATAGGGCCCGAGGGAACAACTTTGTACTATAACCCTACAGTGACCCATGCACCCAAGAGGGGCAAAGAGAGAAAGGCTCGGGCCAAGTCTGAGGGTTTCCAGGCCACTGTGCTTAAAGTTTGGCTGTGGGCCCCTGCTTCCCTCTGCTGTTGCCCCTTGGGCCCATAGCCTTAAATCAAGTTCTCAAGCCTTTCTTCTGATCCAAATGAGCTGGTGGCTTTTAATTGTATTTTTCCACTCAGAGTCTTTGAAATCCATCTCACTTTGCTTTTGTGGCTTTTGCGTGACCTTTGATGTTCCCTTGGCACATTTCTGTTCCTGGAGGGAAACAGGGAATTTTTTTGATTTGTTAGAGAGATTGGAGTCTGAGTTTTGGACTTCAGGCCTGTAAGCTTTCCGTTAAAAGCAGAGAGATGACTAATAACTATTTGGTGTGTAATGATGGCTTAGCAGTATTTAGCCCTGATTTAGGCTCTCTGGCTCCATTACCTAGGATATTTTCCTGACTTAAACATTCTTCAGTTCTTTAGCCAGCAGCTGTCTACATTTTTCAAAGTTCCCCAACCTCCAGAAATTATTATTTCACATTTCTAATACACCCCTCCATGTCCAATCAAAAAGGCCTCTCCGGAGTGCCTTATAGCATGTGTCCTTAATAAATGACTTCAGCCCAGATCACAAGTAGAGAGCACAAAGGATTAAGCCCAATTCTTCTGTACAAGAGCCTGTACCCAGAATGTCAAAGGTGATTCCTAATCCTTGGTTGTATGTGAAGTCGCTATGAAAAGGGAGATAGAGGTAGGGACATAGATTAAAAAGAAAAAGAAAGCACAAAATCACACCACCTTCTTCACTTTCTCCATGTGAGTCTCTCCCAGCTACAGCTCCTTGAGCCCCTTACATGTGTCCGCCAGTCAAGTTGATAGCATCTTAAGAAAGATAATGAAAATGGGACCATGGATTTGAAAGAGTGCAAGGGGATGAATAGGGGGGCAGGTTAGAGGAAGGAAAGCAAAAGGAAGATGGTGAGGTAATTACATTGTAATTTAAAAATAGAAAAAGAAAAAAAAAAAACAGCCATTAACAGAGTGAAAATGTATGATTCAGGCTCTTAGCCTGAGTAGCTGCTGGATTCTTTTCTCTTGTGGGGAAGGGTACAATTTATCTAAGAACTTAAGGTTAATATCCCCTTTGGATTATATTTAAAATTGCTGCATTAGCATTACAATCATTTACTAATTTAGGTGTGTGGGAAAAATGAATTTGGTCATGTAAAAAGAACAAAAATACATTGATTGGACTCCATGGTGTGTGTGTGTGTGTGTGTGTGTGTGTGTGTGTGTGTGTTTGTGTGTGAAGTTCGTGATATGGAAAGGCTGCCAGGAGTACAGAACACACTTGCACACATGTAATTAAAAATGATTGAGTTTATAATAGTAAGTGTGTGGTCATTTCAATTTTATAAGCTTTGTCATTCACAGAGAAATCTGACTGAATCTGCTCATTTATTTCTTTTTCCACCGAAGAGGAAGAACGTATACACAGCAGCCTCGAAAGATTCCTTACTTCCTTATAGTCACAGCACTGATCTGTTTGCTCTCTGCCCTATCTTTTATTGAAGATACTAATCGAGGATTTTTTTTTTTCAGGGCGAAAGAAAGATGAAGTTTGAGTTCTCAGACTCTGGGATTGCTGCATTGAACCAAATTAATCTCAGCTTGATTTTATAGTTTCTCACCTTTGCAAATGTGATTTTTTCATGGACAGATTAATTTTAAAAATGAGAATGATAACTGGAAGTTGTCCTGGAGACCTTGACATGTGTTGAGGTTATGTTCATAGACAATTACAAGGCCGGATGCTTCCAACCCATGCAAGAGTTATGGGAGTTTTAACTTTGCATTATCTAGATACAGTGGAAGAAGACTTTACAGGACAAAGGGCTTCAGTTGTATGGGTAAACAAAACAAACAATCAGGAAGTACTAGAAGAAGAAGAAGAAGAAGAGGAGGAGGAGGAGGAGGAGGAGGAGGAGGAGGAGGAGGAGGAGGCAGAAGAGGAACAGAAAGAAGAGGAAGAAGAGGAGAAGGAGAAGGAGGAGGATGAGGATGATGAGGAAGAAGCAACGGGAGCAGTGTAGGCTATAAGGAAGTTCTCCTCTCCTCAAACTTTTTTTCCAGTTCTCATATTCCTAGATTCTCTTTCATATCTAAGCTCAGTTTCTTTGTATTGACTTGTATCTATTATCTGTGTGAAAGTTCAAAGAAGTTCCATGCTCACATCAATCTTCATGCTGGGCTGTCCTTGCAGAAATCTGTCTCTCTCCATTATTTAACTCCTACCAGTCCCCAGAGGGTCGTGTCTCTGATGCTGCATTGTCAGTTTATTCAGATCATGTAATTGTCTAAGGCTCCAAGATCTTCACTAATCTATGTAGAGTGAGGGAAAGGAAGAAATGGTCCGTGAAGAAATATCTGGGCAGCTGTTTCTGGAGGATGTAGATATAAGTGGCATTAAGGCAAAACCAGGCTCTAAATTGTTGAGGCAAGCTAACTCACGTCTTTGGCTATCATCTAGAAATTTGCCCTTCACATCTCAGAATAGACTCTGTGGAATCTGAGCACGAGGCCCCTCCTTCAGTTGATATAAACACAGAGAAAGTTCCTGTGTCAAGCACAAGAGATTTTCCTAAGAGATAGGTTAGATGCAGAAAGGCATGGCATGCATTTAAGACTATGAGGACCGTGTATCACTGGTTCTCATCCAGGTGTTGTTGATGGTCATCACAGCTTTGGTGATGGAAAGATTGAAGAAATGAGAAGAAGCTTTTCATGCAAAGACTGAACTGTGCATCTATCCAGGTGAGAGGAAAACACTGGCTCTATTTTCTCCCTTGAAAATCTACATTCATGTGTATTACACTTGAATCAAAATAGGAAAGGCTTGTAAAGAAATAAACTCAACTCCCTTTTAGATTTTTGATCCAAGTAATATTAAACATTAAACAAGTGTAAGTCACTTTTCTAACAGCCCACAACCCGGGAGAGGCACAGGGGGTTTCAAAGCCATAAATTTATGACTGACATCACTAAAAAGGGATGGCTGTTTCTTGGAGTTCTTCTGAAGCACATGGTGTGTGAAAAAGTGAGTGCCTGGCATCCAGCAAGATCAGCTATATTCTGAGGTCCTCCCCCCACGTTCTCTCATGACCTTGAACAGTCTCATAAACATTTCAGTGCTGGAGGAAAGGTTAGAAACCCAGACCTCCGTGTTTGTGCTCCTGTTCTGCCTTAGATTAACTTAAATATTGTTTGTAGATGCTACAGATAAATCGCCTCAACTGTGAGCCTGCCTGGTTGGTTAAAAGGATGCTGTTTATTTCTCTAAGGAAGTTGCCCAGCTGGGTAAGAGAGCTGTTGGATCATTGCCTCATTTTGCACACAAATTTCCTACTTATTTCAAGACTCAACTTCAGAGAGTGCACTTAACTGATTTGCCTGGCTGTCATCTGTCATGTTCTATTGGACTCAAGTGTCACAATGGCAGAGAACTTGTCATCTCTTTCCTCTCCAATTCCTCTAGTGCCTAGAATGGTGCCAGCCATCTGTGGCTGCTCCATCAAGGGAGCCTGAAGTCAACACTAAAGAGTTAGTGGTAAGTTACAAACTCATAAGAGGTTCTCAGGCTTCAAGTGTATGAAAGTATACTAGATGAGTGACAGGGAACAGTTGATCCTTGTGTCCATTCAGGCAAAGAAAACAATGAAAAGAGATTTATGTAAAACTGTTGGAATGCAGGCAAGCCATTAGGGAGGATGTACAGGCAATCATGGGGAAATTACTGAAATACTTTTGGTTGTAGAGAGGGCATTATTTTTAAGTACTACAACTATAATTTATTACCAATATGTCATCAAAGAGAGTCATGTACTTTCTCACTTTGTATACTTGTGCTTGGAGGTAACAACTGATCCAGAAGTTGTAAGAACATCCCATACTGTGTGATGAACATAAAGCAATGGACATATAAATAGTTGTTCTACATGACTCTCATCTTTTCCATTAGTATTTATCCATTTTCAATGAAACACATAAAATAGCATTCCATTATGAGAACATCCCATATTGTGAAGTGCTGGACAAGCACAGCATAAATGAAGAAGAAGATTGTGAAAAGAATGAAGAAACACTGTGAAACATGGGTTGACAGAGTTTGGAATGATAATGGGCATGACATCTGCAGAAAAACAAAAGACCGTGTTGTTTTTAAAGATGGCATGCCCTATAGGGAGGAGTGGTTATTTTATTATGTAGGTAGGTCAAAAGAACAAGACAAAGGAAAGATGTATTTTCTCATACATAAAGTCAAAGACCCTTACAGTCACTTTTGTAAATTGAGGATATATTAAGATATTTGTATCTTAACTCAAGTTTTAGAAGACTTCCCATTCCTGAGTGCTTGAGGTTGCACTGCAATGATTTTGATAGATGTCTGTGTATCAGAACCACATGAAATTATTCCTTAATGCACAATTTTCTATATTTTACCACTCAAAATTCACTGATCAGTGGTGGAACCTTGGCATCTGCATTTATTGAATAAATCATAACAATGATATGTATGACAAAAGAGAGTTAGATTAAGAGGTAAGGAGAAAAAGGAGGGCAAGCAATAACAAAGAACTTATTATCACTCTAATGTTAATTTTCAAAGCCTGCCACAAATGTAACTGTAGGCCAATTATAGAGATACAATGCCTCATAAAAATGCCTCAGGTTCTGAGTGAGGATGGAGCAAGTGGTCATATCTTGCCCTGTCCTTTTGGTTGGCATTGGATATAGACATATTTCTTTTGGCCATCTGTGGACTTCAGTCTAAACAGACTTCAACAGTTACTACTATAACACTCAAAAAGAAAAAATAGAGAAAGAAAGAAAGACAGACAGAAAAATTTCTGCCCATAGAATGGAGATTGCTGTGCTTATTTCGTGGATAAGAAAGCTGAAATTCAGGTTTCTACATTGCCTTAGAAAAATCCAACAATAAAAAGACAGATCCCCTATATCTAATTTTGCTCCCTTCACCTTTTCATCTTCTCTCATCTTTTCTAATTCTCAACACACTGCAATGCTTGTTTGATTGTCAACTTGACCAATCTGAGCATCATCTAGGAAATCAGTGAAACACACATCTTAGTATGAGGGTGTATCCAGAGATCATGCATTCTCTAATCTAACGAATGTGTTCATTTTTTGATGGGTCCATAATGTAGTGGTATTAGTTTTGGAGGCTCTAGAAATTTTAGGAAGTGGAGCGTAGCTGGAGGTAAGTACATCACTGGAGAAAGGCAGATATTTGGTCTGTGTTATCTTGGTACCTTCTCCTATTCTTTATGTGTTTGTGAACTGTTCTTTTCCATCACATTCTCCTTTCTATGGTTGGCTAAATTGTCTGAAACCAAATACTCTATCCTTCAAGCTGTTTGTTTCATATATTTGGTCACAGAAATACAAATGGAGGTAGTCTGCATATCATCTGCCTCCTACACTATGAAAAATATTTAAAAATATAACTTGTGTTTTCTATTAAGTTCCCAGTTTATATACACAATACTCCACACATGATATATGCTTCTAAAATGTGCCATTTTATTTTTTAAGCATTTCAATAATTATTTTACTAATTAGATTGAAACACCCAAGTACAAACTGATCATCATTTTATGTTTCTTGGTTATGTGGTTGAGTTAATTAATTATGAATTGCATTATTAACATCACATGACTTTCAAATATGGGGGAAATGAATTTGAATTGAATTTGTGCCATAAATCTATCTCTATGTATTGCATATGAAACACATATATAATATATATAACATATAATAACACACATATGTGCATATATGATGTATTATATTATTATATATAATAATTTTGTTGTTTATTTTAATATAATTATACTATGTTAATAATATACTATTGATACTATTGTATATTATATTATAAGTATATATATGTGTATGTATGTGTATTTTGTACATGTGTGTTCTATACTCTATTGATGCCTTTTTTTAAAACTTTTATTGGCTTATTGCAAACTTAGTGAGGACCTCACCTCTACAACTGCCAAAATACAGCAATTTCCAAGACACACAAGATTGCCTTTTCTCCTAAGAATATCAGAATCTGGATTTCTAGAGTCAATCCCAGTCTGAAAGTTGTTATTTGTATTAATTCTGCCTTCTGCTGTAAACAATCCAGCTGCACAAGTCAAGATCATTCTGCTGGTTTCAATGCATGCCTGGTACCTATAAGTGAAATGAACCACAGAAGGATGCAGTAGCTTGCTCATTGCTCAGACACATCACACAGCTAAGATGTGAATTTTTCTGAATATTGTGTAGCATGGACTATTTCTGGTGATAGATCTGGAATTATAGTTTATCAAGCTATATGGATCCCATTTAACTCTTTAGATTAATAGTATCAAGCATATGTGTTTACCAATACTGTAGTTATATCATTCTTTTTTTTATTGGATACTCTCTGCATTTACATTTCAGATGTTATCCACCTCCCCCAATCCCATACCTCCTCCCTTTCCCATTGCCTCCATGAAGATGCTCCCTCTCCCAACCACCCTCTCCCACCTCAGCACCTTGGCATTTCCCTACACTAGGAAAACAAGCCTTTGCTGAATGAAAGAGTTTCCTCAGTGAAACATGGCCTGACTAAGAACTTAAAATTTCTGTTTTTAAAATTAGATACTTTGTATTTACATTTGAGATATTATCCCTTTACCCTGCCCTGCTCCCATTCCCCCTCCCCCTCCATTTGCCTTCACAAAGGTGCACTCCCTTCTGGTCTGCCTCTCCACCTCATTGCCTTGTCATTCCTCTGCATTGGGACAGCCTGCCCTCTCTGGAACCATAGCCTCTTCTCACCTTGAAGCCAGACACTGCTACCTTCAGCTACATACACAACTAGATCAAGAGGTCTCTTAAAGTACACACAAAGGTTGGTGTTTTACTCCATGGAAGTTTTGGAGTGTTTGGTTTGTTGATAATGTTGTTATCTTCTCATGAAGTTGCAATGCCTTTCAATTCCTTAGGGTTTTTCCTTAGCAACCTCATTGTGATCCCTGAGTTCAGACTGGTGGTTAACTGCAAAAATATTCAGCTGTATCTACATGACTCTAGCATAGTCCCCAAAGGGGCATCTCTGTCTGGTTCCTGCCAGTAAGTACTTTTGGGGACCAGATATAGTGCTTGGATTTGGTAACTGCATATGTGGTGGATCCCCAAGTGAGGCAGCTTTTGAGTGATCTTTGCTTCAATCCCTGTTCCTCTATTTGACCTTGCATTTCCTCCCATGAGAGTTTTGTTTTCTTTTCTAAGAAGGACTGAGGCATCCTCATTTTGGTCTTCCTTCTTTTTGAGCTTCATAATGTCTGTGAATTGTGTCTTGGGCATTGGTTATTCCAAGCTTTCTGGAGCTAGTATCTGCTTATCGGTGAGTGCATACAATGTGTGTTCTTTTGTGACTGGGTTACCTCACTCAGGATGATAGTCTCTAGTTCCAGCCTTTTGCCTACAAATTCTATGAAGTCATTGTTTCTAATAGCTGAGTAGTACTCTATTGTGTAAATGTACCACATTTTCTGTATCCATTCATCTGTTGATGGACATTTGACTTCTTTCCAGCTTCTGGCTATTATAAATAAGGTTTCTATAAATATGGTAGAGCATGTGTTCTTGTTATATGTTGAAGCATCTTTGGGGTATATGCCTAGGAGTGAAGTGACAGGTTTTCAGGTAGTACTATGTTCAATTTTTTGAGGAACTGCCAGATTGATTTCCAGTGTGGTTGTACCAGCTTACAACCCCACCAACAGTGGAGGAGTACTCTTCTTTTTCCACATCCTCAATAGCATCTGTCACCTGAGTTTTTTTGATCTTGCCATTCTAACTGGTGTGAGGTGGAATCTCAGTGTTGTTTTGATTTGCATTTCCTTGATGATCAGGGATGCTGAGCAATTCTTTAGGTGCTTCTTAGCCATTGGTTGTTCCTCAGTTGATAATTTTTTTTTGTTTAGCTCTGTACTTCATTTTTGATTGTCAGGATCAAGATTGTAAAAATGGCCATCTTGCCAAAAGTAATCTACAGATTCAATAAAATCCCATCAAAAGTCCAATTCAATTCTTCATAGAGTTGGAAAAAGCAATTTGTAAATTCATCTGGAATAACAAAGAACCCAGATATAGAAATCTATTCTCAAGAATAAAAACACTTCGGGGGAATCATCATTTCTGATCTCAAGCTATATTACAAAGTGAATGTGATAAAAACTGCATAGTATTGGCACAGAGATAGGCAGGTAGATCAATGGAACAGAATTAAGGACCCAGAAATGAACCTACACACCTATGGTCACTTGATCTTTGACAAAGGAGCTAAAAACATTCAATGGAAAAAGACAGCCTCTTCAACAAATGGTGTTGGTTCAACTGGCAGTCAGCATGCAGAAAAACACAAATCGATCCTTTCCTATCCCGTTGTACAAAGCTCAAGTCCAAGTGGATCAAAGATCTCCATATAAAACCAGGTACATTGAAGCTATTAGAAGAGAAATTGGGGAAGAGTTTAGAACACATAGGCGCAGGGGAAAGTTTTCAGAACAGTACACCAATGGCTTATGCTCTAAGATCAAGAATCAACAAATGGGACCTCATGAAATTGCAAAGCTTCTGTAAGGGTTAGGAGAATTATCCTACAGATTTCGAAAGAATCTTTACCAATTCTACATCTGATAGAGGGCTAGTATCCAATATATACAAAGAACTCAGAAACCTAGACTACTGATAATTAAATAAGCCTATTAAAAATTCCTATATACCTACAAATAACATACTGTTGGGTAGTCCTGGTCTTTGAGGTGAGTGTCATCCTTCTTATATATGCAAATATCGTTGTCCTAATCAACCCAAAATTGTTATATGACAATTGGTCCTATAGACTAAGAGTTATAAACTGTAAGGTAAGCTAAAACAGCCTCAATGTTATGTTTATATGAGCAAGTTGAAATTAAGTATTCATAATGCACATTGGCATACTATTATGAAAGAATGATTTTTCTGAGCTTTCTCTAATGTGAAACTATTGACAATTTGTAAAAATCATTGCATAGAAGATTCACACTATGGGATACTCAGCAGATGCCTGTTGGTAATGAAAGTATTTCCTGAGAGTTGACAGTTGGAGTAAAAGAGCATGGGGAAGAGACTATTTAGGCAAATGCTTTACTATAGAATAATCTTGGGAAATGTTTTGGACACTTGATTTGTTTCTTTGTAAAAAGTGTGTAGTGGAACCCATATTATACCATTAACAAGAGCTCTAGAACCCAACTCTAGTGCTATACTCTTGGCATAAGGCAAGAGGAGAAGATATATTAGATGCAATATTACATACTAGAGTGTCAGTCATCTTTAAAAAGTCATTGTATCTAGGGGTGTTCATGTGAGTCGTAGCACTCATGAACTCTGTTTTGTTTGATACATTTCAAAGTTTTAATCTTTTTATCCAAACAATCTGTCCTTACAAAGGTTGTTTTAAAGCCTTCATATATTGGGAAATGAATAAAGAAGTAAATTATTAATTTAAAATTATTGTACTTAAAACATCAACCTCTAGTATGGTTTAACCACGAAATACAGACCATTCTTATGGCTTGGTGTAAATCTTCCTTTTGGCTGACCATTCCTTTAAAAAAAGTACATACATGTACATATAGTAATCTTTATAATTTTCTAGCAAAAATTTGTGCTCATGTGATGTGTATGTGTTTTGTAACATAAACCCTGAGTGCAAATGGGTTCCTAATGCTTCTAAATGTTGAGTTAAATAAAACTGTATTTACTTGTTTAGAATGAGTGAGTCTGGCTGCCATCAGAACTCAGCTGTGAGCCATTTATGTGATGATATGTCCTTTACAGTCCTCAGTTTCCTGGATAAGGAAATGGGATGATTTGAACCTGGGCATGTTTGCTCATGACTATAATCCGATTAAGAGGAAGAGTGAGTCCGGGAGCTTACAAGTATGAACTCAACTTGATCTACATCATAAATTCAATTTTATCATGTAGTATACAGCAAGAGACACTGTCTAAGAATAGAAACAACAACTCAGAGTTGAAGAAGACAGGAGATAATACAGCAAAATGATATCTAAATATACCATCTTAGTTCTAATATTATACCATGTCAAAGTTTTAGCTTCAAAAGTCTTGCTCCATTTATACAACACTATCATAAACCATTGCAAAGGCAATGCCTATCTAACCCATCTTTAGGCATATTTTCTTTTTAGTATTTTTCACATGCATAGTGACAGTTAGGTTTTGTTTTGTTTTCTATTTAATTTTACTTGTAGAAAAAAATTATAATTCCAGACTTAGTCTGATAAACAGTTCTAAATCACCTGACAGGGTAAGACAAGTGGCCCCAAAACCAAAGTAACATAAAGAGATCTGTGTGGCTTGGTGCAGAAGTCTTATGGACGGTTAGGATTCAAGTCTGGGTTTTCAGCCGGAAACCAGGCATGGAAGTGCATAAGTCTGACCTGCAAACATCTGTTAGCCCCTAGAAACACCTTTCTGGAAACAACCTGTGGGAGCTAAAAAGATGATGTTGACTAATAACCCTACTGCTTTTATTTGGAAATAAACCTTATAAAACATATATTTCCTGGGTTTGGTGGTCCCTCTGTAACCAATAATGAAGAAACCATTTCTTCCTCAAGGGGTGAATAGCACAGTGCTATTAAAAGCAGAGGAAGAATGGAAAAGAAAGGGAAATAAGGATTTCAGTGCCTCAGAGGAATGTTCAGTGATGAAGACTTAGAAGGCATGACTTTGTTTTTCTGAGTGTACAGAAAGAATAACATGTTAATTCAATTGCTATAAATAATTGTATTATATAAACCGGATTACAGTGAAAGTATATATATATATATATATATATATATATATATATATATATATATATATTAATGTCACAAATTAGAACTTTAAAATGAGCCCAGGGAACGAGGAAAACACTCTCCAAATGTTTATGCTGTAGGATTCTGTAGGAACATTTATTTGGGTGATCTAGATGTCTACTAATGCCCTATTATGCTTAGGTATATTGGAGTCCCATAATTCCCAGTTAAGATTTATCTTTACTTTACAGAAGGTAAGCCAACATTTAACATACATAAGAACAAGACGATTACCTTAAAAAAAAAAAAAACTCAAAAAAAAAAAAAAAATGCTGGTTGAGCAATCAACATTAAAAAGGAGAAAGTTATCAGAAGTGATAAAACATAATCCATTTCAGCTAAGAGCATTTCAATAATTCCTGTTCTTTAGGAGGGGAAGAGAGACAAATGACTCCAGTTTATTCAGGACTTTCTAGGGCAGAGGATTAACATCTAGTTTTAGGGCTGGAGAAGCTCTGGGGATACCAGTACCGAATGGCTCTATTAGCAACTAGTTAAGAGTATTGTTTGATAATCTGAGTTCTATCACTAGAGATGCTCAAGTAGCATTGGATGAACCATTTCTAAGTAGTATGTTGGAGATGATTTGTTGCAGTAAATATTAAAAAATAAAAAAAGGTTTATCTCTTTACCAGCTCTGAGGTCTCACTCCTCAGGGCCGACCATAATACTGAGCTGTGCATACCTCTGGAGCCCAGTCTGAGCAGCCACCATGGCCAAACTCATCCTCAAAACTTCTTTGCCTTAGAGGTTTACTACCGCCTGTTCTCAGCCTCTGTCCCGGAGTATTTCTGTAACCCTAAATCTCACACAAACACAACTCTACAGCCCGATAGCTTTTCATACAGGTTTATATGTTCAACTCTCAATCTACAAACCCTCTACACAACAAGGTTACATCAAATAGACAAAGATACAAACTAGCCTTCATATAAGATATTAGACCTATAAAATCCTTAATTTTCATAGCTTTTTAACACCAATAAGTCCCACCTGGGTCCAGCTGGTCCTTGAGAAGCTCCCTGTTGCCATGAACTCTAACCTGTGTTCTCTGACCTCCTCTGACCTCCCTCGCTCTGCTCCACCACTGGCTTTTCTTTATTTTACTAATCAAAATGAGAAGGTTTAGTTGGAGTCACATGACTAGCCAGCCCTTCTTGGGGAAGTGAAATTAACATTAACATACAAACAGCTTCCGGACAAGCTACAATAATAAGGCTTGGCAGAGGAAATTGAGCTCATTGCCCTTAGCTAACCAGTCAAGGCCAAGATATGGAATGGCACAGGAAAATGATCTATGGTAGGCCAAACCTCACTGCTAATTTCTCTGGATTTATAGAACCTACCATTGTTGACTTGTATCTATTATCAGGATTGTATCCTAGAACATAGTCAGTTTGTTAAACCGTAGTCAAGAGTCTGTCATTGTAGCACAGTGTTTGCTCAGCAGCCTTTTAATGACCCATAGCAGGATGGAGCAACTCACAGTGACGTGTGATACTCTTTGTTTGAGCTTAGCTCCTGATACCATTCTAGCCTGCCTCACATTTTAAGTATCCCATATGCAACAAGAAAATATGTGGATAAGACTTTAAGTTCACTATCATTGGTTGTCTTTAATTAATTAATTACATGTCTACAATGGATCCAGCATTAGCCAGCCATGTCATTGTATTTGCAGCACAAATCAATTGACTAAATGGTTCATAAACACAGGTATTATTTTTATTTTCCTTAGTTTTCCCAAGGGAATTTTTTTCTTTCAACTTGTTATGTCACTGTACAAAGTGTAATTATAACTGTTGCCTTAAATTTGGGAAAAAAAAAACTTTTCATTTCATTTGGTAAAATAAGCTCATCACTTTCTTCTATCATATTCTTCAACTGTTCTCCATATTACATTCTTTAAGGGTAAAATATTTTTTGGATAACAAGTTAAAAATCTATAGACAAGTATACGATAGGAGACTATGGAACAACAAGTGGTGAAGTGAGTTGTAAAAATTGCTTTTCTCCCTCTAGTGTCAGTTCAGATGTAGGAAATCTTCAGGATCCATATAGGAAGGATCCAGAACTTTCTGCAGCTACAAAATCTGAAGACACTTAAATTCCTTATTTAAACAGTATAGTCTTTGTATCTATGCTACACCATATGCAATATTCCTGTCAATTATCTCTTCATTGCCCAAAATACTTATGAAGATGTATATAATATATAAACAGCTATTTACTGTACTATTTGGGTAAGTAAATATCTAAGGTCTGTGTAGTTTTAATATAGATTCTCTTTTCCCTTTTAATCTTTGTAAATTCAGAGCTCTTGGTCACAAAGGACCAATTGTAGTTTAACATTAACAGAAATTCCCATCTCAAAACCACTGAAGTGGGATGAAGAAATAATATTTCTCCTCAAAACAGAGTAGTTCCTGGACTGAGTAATTTAATGATTCTACTGCGAACTGGAAGTTTTCCATGTAGACATTGTATAGGATGTTCTCCAAGATTGTCAAAATGACTCCTGAAGGATCACATTCAGAATTTTCTAAGAAACTCCTTAATTCCTTGAGTGAAGCTCTATACTAAACTACAATAACACTGCCCCCATCTATATACACTAATTAGGAGACAAAGGGGGCCATCTTAGAGTCAGGGTGCTATTGTTAATGGGAACTCACAGAAGCCCTGTTTTAGGAAACCACTATGCCAATAAGGTCATCCCATGTCCACTCTTTTAAAAACTAAACAATTCATTTGCTAATTACTTATTTCACTTTATATCCCAATATCAACCCCCTCTTCCCCAAATAACCCCCCACACAGATTCCCCCAGTTCTGTGCTTAATAAATGTCTTCAGAGAAATTAATTCCTATGACTGGCCTGGGTAAAGAAAGCCTGGGTGAAGGTATATATATTGTCCAAACAAAATCCTATTTTCATTTGGCAAGAAAGAGGGATGCTGTGTGCATTCACTTCAGCAAAATAGAACTGTTGGCCACATCATCAATACCAAATTTCATCCTCCCTGGTCTTGACACTTAATCTGGCCTTGTTTTCTCTTTTCCACTGATCCAGCATTCCTTCTCCTAGCTATACCTCCTGACTTGAACACTTTAGGCTGGCTTGGTCCTGTCTGCAGGGACACAAGCCATAAAAAGTGGTCAGATAGAGTATTGCATACTGAGACAAATAGGATTATGAGATTTAAGAGAACCTGTTGGTAGCGTTGAGATGATACGACGTAGCCATAAAAAAACATGAGCTGAGGTCTATGAGAAGAGTCATTGCCACTTGACATACCCCATCCCAGAGTAATCAGCAAAGCAGGATCTGAATTTAGTCATTGAGAATTGGTATTTGAAGTCAATTCACAGATTTTTATAGAAGCATTTAAGGGCCCCCAAGACATGGGAGGGTGACATCAGGAGGACTCCTGAATTCTTTCTTTCAATCCACTGTCCTGTTTTACCCATAAGACTTCCGATTTAGCTCTTATATACATAATTTGATTTACAAACAGCACTTACCCTAAATAAAAGACTTTAGAGGTAATCCCTCTTTATCTCAGTTTACCTTTGGAACAACAACAAAAACTGAGGATTGATGATAATTATTTAGAATCACTTTCCTTCTGAAACAAACCTGTTTAGAGTAGATGATAGGTTCCTACTTCCAAACACTGACTCTGCAGAATACCTTTAATCTTCTGTTCACACTCATAAAACTGTGACCTACACTGAGTTTTGTTCCTTGCCTCTACACATAGGGTTTTTCTTAATGGAAAAAAATTCTTCTATCTCTTAATATATTTCAAATAAAGAGCAAGCATCCTTTGCTGGTGGGCTTCTGCAGGTTAATTTTCAATTCAGTTTTTTTTTCCAGCAAGTTTCCAGGGCTGTAATGTTAAGGTTTTGAAGACAACTTGGCCACAAGTTAGAATCAACTAATCTGAGATCCACAGCTGAAGAAATGCCCTGGTTGCTGTAATTAATATGGAAAGAACCACCCCAAACATGGGCAACACCACCCAGTAACAGCCCCTCAAAGTGAGCGTGACAGAAGGAAGGTTATTTGTTTTTAGTCTTCTCTTTCCTCTCTCCTTTTCTCCTTGCCTCCTCTTCTCTCCCTTTTCCTCCCTCCCTCCCTCCCTCTCTCTCTTTCCACCCCCCTTTCTACCTCTCTGTCTCTCTCTCTCCCCTCTGTTGGTTTTGTTGTCTTCAAAAGACCTGACAAAAACCAAGTTTCTCCTGTAGGATAGAAGTATTTAAATGCTGATGTTCAATTTTCCTAGACTGACATAGGTTTGAGGCTGCCTTTTCTATTGCTAATGGATGACTGACTGTAATTTTGCATATAAGTAGTATTTCTTCTAGTACCTCAAGCTCATTTTACACTGGGGAGATCTTAACCTTCAGAAGCCCACCCCTTGGATTTTAAAGGCTGAACACATTTTTTACTGATTGAAATCTTTTCTGTGACTGCATTCACCTCTTTAAATATGGTAAATATCTTTCCCATAGAGTCTGTGGAACTGTTGTCTCCTGAGACATATGATGACTTGGTCCTCAAAAAGATGATTGTTGTGTTGGAGAGAATGGATGGATGAGATGACCTTGAAGGTCTAGTGCGGCTCTCATTTTGATGATGTGATTTTTACCAGATGGGAGCAATGGTGACTTAGACATCTATTGGTGGTACCCCTGTGCTTTTCATCCTAGGTTTATTCCACTGGTATCTGTATATTTTCTTTGGCTGCGTTCTGCATTTGTGATGCTCAGCATGTGTATCACAAAAGCTCTTTGTCTCTCACATGAAGCAGGCTGCAAAGGGCTTGTGAAATGATGGAGCAAATCATACGTCTGCATCTATGTTTCTGTGGAAACCCTGCGATCGTTCATAGATTGTGGCTTTTAGTGAATGTTATTTATTTGAATTCGGCTAAGGACATGACTTCCTGATGTTATGCTGTCATGTCTGTGTCTCAGGAAAAATAATAAACCACAGCACAATATCATACCATGTATGGATTTTACTTAATAAGAAAAGAGAGTAATTATTAAACAGTAAGTTGAAGATACTTGGCGAGTCACTAGGTAAATATACCTTCTTGGAGACTGGATCTTTTATATCTTTAGCAATTAAGTTTTTGGATTCATATATTACTTGGGAACGTGTACCATTTACTTAGCTGCTTCTTTTTCAACTTTTCATATTATACCGGGAAGAAAATTTGTGTCAAACAGAACAAAGTCTATTGGTGATACAAGTTCAGGGATTTCTTTGTAGCACATTGTTATCAGTACACATCAGCCCATCTTTTTTGTATGTTCTGCTATGAAGCAAGCATGGGGTCTGTCTGTAGAATCTATAGAGAAAAGCTGTGTTTTGAGAGAGCTGTGCTGACCAACAATGAATATTTTCTACTGTAGAAAATTTTCACAATTTCAGTTTTTCCCACACGTAGAAAAAGCCTGTGCATTTTTTAGTCTGCCTTCTTCTAATATGGCCTAATACTTTATAATGTATATAGAATATCTTCATTTTTTAAGCCTAACAGCAATTATTCCTTCACTTGACCTCCACTCATCTTTTGTTGTTGTTGTTGTTGTTATGTGTTGACTTTACACTTAAGTGTGAAATCAGAGCTTCTAAAAGCATTTATGGTTCATGAACAATGTCTGAAGCAACTCTAAGCTCTAGTGGACATTCCTGTTGGTTTAGATTTTACACCAGAGTCTCCTGCAACAAGGGCGCCTCCTCTCTTTTTCAAAACACACAGGCTATTCTCTTGCTTTTCAGTAATGAAATCTTTTATATATTTTTCATCATAGACATTCTCCTGAGCACATAGGGCTTGTCTGATAAAACAGAAAAAAAAAATGGAAGTCCAAGCAATTGCAACATAGCATGCCTTCTGTGGTGGGTAGACAGTGTTATACTTCATCAGATGCTGTGCTGATCTGGTATTGTGGCTTAGGTAAATGTGATAAGTTTTTTTTTAGCAGTTGATTAAGCTTAAATTTCTAACACCTTCCCACATTAGTTTTATTTTTTTCCCACAGTGTCCTACAACCCTGTCATCTCAGATTCAGATGGAAAAGTATCACAGACAACTCCAGCATCTTTTAAATGTATCCAACCCATCAAACCTTAAGCCAGCTTCCTCTGCATTATCCATTCTTTTTCATGGAACCACAGTAGGGTGCTCCTTTGCCTTTGAGAATAACCTCAGTGCTTCCCGGTGTTACACTGAGCACAGGCCAAGATTTTCTTCTAGAACCTGTGAGCAGAAAAGGTGAAAAATATTTGCTGGTTTGTTTCTCATAATTTATGTGCCACTTTCCCCATACCTTACTGAATGTGGGGGTAACGTGGTTAAACGAACAGGGATGTTTATTGCAAGCTCTAGGCATCAAAGAGTAAGGTCTATCCTAAACTACGAGGTAGTTACAAAGATGTGGCAGGCAGGTTCTGATTAGAGGAGGAAAAAGTGAGGATAGAGGAAATTATCTATAAGACGGTCTAGTAGTATAGACATGTGACAGGTTCAAAATCCAGAGACTGCTTTACCTGGCGATCAACCCCATATGCAGCCACTAAATTCAAACACTATTGCTGATGCCAAGTAGGGCTTACTGGCAGAAACCTGATATGGATGCCTCCTCAGAGGCTCTGCCAGAGCTGGACTGATACATAGGAGGATGCTTGCAGCTAACTATCATACTGAACATGACGACCCCAATGAAGAAGCTAGAGAAAGGACTGAAGAAGCTGACAGGTTATGCATCCCCATGGGAAGAACAAAATGATCAACTAACCAATCTCACCACAGCTCCCAAGGACCAAAACACTAACCAGTGAGTACACATGGAGAGACCCATGGCCCCAGGTACATATGCAGCAGAGAATAGCATTTTCTGTAATCAATGGGAAGCGAGGCCTTTGATCCAGTGAAGGCTCATTTTCTCAGTATAGGGGAACACCAAGGTGCTGATGGTGGTTGGGAGAGGGAGCACCTTCATGGATGCAATGGGAGGGAGAGGGAGTGGGATTGGGGAAAGGAAACAACATCTAAAATGTAAATACAGAGAATATCTAATAAAATATTTTTTAAAAATAATAAACTATAGAAAGAAGGTTTAAAAAGAGAGAGAGAGACTGTTCTGTTAGCATCCTTATTGTTGTGATAGAATACTGACCAAAAGCAACTTTGGGTAGTAAAAGGTATATTTCATCTTATAGGCCATACCATATTACTGACAGTGCGCACATCAAAACTAAAGGCAGGAATCTGGAGGCCAGAATTGAAGTAGAGACCATAGAGGAAATGTGCTTATTAGCTTGCTCAACTAACTTCATTATACTGCTCAGTCCAGTCTGCCTAGGAAAGGTGGATGCTCTGATACTGGATGCTCACAGCAGTCCAGGCCCTCTTAAATCCATTAGAAATGAAGGTAATGCCTCCCAGACATGCTCACCACAGATCAATTTGTTTAAGACAGTTCTTTAACTGAGGTTACTTCTTCCCAGATGACTATATTCGTATCAAGATGAGAAAAATTGACAGTGAAAGGTTTGAGAGGATTTCATAGTATTAAACGTGGGTATTATAGGAAAGAGGGTTGGGGCAGAAGAGGAAAAGGTTAATCAGGCAGGCACTGGTGCTGGTCCATCTAATGGTAATGGTGATGTTTGATGTATTTGCCCCTTTCACGAGACTTAAACTATCTCTTCCTCTAAGACTGTATTTTTATTTCTATTATGCAGATATGTGCAGGTATGCCCACGTGAATGCAGATGCCTATATAGTTCAGAAAATGCCATCTTATTGCCTGGAGCTAGAACTACTGGTAGTTTCACCCTGCTTCAAATGAACCAAACTGGCAGAGCATCATGTGCTCTTAATCCATCTCTCCAATCCTGGCCTTGAACTCTCTATTAAAAAGTAATCTTCTCTGCTTTTTATCTGTATCTTCCAAATTTAACAGGTCTATCTTTGGGGTGGGAGTTCAGCAGTTCATAAATTAAGTTCATTCATGTAGACTGATAGTTTTATTCTCAATGATGTCAGAAAAAAATGCAGAACTAAAAACTTTAAGACCATGTAAAATAGATTGGCCTAAGTCTTATAATAGTATGTTTACCTTGAAATTTAGGAGAAGAAAATTCTTACTCATACTCTTGATATGATATGATTTCAGAGATATGGTATAATCCACATCATTTATTGATTTTCTCAGCATAGCATGTATATAGTAAAAATAGCTCACTGTGATACTTTTAATGAAAATATATATTAAATGCAAACTACTCAAATATATCAAATATACAATAACTGCTAACTTCAGGCACTTAAAAATTAGTTTCCTTCAAAAGAAAGCATCGTCAGCAAATGGTGCAGATGTAATTGGTAGTATACATGTAAAAGAAGGCAAATTAATCTCTATTTGTCACCATGGACAAAACTCAAGTGCAAGTGGATCAACAACCTCCACATAAAACCGGATTCAATAAATTTAATAAAAGAGAAAGTGGGAAAGAACCTCGAACACATTGTCACAAAGAAACGTTTTACAAGCAGAATACCAGTGGCTCATGCTCTAAGATCAACAATCAACAAATGGGACCTCATGAAACTGAAAAGTTTCTGTAAGCCAAGGACACTGTCAAGAAGACAAAATGGCAGTCTACAGATTAAAATCTAAAATATATAAAGAACAAAAAACTCAAGAAGTTAAAATCCAAAAACAAACAAACAAACACACACACACAAAAAACCCCAAAACCAGCATCAACTACAACAACAAAGTCAAACAAGCAAAACAACAACAACAAAAACCCAAAACAAAACAAAACAAAAAAACCCCCAAATATTCCAATTAATTAATGGGGTAGAGATGTAGACAAAGAATTCTCAACAGAGGAATACTGAATAACAGAGAAACACTTAAATAAATGTTCATTACCCTTAGTCATCAGGGAAAAACAAATCAAAACAACCCTGAGATTCTACCTTATACCTATAAGAATGGTTAAGATCAAAAGCTCAAGTGGCAACACATGCTGGTGAAGATGTGGAGAAATAGGAACCATTCCTTCATTGCTGGTGAGATGACAAACTAGTAAAACCACTCTGGAAATCAATCTGTTGTTTTCTCAGAAAACTGGAAGTAGTTCTACCTGAAAACCCATTTATATAGCTCCTGGGCATATAACAAAAGATGCTCTGCCATCCCACAAGGGTGTATGTTCCATTATCTTCGTAGCAGCCTTATTTGTAATAGTCAGAAGCTAGAAACAGCCCAGTTGTCTCTCAACTGAAGAATCAATACAGAAAATGTAGTTTCATTACATAATGAAATACCATTCAGCTATTAAAAATGAGGACATAGTGAATTTTGCAGACAAATGAATGGAACTGGAAAAATATCCTGGGTGAGGCAACCCAGGTGCAAAAAATAAGCATAGTATGTACTCAGTGGATATTAGCCAAAAAGTACAGAATACCTATGATATAATTCATAGGTCATAGGATACAAGAATGAAGGCCCAAGTGTAGGTATTTCAATCCCACTTGGGGGAACAAAATAATTATGAGAGGCAGAGGGAGAAAGAGGCCTGGGTAGGAGATGGGAGGGATAGGGAAAAGGGGACCAGATCAGATTTGGAGCCAGAGAGAAACAAGAGAAGCCCAGAAGTCCAGGAGATGGAAAAAATATGCAGAAGTGTGGGTTGGGGAATGGGGAAACCCCTAGAAAGTCCCAGAGACATGTGATGTCAGAGGGTTCCAGGTCTCAGTGGGGATGACCTTAGCCAAAATGCTCAACATTGGGGACATATAACCTGAAGAGACCATGTCCAGTAGGTAGACACGGCTCCCATTGGAAGCATGGGACCACCCACCCATCTTCATTTTTGACTCAGAATTGTTCCTATCTTAAGAAAATGCAGGGACAAAAATGGAACAGAGACCGAAGGAAAGGCCATCCAACAACAGGCTGAACCTGGGATTCATTTTATGTGTTAGGCACCAAACCTTGGCATTCTTAAAAATGAAATGCTGTGCTTAGAGACAGGAGCCTTTCATGGCTGTCCTCCGAGTGACTCTACTAGAAGCTGACTGAAACAGATTCAGAAACTTACAACCAACCATTGGACTGAGTTTGGGGACCCCCATTGAAGAGTTATGGGAACGACTGAAGGAGCTGAAGGGAATTGTAACCACATAGGAAGATCAATCATGCACTCCAGATTTCTTAGAGCTAAAGAACCTATGTGGGCTGGTCTGTGTCCCCCCACCCTCACCCCAGCATACATATCAGAATATTCTTTTGTCAGGCCTCAGTGGGAGAGAATGTGCTTATTCCTATAGAGACTGGATGCTGTGGGGAAGGGAGATGCTGGCAGAGCTGATGTGCAGGGTGATAGGTGGGTGAATGAGCACCATTTCAGAAACAAAGGGGAGGGATGGGGTGAAGAACTTGGCGAGATGAAGCAGAAAGGGGGAACCAAATTTGGAATGCAAATAAATGAAGTAATTTAATAACAACAAAAATTTGTTTTCTTATCTTGTTTATTATGCCTCTTACTTACTTTTGGGGTGTTGATAAAAGTTTTTTTTTTTATTAATTAAATGTGCCATGACAATTTTATACGTATAATCACAATGGGTGTTTCCAAGTATATTTATCACGAACTGAAATGAAGATAGAAAAAAACAACAATGTAGCTGCCCACAGCCTTCTGGGAATGAATAAAAGAGTCCTTACCTGAGCTTAGCAAGAAGGGTAATTATTTGGTTAACTGTTGCTATTATAGTTGTTATTATGGCCCCAATTCCTTGATTTTATTTGATTTGTTTGATAGATTGAAAATTTCATTGGTGTGGAGGTTTGGATATATATGGATCCTATAAGCTCATATATTTGGGTGCTTAGTCACCAGGAGGTAGAACTCTTTGAAAGGATTAGAAGGATTAGGAGGTATGGCATTTTTGGAAGTAATGTATCACTAGGAGGTGTGGGGCGGGGGGGGTCATGAGGTTTCAAATGCCCATACAAGGTCCAGTATCTCTTGACCTGATGCCTGCCTACCACTTAGCTATTTCTTCAGAACCTACACGTACCCTGCCATGATGATACTAAACTGGAGATGGGAGTGGTTTTCTTAGAAGAAATTTGACCTAGCTAACCTTCCAATTTGTGAAATGGAAGTAAACAAAAGCATAAAAAAGTGAAGAAAACAATCACCAAAGGAATTGAAGGGAAGGGGGGAAAAATTTCAGCCTAAGCAAACAGTGGAATTCAGCAGTTGTGTTAGTAAGTGGTTCTGGCTTAAGGGTCGAGGATATGAGAAAGGCATTGTGGACCCCCTCTTCCAGCCCCACCTGTGCATAAAGAAAGCCTTTAAGGTTAGGTGTGTTGTAGGCCTATCCCTTCTACAGAGAGGTCAGTACATCAAGCTGTCAAAGTGGAGCCTGGATTGTTCTGGAGGTTCCAAGATGTTGCACATGCCAGAGTCATGAAAAACCTGCTAAGGAGAGTAACAGACTATAGGATTCAGAGGAAACATTTTCACAAATCGTGGCAGTTCAGCAAGCACAACACTCCTTAGAAACCTGGGAAGCCAATTCAAATTCCCCTCTATCACAAAGACTTATTTTCCTTATCATTGGTGGAAGGGACAGATGGCAATCTCTGGTGCTTGATTGCATATCACATTGCACACTGGCTTCCAGGCTCCCTCAGTGTCACATGTACTTGTTGCATGTTTCACAATCCATAGCAGAATCCAAGCCATTTCACATCCTCCTTTACTATAAACTTCTTTGGCTCAAGTGCCTCCTTCCCCTCAGCTATTCATTCACCTCATAACCTGGTGAACCCTGCTAATAAGGTTGAAGTCAACCATCGTCATGGTAGCCTTCTGAGCTCTGTGCAAAATGGGCACTTCTTTACCAATAGGGCTTCTCCCTTTCTGACCTTGTCTGGGAAGTTAAAAACACCCACATCCTCTCCCTGCATAATGTCATGTAGTTATGGCAAGGCTGCAGGTTTAGCTTTCTTTCTTCCAATAAGAAACCCATTCAGCAAACACCTAAAATGTTTAGAATGCCCCCTCTCCCCATGTTAAGGAGGCATCTTAGTACCTTAGCCTTCAGCCGCTGCCCACTACTTCCTTCCCCAAACTATATAACATTGGTTTGCCCTAGAACCAATCTTGAAATGTGGCCATTCCCATTTATACTATGGGCTCTTCGAAACCCTGTTTGTCCACTCGGCTCCTTTTGTCTTTGTGAGCCAGTGACCAGTGAGAAGAGGACCACACTAACCTTGATACTTTGGCTTTGATTGTTTTTTTTTTTCCTGTTCATTTTGTCTTCCTTCCTTGGTCTCCCTCTCTCCTCTCCATTTTATCCTCCTTCCCTTTGTTATCCAGTGCTTTCCCTATGTCTTTTGTTTTCTGCTCCACTCATGGTCAGAACCAGTCTGCTGGCTATGTTCTGTCTACTGTGTTCTCTCTCTGTTCTGAACTCTTCCAGATGTTGCTGCCTGCTCTCTCTCCCTCTCTCTCTCTCTCTCTCTCTCTCTCTCTCTCTCTCTCTCTCTTTCTCTCCCTCTCTCTCACACTCTCTCTCATACACACACACACATACAAATACATACATGCACACACACACACATACACACTAAAAGTATTTTCTTCCCTTTAAACATGCCATAGATCAATCATACTGTCAGTTTGTACACAGTCCAGGTATGAAGCCAGCCCCAGAGAGATTTTACAGTCAACAAAACCTAAAAGAGCTGGAGAACGCTGTGACCTAAGATACAGAAATATGGAATTTATAATTTGCCTTGCTGGCTTTCATCCTTGTATTGGTTTAGTCTTTCCTCATTTCCCCCTTTTTCTGTTATTTGGAATGATAAGAGATATTCTGTGCCATTGTATTCTAGAAGTGTGTGATCTGCTTTTTGATTTTGGTTTTACAAGGAGTTATATTTAAGAGATTTCCATGAATCTTGGAGACTTTAGACTAGAATTTTCCTGGCTTTAGCTTGTATATGTCTTGATAGATATTGTCACAACTGCTGTTTATATGTGCAGCTGCCCTGATATATCTAGAAAACATCTTTTTCCCTATGGTCCTCACATTCTCTTCTCTTTGCATTATTTTTGAGGAAACTTTATTATATGGGTACTGCATTTGAATCAATTTTGATCTTTCTCTTTTCACTGTCTTGCTCCTTCCATTTTCCCTAACTCCCTCTAAAGTTTAAAATTTATTATTTAATTGTTATTGTTATACATGTATGCACAGACAAGGAGACAGAGACAGAGAAACAGAGAAACACACAGAGAGAAAGAGACAGAGAGAACCTACTAAGTTTCTACTGCTTCTCACATGTGCATGTGTTTAGAGATGACCATTAGGGATTAGATAACCTAAGGGACTTATCCTTGGAGAAACTGGCTCTCGCTCTCTCAGTAGCCATAAATTGCCTGTAGCCCTTCATCTAGGCATGGAGTCTTGTAAAATTTTCTCTGCCAACACTCACAAGTCCACTAATGCCATTGTGAAAATTTAGGAAACCACAGTTTTGAGGTTTTGATGAATGCACCTTCCTTGTAATATCAGCAGATGTCTTAGTCTCTGACTGTTACAATCTTTGAGTCTTCTGCTCTTGTGTTGTTTCATGATTTCAATGTAGCCATTGCATTGAGGACACATCAACTGAGCTTGGGTACCAGGTTCACTTATTCTCAGCATTTTTCCCAGTTACAGATAAAATTCAGTCTTTATTTGCTGCTAAAACAAGCTTCCTTGATATACTTATCCTTCCAAGCTGTACTTATCCTTGAATACAAAGTTAAGTATTTTATAATACAGTTAGGACACATATTGGTTTGGAAAAATGGCAGTAGTTGATTTTTCCTTTGTGTTCCATGACCTTACCAGCCATGGGTAGTTGGATAGATTTATAGTACCAGTCAGGAATTCTTTCTAAAGTGCTTGGGAGTATATCAGTTACTCCCAAGATAAAAGTGCCGCTATTGCACCTTTTAGGATATATTGTGTGGTATATTGTTTTGTGGTTTGTGGCCTAAAAGGCAAGTAGGATTGGTTGGCTTTATTCCTTGGAAGCTGGTGTAGCATTTTATGATACTATGAGAGCTAGTCTTGGTGAATCCCAGCTGATTTCTCTAAGTCTTATATATAACATATGTAATGTTTAGCAATGGAGGCTTTCCTTCAGAATTTCAGAGACAATCAAAGGGAATAGAAATAGTTTATATTGTTCTAGAGGTCTCTTGGATAACCTTAGCCAACAATTTGGTTTCCCATTCCTATCACTGGGTATTTTTTTAGATGGTCAATAATTCTTGTAGGAGTCATTTGATTCTTTGAATTACAAATTTATTCTACACACATGCTTCATTTGAGTAAACTTATAAAATAATACATTCCCCATGCCTTTTGCAAATAATCTTAGTGCTATTTATCTCTTCCTGTCCATCTGTATTCTTGCTTTTACCTCCAGAGTTAGAATTACCCCTTGATTTTTCCTTTCTTCTTCATAGCATCTGAGTCTTGAGAAAACTAAATCTTTGTATACTAACACAAATATAGATACATTTTAAATTAGAAGTATAAGTCTAGCATTAGAGCTCTTGGACATTTCAAAGTTTCATGAGGATATGCAGAGGCTCTATTGGCCAGAGGTTTATATAAGTTTTGGGGAAACAGAGATACTGGAAATAAAGTGAGAGAAAAAGATGACAGAAATGGGTGAATTAGGAAAGAATTCTTAGGTGCATTTGACTAGACCTCTTTTGCCTAAATTTTCTATATAAAGAAGAAGGTTTGTCAGTATAGATTTATCTCCACAATGCAATTCACAGTTTTATTATAGAGAGTCTTTATACTTTAAAACTATTGTAATAGTCTTACGAGATAGCTCAGCTGATAAGGGCACTTGTTGCTAACATTTAAGATCTGAGTTTGTTCCTTGGAACCCACATGGTAGAAGGAAAGAACCAACTTTTACAAGTGGTTCTCCAGCCTTCACATGAGGACAAGGTACATAGAGTTCCTCAAGACTAAAACAATAAATCTAAAAAATAGTTTTAAATGTGGAACAAGGTGCTTGAGGCTCAAGGTGTATGTCTAGAATATGTTTTGTTTGTAAATGACACAGAGGTGAAAGATTGGAGATCCAGGGGGATGATGAGGCAGACCATAGTAGGAACATAGCCTTTCCAGGACACCACCTGTATTGGGCAGAAGTGGAAACCAGGAAATTCAAACTGCAAATGGCCACAAAAAATACCCTTCATGTTATTTTTTTTTTTTTTTGAGATTTTATGAGCTTAACCCCACCACATACATATTTAGTGAGGAGCTGAATACAAAATTCTGAAGACATTTCTAGGTGTGCTTGTTGAGTTTGAAAGACATAAATAGAAATAAAATAATTGTTTAGTAGAAATAAAGAGTTCCTTTTGAAACCAGAATTTCCCTCACAAAGCTGCTTTTTGGTTGTGAGACTCTACAGACATCCTAGTTCTCTCATCTAGATCCTGATGCCGTTGTCTTATAGGTGATCAGGAGCCATTTGCATGAAAAGGTCTATTACAAAGTAGACACACATTACTATCTCGCTCTTCTGCATCCAGGCATCTCCTCCTATGCTTCTGGATACTTCTTCTTTCTTGGCTGTCTGGTTAGTGCTTGTGGGTCTGTAGTGTAACTGCTCTTTGTCTTCCCGGATCATGGCACTGAACCAGCACAACCGTGCACAGTGTTACAACTCTCCCGGCCAACTGTCCTTTACAGCCCTGCCATGGAAAAATCATTTTCATCTTTAGCTCATATCCTCTCAAAATCAAATGAACCAAAATACTCAAATCTAAAAAGACCATATATCTAGACTGTTAGCAAGCCTTTTATTTCTTTTTTTAAAAAATGAGGTTACTGCTTTTATAAAAGTTTCATTGTTGGTAGGGTTGCAAACTGGTACAACCACTCTGGAAATCAGTATGGCAGTTCCTCAGAAAATTGGAGGTATTTCTGCCTGAGGACTCAGCTATACTACTCCTGGACATATATCCAAAATATGCTCCAACATATAACAAAGACACATGCTCTACCAGGTTCATAGAAGCCTCCTAATATCCAGAAGCTGGAAAGAACCCAGATGTCCTTCAACAGAGTAATGAATACAGAAAATGTGGTACATTTTCACAATGGAGTACTCACTACTCAGCTATTAAAAACAATGACTACATGAAATTCTTAGGCAAATGGATGGAACTAGAAAATATTATTCTGAGCGAGGCAACCTAGACACAAAAGAACACACATAGTTTTCCCTCACTGATAAGTAGATATTAGCCCAAAAAGCTCAGAACACCCAAAATTTAATTCACAGACCATATGAAGCTCAAGAAGAAAGACCAAAATGTGGACGATTCAGTTTTTAGAAGGAGAAACAAAATAATCACAGGAGGAAACACAGGAACAAAAAGTGGAGCAGAGACAGAAGGAAAGGACATCCAGAGACTGCCCTACCTGGTGATCTATCCCATATGCAGCCACTAAACCTAATCATTATTGCTGATATCAAGAAGTGCTTGCTGATAGGAGCCTGATATGGATGCCTCCTGAGAGGCTCTGTGAGAGCCATACTGATACAGATTAAGATAGATGAAGATAACCACCAGATGGATCATGGGGAACCCAAAGATGGAGTTAGAGAAAGAACTGAAGGAGCTGAAGGGGGTTTAAACCTCATAAGAAGAACAACAATAACAACCAACCAGACCCCCCAGAGCTCCCAAAGACTAGAACACTAGCCAAAGAATACATTTGGGAAGATCCATGGCTCCATCCACATTTGTAGCAGAGGATGGCCTCATTGGACGTCAATGGGAGGAGAGGCCCTTGGTCTTGTGAAGACTTGTTTCCCCAGGGTAGGGAAATGCCAGCATGTTCTGGTGGGAGTGGGTGGGTGGAAGGGGTGCATCCTCATAGAAGCAGGGGGAAGAGAGATTGGGAGAGGGGAGATCTGGGAAAGGGGATAGCATTTGAAATGTAAATACATAAACTATCCAATACAAAAATATCTGATTTACACACACATACACACACACACACACACACTCACACATACACACACACACACACACACACACACACACACACACACACACACACACAAAGAAGTTTCAAGCTGAAATAACGTGTTAGTCCTTTGGAGAGTAAAACAGCAAATGAGATAAGTATTTAATATAAGAGGCAGTTATTCTACCAGCAAAGTAATTCTCAATGGAATGATCAGTGGGTAGTCAATAGAGATCTGGTAAATGTCTAGAATACCATTAAGGAGTCACAGGCCTACTAGACATTAAAGACTAAGGACAAACTTAACATAGTTCTTTACATACAAAACTTTACAGTCTAGTAAAGCAGGCATACATGAAAAGTAAATGGAACATAGAAATATATTTTCTTGAGTAAGTTTAACGATTCTTCACTTTTGTGGGCACATATTATTCTGATTAAATGTCAGACCACGATAGCATCAAAACTTCTGACCAGGTGTGTGCACCTGTGGTCAGCATGCCTCTCACTCATGCCAACAATCCCACCGAACGAAGTCACAGGCTACATGCATCATTAGTACTACCCAGAAAAGCACGGCTCCTTAAGTCCCATTGCCAATACATTTCACATAGCAGTCTCTGTTATGAACTCACAACTCTCAGCCAGCACTTATTAAATACTTGTTCAGAAATAGATTGAAATAGCCTTTTATCCCCCAGGGGAACACCAGGGATTAGCATTTATTGAACTCAACTAAGTGCCAAGTTTGTTACACTAATTCTCCATGCTCAAGGCTACATCAAGATGTCTTCAAAGGACCCGGGAACAAGAAAAACAAGATTATTCTCTGAAGGTTAGAGTACAAAGTCAGCACGTGATGGAGGAAATTAGGCAGCCCTAAGAGGAATAGGCCAAAATAACAGAGTGGAACTGTCTCAAGAGATTAGACAAATTTGGAGGCAGCCCTGGATGTAATGGAGCCACGCCTACATTGTAAGACTGAGTTAGACAATGGAATTAGTGATTATGAGGAGAAAGGAAGCATGCCAGCTGAGGCAAATCAGACTAACACAGCCAAGAAAATATCAACAATGGCAGAGGCAGTAGGGCTGCACTGCCTGGAGGATAGGGTGACCAAAAGATTCAGGATGGTCATTCCTAATGGGCCAGAGTCAGCCCCAGTTCTAAATGCTAATGATACGACCTGATAGTTACATTCCTATCAGTCAGACATCACTACCTTGGGGGTGGGGGAAGGGGGCAATTCCAAAGGAGGAAAGAGTTGTTTTGGTTCCAACTGTCAGTGGTTTCTGATCATGGGTGGCTGGGTTCTTTGGTTCTAGAACTCCCCAGGATAAATAAAGCCTCTCAGGAACAGGTTATGGAGGAAAGAAAAAATTTCACCTCACGGAAGCTAGGAAACAGAGATACAGACAGAAGAAGAAGACAATGTTAAAACCCATCTGTCAGAAGCATATTTTCAGGGACCTAGTTATTCCTACCAGGGCAACTTGCTCTATTTCCATTCCCAGTGATGATGCTATCCGAAGATCAGTCTACTAGTCACACTCAGCGTCTTCATGACATCTACCGTCTCTCCAAATTTAGACTAGTGAATGTTGCTTATATCAAGTGACCAACCTGTTGGTATATGGGTTTCTGATGGGTCACTTCACATCTATAGTCATAGGTCCTATAGTTTCGCTTTCTATTAACTTAAGGATTCTAGGGCATTGGTTCCACATGCACAAGGTCATGGGTTGGGTCCCTAGTACATCATAAAACTGGATATAGTGGTGAATACCTGTAATCCTAGTAATTAGAAGATATATGCCAGAGATTTTGAGCTCAGGGTCATTTGTGGTTACAGAATAAGTTGGAGACCAGACTGAGATCATTAAAACCTGCTCATGTAGTTGTTTATTGTGAATACCTTACAAACTAAGAACTAATAGTTATGTGCACATATATGTGGATTAGTTCCAAAACACTTCCTGTAGTTGAATTCACATATTTGAAGCAGATTGAAGTCCCAGGAGGAGGAGAGAAAGTATTTGGCTACAGTTGTTTAGAATGTCTTGACATCACTCTGGCTCCAAATGAAAATTAGTTTGATGAATATTTAGGATCAGATTGACCATATTAAGGGTGCAGTCGGTGTGAACTGCTACTTCAGGAGTTCTCTTCTCTCTGTGTAATTTTGGCACAGAGCCAATAAATATTGTCAGGTTAACTGAGTAGTTGGAAATCTTGGAGAGCATTCATGTGCAAGAAAAACGAGAAAATGCATCCTCTTGAAACATCTTAATTTCCTTATCTGTAGCAACGTTGGACTGAGCTACTGTGTCTTCCCTTGATAACATATACTTTCTTTATTCTGGTGTGTATTTCAATGACGTCTGGGCAGAAGAAACAGGATGATTAGAATCAGAATAGATGAGGCCCGAGCACTGTGGTTCTGTAGAGGAGAAGACACTCCCAAAGAGTAGTGAAGAATTCAAGTAAGGAAAGAAGGGTGTTTTCATAAGAGTTGGAAATGTATGTGCTCTGAAAGTGGGGAGATAAAATCAGATGGATGCCCTGAGTGCTCTGCTAAAAATCCAAGGTTATATCCTGTGGGTACCATCTGCTAGAACAAAATTATTAGGCAGAGAATTCTTTTTCCAACCAGAGGGGCAAAATAAGCACATGACTAATAAAATTTTGGTTGGAAGAACAGAAGAATGGGAAGAACAATTGAATGATATGCAGATCAATCAGTAGGTAAAGGGCTTTTTTTCCTCAAGCCTGATGACCTGTGTTCAAAGCCTGGGACCCCGAGAGCTGTCTGTTGATTTCCTCACACATGCCACAAATGTGTGCCTATGAACACACACAGTAATGGGAAGAATAAATTTACAGAAAGTCCATGGAATAGAGAAAACCTATTCACATATTTTGTGCCAACTGGATGAATTCTCAGGCTCTTCTGATAACAATAGTCACAAGTTGTTGAGTTATAAAAATGTAACAAAGACACTCAAATGCTTGATTTTTTGGTTGGCATATATGAGTTAATAGTGTCAACTTGACATGATCTAGGCTCACTAGGAAAAAGAACTTCTGTACATGTCTGTGAGAGTTTTCTAGGCGAAATTAATGATGGTTAGAAGACCTGGTCTAGATGCAGGTGACACTATCCCACAGACTTATGTTCCAGAAAGAAGAGGAATGAGAGAGCCTACTGAGCACAGATGTTCATCTCTGTCTGCCCTGTGACCGAAGATGCAATGTGACCAGCTGCCTCCAGCTCTGGTTGTCACACCTTCCCTATCACAATATACTGTTAATTCAAATTATAAGGAAAGGGAAACATTTCCTTTCTTGAATTGTTTTTGTTTTTCATGTAATTTGTCAGTCATGAAAAAGGGGGCTAAGAATGGTTGTGGTAGTGACTCACAAATAGCGTTCATCAAAGGATAGAATAAAAGCTATGCCTTACTGCACTGGGTAATTGAGACAACAATGATACCCTTTGCAATATTAGCAGGGACGCATAGTAAACATCTGGTGCATACCATGAAACATTACAAGTCTGTAATGAACACTTCTTCCTTCTTTCTCATGGCAGTCAGACAGAAGGCATCCCTGTTACTTTGTACATGGGAAACCTCAAGCACAAAGATGATAAAGGGCTTCACCAATACCCCACACTTCTCAGTTGGCAAAGCAAGGACCTCGGGAATTTTTTTTCCTGCAATAATGCCCTCCCTATCATAACATCACATGACATTGCATTATCGTTTTATCATTCAGATGTAACTATAATCTTTTAGTGGTGCTATGCAGATCAAGAAAAAAAAATTCTTGTAAATATCCTGGTATGGTGCTTACCACTGCTTACATTCATCCTGGAGTTGAATAAGAATTGATAAATTCTTCCAGAAAGTGCCTGTAAAAGTCAACATCCCATGTAGACCACAATCGGTTCTATGAAAAATGTATATGCTCTAAAATGTCGCAGACGTCCATCTTTCTTCTTTCCAATGTCTAGCATTAATTTGTCTCATTTCTACCTTTGGAGTACAGGTTTTTATCTCTACCTTAACATCTTTTCTATCTACCTCAATATCTACTTTGTGTTGTGAAGCTCACCTATATCCAAGTATCATCTACCTTGAACAATTACTCAAAACAGCCTCTGGCCTGGTTCAAGACCAGCCCATGAAGAGATGGTGTACATATATCACAGAACAAGAACTAGGCTTTTGGAGTCTTTCAGTCTTTCTTCAGGTTTTTAAAGAATCTCTGTGTGTCTCTCAACATGTTTTTATTATTACCTATTTACAGAACTTACCATCTTTAGCTGGTCATATGATCTGATAGAAGTATGACTCGGTTAGCTGCAGCTAGCTCTGGCTACATGACCAAGTTCTAACGAGCAGATTGCAAGAAAGGCACATGCTGCTAACCACAAGTAGAGACCAGCTCCTCTGTGGATGTTGCAGCTGATTCCTCACCTCTTTGCTGATGGCAGGAGTGAGTACAGAGTGATTGAAATCTGAGCAACCACCAATATCAGAAAGTGGATGCTACGTGTTGGAAATAACATTTAAAATACCCAATTCCTTTAGAGTAAGAGGCCACCTGTCTAGCCACAGCGTGCTGACTCCTGGACTCTCTAGCATCATGGATCAAATCTCGCTCATCTCTGAGCCACTATTTAAAAGTATATTTCTCCTTTCCCGAATCGCTTTAATTTAGCTTGCTTAATACTACATTTAGTGGGCTTCTTCTCCATTCCTTTGGGTCCAGTTGCTGGCATTTTTACCAGATAACATTTTCCTGCCTCACATTCAAGGCCCTAGCAAAGATGGAATAGGTAAACAGGTACTAGAGCTTTTTGAGCTGCAAGGTTTCCTGCAGGGCTTCCTTTCTATGCCAACAGAAGTGGCCTTTTGCATTCATGGAGAAATATGGAAAAATACTTAATGGGTAAGTTTGTTTCTCTGTCAAACAGGTAGAGGAGGGTGGGAGGGCAAAGGGAAAAAAGCCACACTGTGTTGAAGACCCAGATTCCAAATGAACCAGAAACTCCCTGGCTGATGGTTGGCCCTAAAAGTTCCTTTCAAGTGGGGTGAGAGGGATTACTTCCTAGTTCCCAGGACCTTCAAGACTGGCTGTGGCTTAATGCTGCCCAAACCTTTGTGCAAACACACCTACAGCTTAAGTAAAATAGGGAAGACTAGATCTGAACTGCTCTCCTCTGGATGTGCTCTGAGTTTATCATCTTCTCACTCAATTACTAATAAGTCGGAGTCCTGCTTCCGCTGGTCCTTGAGTTGAATCTGGAGTGTGTGGCCAGACCTCTCGAAGCTTCTTGGCTCTGTGAAGAGTATTCCGGCAGTCTTTGTTGTCCAGAAGTCTCTTACCAAAAACAGGTTTTCACACAGGCTTTTCATATGATCTGCCTTGAGCCAGGCTCAAATACCAAGAGGTCCTCAGGGGGTAGTTTTTGCAAGTTTGTTCTTTTTCCTTTTGCAGCTGGCAAAGAGCAACGAAAGCCAGTACTTAGAAGACAGCTGCATAGGCTGAACTCTTGATTCGGAATCCTTTGAAAGGTGTTGGGCTGCATCCCGAAGCAAAACACGGGTTTGGAATCTACCGCGGTTGTTTTCAGTTCACATTACCTAATCTGGAGCTAGCGGTGCAGCATTGTTAAAACACCACAGCAGTCTGCTCAAGGGCCACGAAAGGATATCATAATGGCCGAAAATACCTCTCTCAGCATATTTATGTAATGCGAGTGAGCTTCATGGATGGTCAATAACTTGCTTATAATAATAGATGCTGTTGATGTTTCTCACGGTGTTGTGTGCCAGTGAATTAACTAGGATGCCAAGCAAACAAGGCATCAGTAGGTGACAACAGATGTTTGCTGGGGTGCGGGGTCTGGGTCCAGGCATTAACTCTTTGGCATCTGGACTGAGGTGAGGATTAGAGCAGAAAATAAATGAAGCCTACTCTCTTCCACCTTTGTCTCTCATCCTCTAATCAAGAATTTGAGACACTGAGTGATCCTTTTCAGTACGAACTCAAGCAAAGTTTGAGTCTAGCACACAATCTGGATTTCAAGAGTAAGGGGAGGAATAAGTTAGAGTAATCAAATGTTAGTTATATTGCTATGCAGTTCTGATCTTGAGATTACCTCCAATCTTAAGCAGTATTGAGCACCCAAAGATATGAATTTATATATATATATATATATGTCTGTGTCTATGGTATGATAACCAGAATTTTGTTAATACATTATATATATATTGTTTTTATATTATATATTGTTAATATATAGTAGAAATAAATTTTAAAATAGGAAACTACAGAATCCTAAGAGCCAGAAAATAGAGGAGCTTTATAACTGTTTTCTCAACATCAAGTGAAGAGCCAGAAATTATATACATAGAAGTAACAGTATATGGAGAGTGTATGTTGTGTTTATACACTTAGGAATATGTGTGTGTGTGTGTGTGTGTGTGTGTGTGTGTGTGTGTGTGTGATTTAGCAACAAATTAAAAATTAAAGAAAGAAGGTCATGAATGTGAGAGTCAGCAAAGGGGAATTCATAGAAAAGGTTGGTATGAGGAAAGAAAGGGAAAAAGATAGAATTATGTTTTAATAAAAAAATTAAAGTATATTTGCTTTTATAATCATAGCCTATATAGCAGTAAAAGCATTTGAAAAATGAAAATGTCTTACAAATTATAGTGTTGGAAAAATGTCTACAGTTGAGATTTGCAATTGGCAGAAACCTACAGCTCTGTCTCCGGTTTGGCCAATTTAAAGTCATGGAGCATTGACGGTTCCAATTCACCCCGACTTTTCACTCTGCAAGCTGACCAGGGTCAGTTCTGCAAGACTGCATGGGGCTCTTGGCTCTTGAGTGTCTTTCGTTAGCCAATGCAATATGGAGTTTCTCTAACAAGATGCTTTTATGGCTCTTAACCTGAAAATTAATAAGTGAAAGAACTCACTGTGCCTTAATTTAAGATATTCTATTTTCAGTCAGACCTCATGTCACCCACTTACCATCCTAACACTTGGCACTCGGAGAGGCTAAAACAGGAATATCTGAGTCCGAGGTCAGTCTGGGCTATACAGTGTGTTCTAGGCCAGCCTCAGACATGTAGTTTGCTTTGACTCTCCAACTCTCCCTCCAAAATAATCCTAAACTTTGAATGTCGTATATGCAAATGTGGCCAATTCTCGGGCTCTGTAGCACTGTTCAGAAACCGCTGTGCTGCCCAAGACAGAAGGAAGCAAAGCACTTTGCTAGCAATCTTATCTTCCATTTGGTGCCATTTTACAGTGACTTCCCAATGCAGTGTTCCCTGCTTTCTTTGACATAGGTTCTTCTCTTGCACTGGGCAGAGCATTCTCTAAAATGTCATTTTCTTTGTTCAGAACTATTTAGAGATGTGTGATGTAGCTGTGGATTCAGAAAGCAATCGTTTTAATGTCTCATGACAACAGTCTATCTTACGTACCGTACAGGAATGTGGGTCCTGAATAGTGTCTTAATTTCCCGCTGAGCTTATCGCTGGAATAGGGAACAGTTTCACTTTTACTTTTTTTAATTAAACAACTTTATTTTAAAAAACATAGATAAATGTACATATTTTAAAAACATTCTTGCATAAAACTATATGAATATATTTTTGTCAGTACTTGATTTTTTTTTAAAGGTTTGATAGTATGCATTGAAATCTTCCTAGTTACAATGAGCATGAAGTACATGTAAAACAAAACGTAACATGAAAATAGTCAAAGTTTTCTTGGTGTGTAAAGATTAAACATAATGATTTTTAAATACCAGGCATTTCCACAAGGCTATCTTCTTAGCTCTTGAGTTATTAGTGATTTAAAATCTAGGAATACTGCACTCTGAGAGGGTGCTACACACTTATTTTTTCTAGAAAGGACTGAGGTTTCCACATTTTGACTTTCCTTCTTTTTGAGTTTCATATGGTCTGTAAGTTGTTTTTTGAGTATTCAGAGTTTTCTGGGACTAGTATCCAATTATCAGTGACTGCATATTATGTCTGTTCTTTTGTGACTGGGTTACCTCACTCAGGATGATATTCTCTAGTTACATAAATTTGTATAGGAATTTTGTAAAATCATTTTTTCTAATAGCTGAGTAGTACTCCATTGTGTAAATGTACCACATTTTCTGTATTCATTCCTCTACTGAAGAATATCTGGTTTTTTTTCAGCTTCTGGCTATTATAAATAAGGCTGCTATGAACATGGTAGAACATGTGTCCTTATTATATGTCAGAGCATCTTTGGGGTATATGCCCAGAAGTGTAATAACTAGACACTGTCAAGAAAATCAAATGGTAGCCAATAGACTGGGAAAGGATCTTTATCAATCCCACATCTGATAGAGGTCTAATATCCAATATATACAAAGAACTCAAGAAGTTAGACTCTAGAGAATCAAACAATCTTATTAAAAATGGGGTAGAGAGTTAAACAAAAAATTCTCAACTAAGAAATATGGAATGACTGAGACCCAATTAAGGAAATGTTCGACATCCCTAGTCATCAGGGAAATGCAAATCAAAATAACCCTGAGATTCTACCTCACACCAGTCAGAATGGCTAAGATGAAAAATTCAGATGACAGCAGATGCTGGAGAGGATGTGGAGAAAGAGGAACACTTCTCTGCTGTTGGTGGGGTTGTAAGTTAGTACAACCACTCTGGAAATTAGTGTGATGCTTCCTCAGAAAATTGAATATAGTAGTCGCTTTTACTCTTAGGAGAGTGTCACGCTACATATCCTGACCAGATATCAAGTAGATATCTGTAACTTGATCTATAGGCCAGGTTGGTCTAGAACTTACAGTCAAGTCCTTATCTCTTGCCAGGAGCATGTATGCCTCCAGAGCTGGTCACAGTTCAGAATTTTAAATAAGAAGTTTATTAGCAATTATGATATTTCAGGGATTATAGTAGATACAACCCAAAGTAACTGAAAATATATAGTGGAATCTCTAAGAGTTAATTTAATTTCTGAAAATGTGCAGTTTTATTTTATAACACCATGGCAATCAGGAACTCATGAAAATGAAATCAACACATCAACACATATATCTTTCATTATCAATGAGAGTTGTACTTTTAATAATTACCACGTAATAATGAAAAATCTCTAAAATAATTTTTAAAAACACTCATTATTTTAATGCTTATATTAAAACAAATAACTCACAAACTTCTTAGAAAAACCTTGACAGCCAATTTATACACTCCAGGAACTTCTACTTGACAGCATGTCTGGAATGTAAAGTTGGAGAATCTTTATAACTGGAAGAAGCAGGATATGAATTGATTAATAGTAGAAGTTGGATTTTCCCCACAAGGAATGTTGCTATCTTAACCTCCATTTCCTAAGACTGTGACTTTATTTAGTAGAAGGTCACTGCAGACGTCGTGAATTAAGAGAATTCATCTTAGATAGGTTTGATTTATATGAATATGTGTAGTGTTTTAGGTAAAGGGAGACCCACACTTGTGAGGGTTCTTTCTCAGTTAGGCAAAAAAAGCAACGATAACGGACCATTGCCAAGAACTAGGACACAGTATGGAATGAATTTTCTCTCAGGAGAATTCTGTAAGAGCCAAATAACACCACTGCAGTGGAGTTTGGATGTATCCCCTCCAGAACTGGGTGAGCACAAACATCTGTTTTTCTTTGTCACAGTTTATGGTGTTCTGTCACAACAGCCTAGGAAACTAATACCGAGTTGTCCTAAAGAGGCATAGGTGTGAGAGACACTGAGGATCTGGATGTGAAGGTCTTCTCTGTCCTAACACAGCAGCAATCCTTGGAGTTGTCTACAGCAAAGGCTCATTGAGGGCTGGCTGGGAGTCAGTGTGGCTTTTCACTCTTCTAGATTCTTCTGTTTAAAAAGAAAAAAAAAGAGAGGCTTTTCTGGCTCACGGTTCTGAAGTCAGTACATGTGAATCCCAGTGGTGGCTTTGGCAGTATAGAACAATAACTGGATGGCAGGGTCATTTGTTTCCAGATAAGCTTTGAGATGGATACTCTGGATAATTTTTTAAGGCCTAAAAAGGGAAAACAATCCTGTATCAGTATATCCAGTGCTGATCCTGGGAAATCTGCTTGCATGAACTCATGAACTCTTTGGAAACCATCTATGTTTCATGACTTGTAGTTTGACATTTTTAGGTCTGATTTTGTCTGCTAGGTGAAACACTGATATCAAAATCTCGTGCACTTCCTGAGGAAACATGGGAAGTAAGTCACTCTTAGGAAAACTGAGCTGCCGATTATCATGATTTAAATCAGTTTACAAGAAAAGGAAACTCAGACGACATAGAAAGGTAGCTACATTGATTAATAATGGAACAAACAGAGGTGAAAAGTATTAACCAGAAATACTTATATGTCTAATCACTGCTTTTTGAATTTGTATACCACTCCAACCCAAGCCTGAATCCCCTGAACAACCTCACCTGTCATTGAGAATGTCCTCAACACCAGACCTCCCAGTGACTCCATCTTCAGAGGTTAGAAGCTCTTCCTGGCTACAGAACACGGTCCTACTCTTTAACTAATTCATGGTCACTATATGTGGGTTACTCTGGTATTACTCTTTTGCTACAGACACAAACTATTTTGCCACAATTAATGTTTTGGTCAACAATGTGCAGACTTAAATCCCCGAATTATATGACTGGGCAAATAAAATGCAGACCACAGAATTTGGTCTGCTCAGGTTGGCTGTGACTCACCCTGCAGGACAAGCCAGAAGGCCTGCTGCTTTCTCAGGAAGCCTGGGGGAATCATAGTGTTATATTATGCCTTTTTTTTTTTTGTCCCTGTACACAGATGTGGTCAGTTTGTTGAATTTGTATAACACAGTGGGGCATTTCAACAGGTAGAAATTAGTCAAATTTCCACAAGAAAAGTCTTCTCACACTTTACTTAGAGACTCTGAAGTTCTGGTCATTGTCACAGGAAAAGAACAAGTTGGGAGTGTAAGAGATTTACAGATTTCACAAAGTCTAGGTTCTCTCTCTCTCTCTCTCTCTCTCTCTCTCTCTCTCTCTCTCTCTCTCTCTCTCCCCCCCCCTCTCTCTCTTCTTTTCTCTTAAGGGGTCTAAGGCTGAAAAATAAAAAGATTATTGATTGTGTGAATAAATATATTTTCTTAAATGATTTAGAAAGCTCTGTTTATTCATTTACCGACAGTGTTTAGAATATATAGTAGCCAGTGTGTCTGCAGATATATTTATGTTGGACTGTTTGGCTTGGCTTCACCTCTGTAATAATTTATAACAGTTTCAATGTAAACCTACCACCGAACAGGTCACAAAGGTCCTGGATTTTAAGCATGGTCCTCACAGATAACTCCCAGCACTGGTTCTCACCCAGTTCCCGGCTCATCCCTCTCCCTCGACAGGTACACATTTTTCACTTAAGAGAATGCAAAGCTGAAGATTTTTAATTTGTTTTCTTCCGTCAGAGCTTTGTGTTCTCTTTAAAACTCAGGTTATATTTACACTAAAGAGATAAGGCTTCCAGGCATATTGAACTACAATTATATCCTATCAAAGATTTAGGTCGATGAACACAAGATGCTTGTTTGTGCTGTGTTTGTTTTTAGACACTATTGCCAGGGAGATGCATTAAGGCTTACCTTGTTATTTTCATTTTTTATCTATATATTTTATTAGCTTTCTGTAGCTACATTTTTTTTCTAGGTAAAATTTTGACAAACTTAGTATCAAAATATCCTTGCAACTAATAATTTTTAGTTTTGTAGTTGACAGTACATCTAATAGCAAATGGTCACTTCTGAGAGCATATATACAAGTAACACTATACAGACAGAATAGGTTAAATTTGGAAATTTATATGTACATACAGATGCATTCATACAATAATTGTTACTGAAAAAGAGGCTGAATTTTGAAAGATGTCAAGAAGGGGCTTAAAAAGATTTTTTAGAAGAGAGGGAAAGAAGGACAAGGGAGAAATGTTGGAATTATAATCTCAAAAATATTTAGTTTAAACTATCTATATAATATACCTACTAATTTGGCAATGGTGGTCGTACGCTAGTGTGTGTGTGAGTGTTCAAGAAAAAACGTCTCAGCTTTAAAAACAGTCAAATAAGAAAGTGTTAACGTTTTTAGGTAGATCAAATAGATACAGGATCACTTAGGTATGAGAACACAACATAATATTGAACTGATAATCCCTTGCAGGAGGTGTTTTATGTGTTTTTCTTCACTAGTGTTTTGGCCAAGCTGCATATCATGCTTTGTTTAGCCTCCCCCTCCCCCCACTCAAGTTCATTCATCTATTTAGTCAAGATATACTTATAGAAGTGCCCTCATATTCTGGGTTATGACCTCCATCATCTGTCAGTGTTACCTTTTCCCCAGTCAATTTTGCAAAATGTGTGCTATTACCTCATTTTCCAGATGGTGGTCTAAAGATCTGTGGGATTACTTAAGCTGCTAGGCAGAGTCACCGTCAAGCCTTGAATAATCACAGACAATTGCAATTGGTCTGTTTCAGAACAATGTTGGGAGGCTGCACCTCTAAGTCTAGCATTAAATAGATCAATGTACACATACACATTGTCCTGCTGTGTCTCAATGACAATGTGACCTCAGACACAGGTGCTCTAACTCACCATTATGTGTTGAGACCCCAGAACGTATACTCATAATTTTTGTCTGACAGTGGAAACTTTTCCACTGAAGATAGAACATCACAGATCAATAGAAGCTTATGATTACTGACTCAAAAGCATATTCCCAGTGAATGTAAATATTTTTTTAAAGTGTGACATTAAAACATTACCGCACAGCATTTCATAAGAATGCTTCAAAACCAAAACATATTGGTAATCTAATGTCCATGTGTTCTTAGTAACTGTGATTAATATTGAGGGATAAGGAGACAACATTCTCTGCTTTATAAATTGGGCCACTTCTTGCATTTGTGATATAACAAAATTCATGTCACTTTCTTGAAGTATAGCTCCTTCTTTCAGGAGACTAGGGTCAAAGTCTCAGGCACACACAGATGTGAGAGATAAAACAGTGGCCCACTGCAGGATGCCTGCTTATTGCTCTTCTCTGTCCTGACTAGCTATCAGAAGCCAGTTTTCTAGATTTAGAAGGAAATTTTCTATCTGCATCAACATCAGGAAGTCATTAGTCAGAGTCAGTATCCTCATCGGCAAGAAGGAGAGCATTTTTATTTAAACAGTCAGCGTTTCTTCAGGAAACAGATCTATTAAGAATGATAGAGAACACCATCTTTATCATGGGAATTTAAACTTATAAATCGTTAGCTGGTTAAACACTTGATGTGGTTTTTGATTGCTTTTATGTCTGAGGATAGGACTGGGGTCTGCAAGAAAGAGAGTTATGAAGTAAGAGCTACAGGCGCAGGTTCTGCCTAATGAGGCAGCCATGTCAGTAGGCCAGGATATGCTACATGGGCTCCTATGGCTTCAGCTTTACTTTTATATACTCATTTAGTTCAAAATTTCTTTACAGTCCACTTTAAAGCAGCCTTATCAAAGAGATCCTGTGAGGCATAGTCCTGTCTTATCTGGGTTGACGCAGCAAAATTCCACTACAATGCTTATCTTATCTTGAATAAATTGAGGCACACACTTGTGGAGCAGAATTTTCTTCCGAGTATGATGTTCAAGAAGGAGCTGATGGTGGAAATGGCACATATTTGGGCAACAAAATGTAAACAGGAACCAAACTGCTAAATAACCTTTAAGTTTCTCTAAATGGGGCAAGTTCATATGGAACTCGACGTGCATTTTGTGTCTCTTTATTTCTGTTTGGAAGCCTGCTGTAGTTCTCAGCCTTCTCACACTTTGGTATGATAAGTCAAATAAATAAATAAAGAAAGAAACAAACAGACAGACACACACATATTCACAAAGTAGTTAATAAGAAAAGGAAACAGATCTTTTGTCCTCAACAAAATAGTAGAGCTACTGAGTCAACCAACTGACCATGGGCTGGTTAACCTCATGTTTTGTAAAACTGTGTAACTTCTGTTTCATTAAGTCACTGCACTTTATGTCATCTAAAACAGAACCAAAGGCCACTCTCTTAGTTAGGGTAGTACAGCTGTGAAGAGACACCATGACCACTGCAACTTTATGAAAGAAAACATTTTATTGGGGCTGGCTTACAGTTCCAGATGTCTAGTTCATTATTGTCATAGCAAGAAGACATGGTGGCACATAGGCAGAAATGGTGTTGGAAAAGGAACTGAGAGTTCTATATTTTGATCCACAGGCAGAAAAAGACAGTGAGCCACACTGGGTGTAGCTTGAGAACAGGAGATCTGAAGTTCAGCCCCAACAGTGACATACCTCCTTCAAAAAGGCCACATCTACTCCAAAAGGCTGTACCTCCAACTAGTATCACTCCCTATGGCCAGGCTTTCAAACACCAGTCTCTGTGTGTCTTAGCTGTTCAAATTACCGAGCCCTCTTCTATGCTTAGCACAGACCTCACTGGCATATCATTACAAGAAAGAAACAAAACCACACTGAGACTTGTGAGTTAGTAGAGAACATTTGGCATTTGCTGGACTTCATGTTGCTTTTTGCATGCAGCAGGTTTAGAAAGAGTTATTCTAAGTCTAGTGCTAGAAATTCTAAGTCTAGTGTTTTGTAGTTCACTTAGACAGCAATGAAAGTAGTGGTGGTAAAGCTGTAACTCTGTAATGGGATTTTTTTTTTTAAAGAAAATTTTTACTTACTGACATTAGGGAAATCAGACATTTTAACACTATATTATTGAGCTCTGATATTTTTAGGCAATCTGGGTCTTCGGTTTGCACACCTCATATAAGGATATGAAGAACAGAGACAGAGTGTCCACATTATCTGGTCCAGTCTTCAACCAAATCTCCTGACATTTGTTATTTACTTGACATTTGTATTTCATAAAATGACCTGTTTCTTGGGTGGCCTTTCTGTGTTGGAGCTCTTTATTGAGTAAACAGAACACTGGGATACTTTAGACAGGCCTGGCATCTGTCTTGTCCATCCCTTCCACATTATGTTCACTTTACCTACTGCTTTGATCACCAATGGGCAGAGTAATAGAAGATATCTGTTCTTATTAGTTACACAAAACTTCATATTAACAGACAGTTAAGTTTGTTCTATTGATTGTTTTTAAAATGGTTATTTTGGTTTGAGTCATACATGATAGCTAGCTCTGTTTTCAGGCTTAAAGAAGATAGAGGGAAGAAGAAGAGAAAGAGAAAAGAGAGGAGAGGAGAGGGGAAGAGATGAGAGGGGAGGAGAGGAGAGGAGAGGAGAGGGGAGGGGAGGAGAGGAGAGGAGAGGAGGGGGGAGGGGAGGAGAGAGGAGGAGAAAGGAGGGGAGGGGAGGGGAGGAGAGGGGAGGAAAGAGGATGGAGGGGAGGGGAGAGGAGGAGAGGAGAGGGGAGGAGAGAGGATGGAGGAGAGGGGAGGGAAGGAGAGGAGAGGAGAGGAGAGGGGAGGGGAGGAGAGGAAAGGAGAGGGGAGGGGAGGGGAGGAGAGAGGAGGACAGGAGAGGAGAGGGGAGGAGAGGGGAGGGGAGGGGAGGGGAGGAGAGGGGAAGGGGAGGAGAGGAGAGGGGAGGGGTGGGGAGGAGAGGAGAGGAGAGGAGAGGGGAGGGGAGGGGAGGAGAGGAGAGGGGAGGGGTTGGGAGGAGAGGGGAGGGGAGGAGAGGAGAGGGGAGGGGTGGGGAGGAGAGGAGAGGAGAGGAGAGGGGAGGGGAGGGGAGAGGAGGAGAGGGGAGGGGAGGAGAGGAGAGGAGAGGAGAGGAGAGGGGAGGGGAGGGGAGGAGAAGGGAGGAGAGGGGAGAAGAGAGGGGAGGGGAGGGGAGGGGAGGGGAGAGGAGGAGAGGGGAGGGGAGGAGATGAGAGGGGAGGAGAGAGATCTTGTATGTGAACAACCAAGAAGAATGGTAAGGAGAGTTTAGACTGAGACTGTGCTTAGATTGATGGTTTGTAACTCTGAGATGAAGGAATGATAAGCTGGAGGATTCAAGTAGTAGCAGAAGTAAGTTATATGGAAATCAACCTGGAGAATGCCTCCAAGAATCTTACCCTTGTTGGGATTTACTCTGCACTGTTGTTCTTTTTCAAATTTTGCTTGTGTTGCTCTGTGTGGCCATCAGAATTCATTGTCTATAATGGTTTGCTAATTTTGTGACTAGTTTATAAAGGGTGGTGACCTCTGTCTTTGTTGTGTGTCTTCTCTCTTGTCACTTGCTCAGTTAATTTGACAGGGCGTCTGCTGAATTCTTTTCTTATGAGAACAGCATTCCTATTGGTGTAAAGTCTCACATTTATGTTCGTTCTGAATTCTAATTACTTCTTTAAGACTATCTACACTGGACTGTGGAGGAGGCAATTGCTATGGATGTAGCAGCACAAACAGAGTTACCGCCGAGCAGGCGCTGTTCTACAATCCATAGTAGACATCCTGAGTAAATGTCATCCTTAAGAGATTTCTCTTTAACTGGCCACAGCTTGCTCTTGGGCACGCCTACTGCTACCAGACACAAGGTTCTGAGTTCATCAAAATATCCACACTGCATGTAGCATCTCTTCTGATGGTCCTCATCATCTAAGGGTTGCCGCGTCCTCCTGCATTCTCACTCAAACATCACACTCAATAATCCTTTGAGGTCAGCAGTAGGGGACTATTACCCTGAGCTGTGGTCCAGGAAGGGTGAATGAATGATCTGTAATTTTCCTGCTAATCAGTGGAAGTGCCAGGCAAAAGACTTGGAACTTCTGTTCCTTTGACCTGTGCCATGTTCAATTTTTCTTTTTATAAATTTTGTTTTTGTTTGTTTGTTTTTTATTTGTTTGTTTTTTCTTTCTTTTTCTTTTTTTCTTTCTTTCTTTTTTTTTTTTTTTTTTTTTTTTTTTTTTGTATTCTGGTTATGGAAGAGAAGACTCATGTTAAAAGGTGGTTGCAAGCCACTGAAAGATGAGCAAATTGAGCTGTTTAGGATGTGTGCATCCTAATATCTGAAAATATTTTTTTAACATTTTTAGGTTTGGCATAGCAGATTATGCCAGCATTCCTTTCCTTTCATTTTTAAACCCACATGTATTCTTAGGGAAATTAAGCTCATATGTTTCCGATTCATTTACTGTATAACTCATCAAAATATTGTTTTATAACAGTTTTTGGCAGGCTGTGAAACCTGTTAAAAGAGAGACTTTCCCCCTCTTGCTACCATGGAAGCAGTATTTAACTAATAGCATAGTACAAATTAGCTAGAAAGCATTTTTCAAGTGTGTTTCCCACAAACGCTGAAGATTTAATTGAGTTCTCTGTGATCTTTGTAAGTTAAAAAGAAAAAAAAAATACCCTCTGCCTATAAAGTATGTATGTGTGGGATGTGTTAGAATCTAGAGTTACATCGATATAGGCCAGATGACTCTGGGCTTCAGATACCTGCAAGAGATGGAGCTAGACAGACATGACACACAGAGCAGAACATTGCTAATAGTGTGGCCATGCTTGCTCATACCTTCATAAATACTATCTCTCAGTATCTTCTCGATTACCAGGTCTTGACATCATTACTTCACATAGAAGACAACAAGAAAATAAGGTCTCTGCTAAGTCACATCATCCTCTTGGTACCCATGGATCCAAGACAATGTAGGGAAAATCGATTACAGAGTCCAATCCCCTAAACTGTCTATGGATTTGGACTGAAATCCAGATGAGCTGAGAGACACGTCTGACTTGCTGGATGGAGAGGTGGAAATTCTGTGACTTTCATGTTCATTAATGGCATATAATTTATTTCTCTTTAAACTTTAATTCTGACCACAAGCTTATTTCCTCTGGGCATGGTGCTTACATTTGGGGCAAGATTTTGGCCAAGATTTTGAATGAGCAATACAAAATTCTGTTCATGCCACATGGGTGGTTTTCTTGAGTTGTTGTCATGTTCACAGTCATGGGCTTTGCTGCCCCTTCTCAAAGAGTGGGTTTCTCTTAGAAAAACAATAATACCTACTCTTTATTAGACAGTTGCACTGTGTTTTCTCTAAGTTAATTTTGGTGTGGAAATATTTGTATTTGTATTTATAATATGAGAGCTACTGTGGTTGGCTTAAATAGTTCTTAACGTTTTATAGTTGTTTTGTTTTTAATTCTTGTTGATGATGATGTTGGTGGTGGTGTACGTGATGTTGGTTATGTGTGTGTGTGTGTGTGTGTGTGTGTGTGTGTGTGTGTGTGTGTGTGTTGGCAGGCACTGTCATACATCTGTCACAGTATGTACATGATGTTAGAGGGTATCTCTTCTGAGTCAGACTCCCTCTGCTACCTTGTGAGTTCTACAGATCAAGCCAAGGTTATCAGGATTGTACAGAGGTACCTATACCCACATAGTCATTCCAGCAGCCCTTAGTCCTTTTTACTTTTGTTTAATGCTTTCTTAATCTACTTGATTTAACCTAAATAGTTCCCACATGGATTATGCAATTTTGGTTTTCTGACTGACTGAACAGTTAAGTAGCAAACTAAAGAAAGATATCAGCCTACTGCACTCGAAGTTATGAAGCTAGAAATATGTGAGATGAACAGACAAAATCTGGCCTGTTATAGGTAGAGTTATTCATCCTCAAAGTGCTTAGGTTTTATAGAATGCAGAACTATTTATGGTAATATGTGCCTACCTTGGAGGAATGATGTTTTCTAGTAGTCTGGGAATAGGTAGTACTAAAAAATAAAGAAACCATATTTTTTAATTGTTAAATTTATGTGTGTGTGTGTGTGTGTGTGTGTGTGTGTGTATGTGTATGTGTAGAGATGCTATGTGTGTGTAGAGTGCATAAATAATATAGATAGGGCTTTGGTACTATTAACAGTTTCTGATGTTACAATCAAGTACATGGAACATAGATTTTATGGCTAAGCAAAATTTACACTATTATAATTTACTATCTCTCATATACTTTATTGTTAATTAAAATAATCTTTGTGTGCATGATGCATGTTTGTCTGTAGGCATTTACATGAGTGAGTGTATGCTCCTGTAATCTGAGGCATACACCTGCCATGACTCCTATTTGGAGGTCAGAGAGCATCTTAGAGCATTGGTTTCTATCTCCCACCTTAATTAAGTCAATGTCTCTTTCTTGTTCATTCTCTTTTATATACCTGGAGGGCTAGTTGTTCAGCTTCTGGGGATGTCCCCATGTGATCCCAATCACCCTGAAGGAAAACTCAGATTACAGACATGTGCTGCTTTGAGACTGACTACATCAGAAGGTGGTCAGAATTCAGGTTCTTACACTTGGGAGCCATCTGCTCAGCCTGATATTGTTAACATTAAAAAAAAAAAACTTGCATGTTCTCTTACAAGCCTTTGTACTCAATAGTGAGAGCTTCTGTGATTAAAACATCTCAAAAGTTCTGGAGATACACATGTCTGCTAACGTCAAACTAAGTTGCTTTTCAACCTTAACTTTTTGTTTTAATTTATACATCAAAATAAGTAGTTTAGGATCTCTTTGCATTTTACAATTATGTTAAATAATGTTACTTTTGTTAATTTGGATAGTAATTTTTTCTTTGGCATTATTCACATCGAACACCTTTTTAATCTTATGAGGTATTTAGGTTTAGTCAAGATCCAATGAAGACTAGTGAAACAGCTGCAAGAATTAAGATGAAAGATTATTTCAGGACAAAGGTTAATAGGGACCTGGTTATTAAAAATTAGGTTGGGATTTCTGAGAAAAACCTTGGGTTCTGGCTGCTAGGGTCTATCTGATACACAAAGGTAAGAGTCAAATTAACATGAAATGTTTCTGCCACCTCTATCTTTATATTTATTTTTTTTCCCATTTGTCCTAAACACAGAAAAAAAAATGTATGTAATGGTGGGAAAGATGTGATAGAAAGGTGCAGGATGCGGGTGAAAAGCTGACAGAAACGTTGCTGAAGCAAGTGGGTTTAATAATGGAAAACATAGGTTTAGAACTGTGTAAAAATGACAGATACTGAGGGCAATGTAAGTCCAGGCGGTGACATGTGTATGACCTATAGCACATGTGAAGTCTACAGAAAAAAGTCCTACAAGGTAAGAAAAACGAGTAATAAATGAATTATGAGGGCTAATTTATTATATATTTTAGGGGACACATTTCCATACTCAGTTGTGATCTTGGGCTATGAATTATCCATAGAGATTTTTACCTTATATACTGTCTTACTTAGGGTTTCTATTGCTACAAAGAGACACCATGTCCATAGCAAACACTATAACGGGAAAATATTTAATTAGGGCTGTCTTATAGTTTCAGAGATTTAGCGTATTATCATTGTAGTGGAAAGCCTGAGACTATGCAGGTAGACATGGTACTGGAGAAGCTGTGAGTTCTGCATCTTGATCAACAGGCAGCAGGAAGAGAACTGCCTTGACGTTCTAAGACCTCAAACCTCACCCGTTCCAACAAATTTCCACCTATTCAAATAATGCCACCCCTCCTTATAGTGCCACTCCCTGTGCACCATAGTTATGTGTGCCGTCACTACCCCATTGAGGGTATTATGCTATGCTTGTTGCTGCTTTAGATCATGTAAGTCATAGCTCGGTATGACTCTTGGTTATTTCTCTTCATTGGAAGCTTGCATGGAACCAGAGGCCACAGATTTCTGAAAGAGAAAAAGAAAAGAGCAAGGAGGAGGTGGGAACCAGAAATGGAAAGGAAGAAAATGATGTGATTATATATATATATATATATATATATATATATATATATATATATATATATATATATGTATGTATGTATGTATATATATATATATACATATATATATAACAAATATAGATATGTTTAAAATATAACATAATAGCAATAAATGGATAAAGCATAAAAAGAGAAATGTTCTTGTATGAAAAACTGCAGGCAGATAGGCAGATACATTATATGTAAAAACATAACAAACAAACAAACAAAAACCATACTGGCACCAGAGTAAATCCCTATGGGAGCAGAGAACTTGGAACTATTGCAAAGCCTTACCAGTCAATCAGGGAGGGAGCAGAGGCTTAAACTCCTCCACTGCTTTTCTCCCCCTTGTCTTTTGAGTAGTGGGCCTGTTTCTAAGGCACAGACAGGCCAGTGAAGTGCGAGGCACATATTGGTATAGATGGTGGGTATGGGGCAGCCAGCAGAGAGGGAAAGGAGGCAGAGTGAATGATGGAAGACTAGACAAAGAAGTTAGAGAATCTGAGTAACCGTGGAGAAATGAGTCAAAGGTGGATAGTAGGAAAAACGGCTTGGAATTTGCATTGTCTTAGAACAACTCCCCCCCCCCTTCCTTCCTTAATAAATAGTAGTTCAGTTTTTTATACATTACCTCTACGTTTCATTCACTCGGACCTCATACTGCTGGAAAGCACACTAGAAATACATGCTGCAATGTCCCACTTGGAACCTTTTACATGCTCATTTGCCACCTATTCTTTAGTATAGCAGACTTAGTTTAACAGTGGCAGGGCCACTGTTGCTAGAGAAAAAAAAAATGGCCTTAATTCCTCCGTGCATCCCGGGGCTCTGCAGAAAGTAGAATGTTCTTCTAATTGGACAGAAACCAGCTTTTGTCCAGCTGTACTTGCTCACACAATCCTTCCCCATGTCAAAGGCTTGGATTTATTTTGCACTGCAATTCCTTTTTCAAATAATCACCCCAACCCTATTTAGGCATGCTTAAATATTCACCAGATTGCGCCTGACTTCACAGAATTTGTGGTTCAAACTCTCAAAAACACTTGGACCTGGGACTGATCACTTTTACTGAGAACATTTTATTAATTGAACAGAAAACTCATTTTGACTACTTACTTGAGTATCCAAAAAGATGTATAGGTCTTCAGAACACAAAAGACCCATGTTCTTCTTCAGAAAGCTAATGATCCATATGTGCACGTATAAAGTGACTCTGTATGTAAAGACTTGTCATTTGGAAAAAAACAGAAATATCAAGGCATATAGAACAATGAGCACAGGGATGAGGGATAGATTCCGCATACATCTGAACGTGGCATCATCTGGATGTAAGTGGGAGTTAGATATCCTGCAATGCAATTTCAAGACAGCATTGTCCAGTGGGGCATGCCCCCATCCAAAATGCCACTGACTTGTGAGACTGTGTGTGTATGCACACATACACATACATACACTCACATACACACTCACATGAGACACACAGAGAGAAGCAAGGGAGGTAGGAGGAGGGAGAGAGAGGGAGATGCATGTAAGCACAGTGGTTTTTCTCTTTTGTGTTTTCTGCCTGCGTTCTATTGCACACTGTACCCTGTGACCCATAATGGTGCCACTCGTCTTTTGTACTTTGTGAGCAACTACAGTTGCTATTGATGGTACAGTAGGCATAGTATGGCTTTGGAGTTCGGTCTGTTTGAGTAGCATCCAATCGAACTTAGGTGCATCCCTGTGAGAAGTTTACTGAACTGCTCTGAAGTTTTAAGCACTCCTTTAGAGAATGAGAAAATATTTCTGTAGGTGACACTAGTGATTTTGGGGAATCGAACCCAAGACCATACATCTGTTGGTAAGCATGCTAACAGAGAGATGTAGGCCCTGTCTTCGTTTTACTTTTGCTTGCTTGTTTCTTTTCAAACAGGTTCTCATGAAGTTGCTCAAGCTGCCTATTAAGTAGCTCTGTAGCTTAACAGGCTTTGGCTTTCTAACCCTCCTCCCTCAGTCTCCTGAGCAGTCGATGTTACATATCTGTGTGGGCAGACTTGGCTCAGAAAATAAGTTTAATTTCATCTTCTTTTTATTGAATCCCTTTGGACTATAGCAGGGCCTGTAGAATTAAAATAACTCCGCTTCACTAAGGCCTTGTGAAAATTAAAAAGATAATGTTTGCAGAGAACTTCACATAGAATGTCATACGTGGAAGACAGTATGAAAGGTTGGCTATTATTTTCCTTGTTGAGAATGGGTATATTTGATCTCGTATGTTCAGCAGAGAGACTCCACAGTTAGGTCTCAGAACATCTAGCAGATCCTAGCAACGGTTTGCAAAGTTTTGGCAGCTAGAGGAAGCAAGAAGTTACATTTTGTGAATCTGAATAATGGAATCATTTGAGAGGCGGCTGAAGGTTAAGAGGCTGGAGGGGGAGGAAATGTTATTCTATCTGAACATGTTCACCTCATCATGCACGTTTTAGGAGAATATAAGGTTGTATTCTCCTGAACAGAGGATTTTATGTCCAAGTTCTACCACTTGCTAGCAGAGAACGGTCTCCCATGAAGCAGCCCCACGCTGCTTTCTGACCCTCTCTGAGAGCTCAGAGGACAGAATATTCAAATTTGATTTGATTTAATTTCTCAGGTTGAGCTGGTTTTGCTAAGGCAGAAAGGTTGCTATAACATGTTGAAGTGTGGATTTTTTTTAAACACAGTCCAGCCCTTCTGAGAAAAAACTGACCAACACTAATACGTTCAACCCCCCAAGTCACACTTCTTGTCATTCTTGAAACAGGAAATGGTTCTCTGCAAATATTTAGCAATGCTGTGGAAACTCTGAAGCTCACATCCATGGCAACCCTAGGAACTGTAGGCTGTAAAAGGCACCGAGCCTTCCTCAACAGAATTATTTAATTCCTAAATATTTGTCATAAGTTACATAGAAGAGACAACCTCCTGTGGTCCGTTGTAAGAAGGCATTGCTTGACATCTGACCCTACAGTCCTATAAACTGCACCAGACACCCTCTCTCTCCTTAAACTGCATCTGCTGGCAAAATTTCCATAAAGCAGCAATTCATGGAAGGGTTCCCCCCTTGCTTCAAGTGTCAACTTCCCCTTGTATAAGCTGCTTGTTGACAGAGTGTACCTGGCCCTCCACTGTGAACTTTGCCTTGTTACATCTCTGACAGAAATAGACTTTACAAGCCATCGTAGTGTGTATCGGAGCTCAATATTTATGTAAAGACCACATGAAATAGGATGGAGAGGGTGGAAAGTATTATTCAAAATCTATTGAACACGTATGATCAGTGTCCTCTCATAGACCTTAAAACTTCGTAGCTATGAACATGTGCTTGAATAAATAAGTATGTAGAGGTATATTTGTATATACACATGTACAGAAAGAAAACCTGTCTGTTTTGCAGGCAGAAAGTGTTGGATTTACACTCCTTCATTTCACCATTTGCTCTAAGAACATGTGGGGATTACTTATAGTAACACATATTTCTTATACTTTAAAAAGATTAATTTTCAGAGTCCTTCTTTTCTTCTTAAAAACACAGTTTTTATTTGTTTGCTTATTTGCTTTGTGTTTGTGTGCATGGTGTGTGTGTGTGTGTATGTGTGTGTGTGTGTGTGTGTCCTTTGTGTATCAGTCAATAAAGGTTAGAGGACAATTTGTGGAAATACATTTTTTTCTTTTGATCCCAGGGATCAAACTAAGGTCTTCAAGTTTGGTGTCAAGCACCTTTGCCTGCTGAGCCATCTCCCCAGCCTAACTTGTTTTCTGCTGGGTCATTGAGAGGGGCGCCATTGGAGATATTAATTAAGTTAGCACATGCACATCTAGAGGGTGGAAGAGAAGTGATCGAAGCCAATAAATAAGAATTCATTTCTGTGACGAAAACAGTTATTTCTGCTTTATACTTACAGATGTTGAAACCATGTGCGATTATTCTTAGAGTGGTGGCAAAGTAAAGAGTGAAATCATTCATGTCTGCATGCAAGCAGAAGTCTTGCATGGATGTGTTCAGTAGGGGTGGGTCCATAAAGTGACAGTGAACCATCAGCTTGGAACCTAGAGAAATGCCAATACTTTAGCAGGTGATCAAATCATGAAAGATATTACTGGAAGCCTGGGAGTATGAAAATCTGGGCAGAGTTATTAGGAGAAAATTTCATCGTACAATATGTGTACCTGTCAGATGCTTCCAAGCAGCTCAATCCACTGAAGGGAACTGGATGTTGCTAACATCCATTCCCAGGTCTCAGAGCTTGGGAGTTCATCGGGTTCTTGCTGAGAGTGTTTATGAAGGGAGAATGGGGTTGCTAAACCCAGAAAGAAGATTTGGTGTGATTCCAGGGAAACAAGGATCCTATATTCTCATCTGTTCTCTTTGTCAGGAAGGAATGCTGATCAATATGTGGTCACTTGAGTATATCTAGCAATTTAAAGGCTTAAAGAAATATAACAGCAGCATAGGAAAAGAGCCCTCTCCTATCACAGGAATCATTTGTTTGTGGATTGAAATTTACCAGACAAAGGAAACAGAGATGGATTACTCCATTCTTCTTCTTACATAGAAGAATGGCACATTATCTACCCAGAGGCTCTTATAGATGGGGCGGTATAACACTTCTCACTGTCCCCTCAGCCTTCGGGAGGGGGTAGTACATAATTTTATGTATCCTTCAAAGCACAGAGACCTGAAAAACTGGTTATTATTTTTTTCCTGGAGTGTCCAGTATCCATGGGACAGAGCTCAGAAGTGAGAAATCACAGGGCTGTCTCAAACTTCTCCAGACTCACCAGGGGAGCCTCCCTACATCCATATCTTGGTCCTGCTGGTGTTTTGGGAGAGCGCCCTGGGCATACCGGCATGTCTGCTCTGCTTCACTAGATGATTAAGGAAAATAAACACCCCTGGGGTGAAGGTCTGCCTCCTACATGGGACCAGGCTTCATCTCCCTACTTATTTCTCTGTGGGGATCTCAGAGGTGGTCAATGACCTTGCTTTTGCATTAGGTTTTTGTGCTGTATGAATCGCTGTTTTCATCTTCTATAACCAGATGATTAATAATTTTTATTAAGCAAGGTTTAAGTAGAACGCTTAATAGTAAATGGATGTATGGCGGAGGAACTTAGTTCACATCTCTGCCTTGAGACTCAAAATTGTTTTATTAACTGACCTTACATATTTGGATATATAATAGTTAAAAGACCTTCATGTATTAATTCTCTGTGTCACATTTTCAGAAATTCTCTAGCAAAAGTTTAAAGATATTAAACTTCGGGTTTATAGAAATTATGCATATACTAGCTATTCTAATTATAGTCAGTTCATGAAAATATAAACAAATCTGGTATATAAAATGGTTCAGAGATTAGTTTACTTAATAAAGTGAATTCTTAAAGTACATATTAAAGTGTAATTTTCCATAAGTATTCAAGTTTTATATCATCATAGCACATCTCAATTATGACAGTCAACAAAAATAAATAGAAAATACATACATGATGTGTGTGAATATATTTGTGTGTGTATGTATGTGTGCACATTTGCATGTTTTTGAAAGAATTTGCAAAACGAAGTTATCTATAAATCAATAAAGCTCAAACTTCAAGTAAACTGTGGGCATCCATTATCCCTTTCAATTATTTTTCTCTAGGATGCATGTCTGTACTCTCTCTAAATTTATATATCAATTCCAGTGTAGATTGGAAATGAGGCCTATGGCAGGTAATTAGGGCATAATAAAATCCTCACAAATGTGATCAGTGGTCTGGTAAGAAGAGACACCAGGTGAAGGATGTCTGACAGCTGTGTGGAAGTAGCAGGGGACAGACGTCTAAAATCCAAGAGGGGGCTCACCAGACACTGACCTGATGGTACCTTGATCTTGGATGTTCCTGGATTTCGAAGCTCTCTTAAATCATGTATTTAAAACACTTGATATTCACTACTTCCTACAGAAAACTGAAAGAATTAATTCAGTCATTAGTGGTAAGAATGGAAGGGTTGCTGTGGTTAATGTCTAACTCTGTGAAAGTGACTCAAGACTGTTGTCATGGGTTTTGAAATGCATGTTGGGAAATCTTCACATTGCCATTAATTTTTTACAAGCAATTTGGGCAAGTCCAGCAATGAGAAGAAAGCTGTAGACAGTGTTTCTGTATTCTTGGATAATGCATAAATATCCAGGTATTGGATTGTGGTAAATATATGGAAGAACAAGGCTAGGACCAAAAGGAGCAACATCGGTGTAGAAAATGGAGAAAGGTGATCCTTGATTTAAAACATTGGCAGAAAAGAGACAGCTTGTCTCTTGTGATCATCTATCTGCTGTTCCATGAGTGGCACTTGCAAGCAATAAAATTGGATATGTAACTGGGGAGGTTTCTAGTGTGTGTCAAAGGAGCTATTTTGTTCTTCCCAACTGCTCGCAGTAAAATGTGAGAAGAGATATCTGAATTCTGGGTAAAGGTGTTAAGTGAAAAGGGATTTGAATTTACAGACCTAGAAAAATCTCAAGTCTTTTAATTATAAACTAGATGATCATGTTTGGAAGTAGAGACTAGCAATATGAGCATTTAGGTGGATCACAGGTGTGAATCTGAGGTAGGTACCTAGTTTGCCATCACAATAGGAACATTCCCATTCAAACAGAAGTGGACTAAAATATGTGGTACAGAAATGAGGAAGATGGTTCTTAGGTTTCAGAAGAAAGAATTCTAGATCTATGTGGCTATGAATGGCACTATCCTTCAAGACAGAACAGTAATTTCAGAAAGTGATTTGGAGGTCGGCAAGGTTGCTTTTAAAACAAGGAGTATGGAAAACCATTATCTTCTGCCAAAAGCAGATGGCTTCCACCTAAAACCCTAGCATGAGCCACCAAGGAAATCTCTCTTTGCAGACTTCTGCATACCAAAGAAACAATAACCTTGAACAATGAAATAATGATGTTTGCCTCATTGGGACTTTACATGTTGGAAAGTTAACATTCTCCCTTAATTTATTTCTTTTTTTTAAATGAAAATATTATTATATACCATCTCACCATATTTTAGAATCATACAACTGGTTTGGTTTCACAGGTTCACTAATGGAGAGAAATTTGGGAGCAACTCACCACTTGAGTCTTACCTACATCTGATTTAGATGATATTTAGACAAATACCTTGAATGTCTTCCTTTAGAAGTAATACTGAAGTGAGTTAAGTTTCTAGGAGTTCTGAGTAGAATGAATGCATTTTGCGTGTGGAAAACTTGTGGATTGTATATGTCCTTAGAAGAATGAATTGGCTGCTATTCCCTTTGCCAATTCTCATAATACATTCTAATTCCATTTGTAATATTTGTGAGACCATTGGCCATCAGCAATGTTACAAAAGTTGAACCCTTATCAGTAGAACTAAGGACTTTGTATAAAAAGTTGTAAGAGCACATGTTTCTCTCCCAGCTATCTGAAGGCAAACCAAGAAAACAAATGTCTACACAGTAGAAAGATGACACCCACTGTATACCTAGTACGTACGAACCATCACAGCACATGTGAGGTCCCTCATCTCCAGTACTTTAGATATATTACACCAAGATGAAAATGGTATTATCCAAAAGAATCTTATTCAGGAAGCTATATATGACTAAATTTTACTTTTTGGACACACATGATAAAGTGCAGATAGACCCACAACTGCAATGAATTCATGATTTCATTGGCTATGCCACAGCCAGAAGACATGGATTTTCTGAATATCTCCCCACCTGGCTCTATTAAATCTTTCCTGATTTCTGAAACCGTCCAAAATCCTTGGATGAGAATAATTAAGTATTTGATTTAGGAGGGGCTCCCCATTCCCATTGCTCTCAGCACCTTGATCAGTTATGGGTTTCTGAAGCATTATCCACTGGCTACTGCCATAAGACGTTCTCAGATGAGGGCTGAGGAGAATGTGTTTTTGTCCACCGAGGAAGAATTTGTATAGATTTTCAGCAGAGAATACAGTTTATATACCTCAGTTATCTGTCTTTTATTCTGCATCATATTGTATGTTTACTAGAAAACTTTATAAAATTGTAACCTCAGCTCGATTCTTGTGCTGCTGGATGTAGTTGTACCCTGATGGAAAACATAAATACATGACAATTAAATACCTTAGGGCTATAATCTGCATTTTCCTAATATAGAGAAGTACATAGACTATAGATAGTTTCTCAACTTTCCTAATTCTGCAATTCTTTAGAACAGTTCCTCATGTTGTAGTGACCCCCTCAGCCAAATTTTGTTAATACATCATAACTTTAACTTTGATACTGCTATGAATTGTGAATATTTAACATTAAAAATATCTGATATACAGTCCTCTAGGAGTCAGGATACACAGGCTGATAACCACAGCTATAACTATATATATATATATATATATATATATATATATATATATATGTATGTATGTATGTATGTATCATGTGTTGCTATCACAAGTGACTTAAATGTGGAGCCATATGCAATATATTTGGAAATCTCTCAGAAGTATAAAATAACAGAAAAAATGATTTATGTGAGGACTAATACTGTTGCTTAAAAATAGAGAGCATATCTAGAGACAAAGATAATCATTCCTACAGTTTTTTTCCTTCTTTCTGGAGGGAGCATTATCCCTTTTCTATGCAGCATGATGACCTCTCTTGAAGATTCCACACACATGCTTTAAGTTCTACCTACCCCAAATCATCAGTTACAAAGAATAATTTTCTATTTTTGAAAGGAGTTATATCTTCTTACAACAAAATGTCAAGGAAGAAGTTAAAATTGTTCTCTCTCTCCCTCCCTTCCCTCCTTCTCTCTCTCTCTCTCTCTCTCTCTCTCTCTCTCTCTCTCTCTGTGTGTGTGTGTGTGTGTGTGCTTTATGAAAAAAATATATATAGCTCATAAAAACAATGTCCAACCATCACAGATAAATTTACAAAACCTATATTATTGTATTATTTCTATTGCCAAATGTAAAAGAAGATGAAAACTAGGGGATGATGGTTTCTATTCACTCACAATTTTAGGAGACACAGTCATTCATGACAGAAGAAAAGTTTGAGGCTGCAGGTGCAGGGGTGTGAATACTTTCTCTAGCTAGGTACTAACTCCTAATTTGCTGAACAACTACTGTGCATTAGAGATAAATCACAAAGGGAAAACAGTAGAACTGTCAACCTCAAAACAGAACTCAATGACTGTCACCACAATACAGCAGAGAAAGCGTGTTGTCATAACAGGTTTTCTCTTTGAGGAAATAGTAGTAACTCTAATTGGTACATTTTAAACATGAGTTGTTGGGCTGTTAGCAATGAATGTGTTTTAAAAAATTATAATGCTGACCATCACTTTGAAACTTAGGGACAACTTTTAAGAGACGTAGGAAAGAATGCAAGACAGTATGAGGTGAGAATAACAAGGGACTCAGTGTGGCTGTGTTAGCACTACTGTAGTCAAATCAGACAAATAGGATTCAGCCTGACTGTGTAAGCCCTACTCAACTCAACCAAATAGGATCTAGACTGGATGTGTGAACACTACTCAAATCAACTAAATAGGTTCCAGCCTGGATGTGTGAACACTACTCAAATCAACTAAATAGGTTCCAGCCTGGATGTGTGAACACTACTCAAATCAACTAAATAGGTTCCAGCCTGGATGTGTGAACACTACTCAAATCAACTAAATAGGTTCCAGCCTGGATGTGTGAACACTACTCAAATCAACCAAATAAGATCCAGCCTGGATGTGTGAACATTACCCAAATCAACCAAATAGCCACATATTAGGAACACATATGCTCTTTCTGTGAGCTCCCCCTTCTATATTTAGTAGTGACTTAATAACCCATGCTAACAGCATCCTGCAGGTGCTGACAGGCACCCACTTTTGTTATATGATATACAATTGGCCCACTAGAGTCATCTTGGGATCCCATTCCTCAGTGTCACAAGGCAAAAACTGAGCTGGCTTGTTATTCCCTTGTTAGTCGGCTGAATGGAGACTTGCTCAGTCATGAGAGATGTCACCTAGCAAATGGTCCCTGTGTCTTTAAGTGGTGAGTTTAAGCAGGTCCCCCAGACAGGTCTCTGCTTGTGAAGCCAAGTGCAAAGTAAGCAGAGCTTTCCAATACTTGACTTGGAGCAAGGCTCTTTTTCCTGTGCACATTCATTTTATTTTATGGCCATGTAAAAGCTACTCCGTGGCAGTGACTGTAGCAGGAAAATCAACAACACTATAGAACAACCCACAACCAAAACAACCGGAAGGGTAAACACCAGGTGAAATATGAAAGGGAGATCTTCCAGGCAACTCCACAAGAAATGACCGTGTCACTGGTGAGAATAATTGGTTCTGACAGAGAGGAAAGTAGTAATTGGAACGAAACTTGTTTGAATAACAGCTTAAATGTTTCTTTCCTTGCCTTCCAGGCTACATGTGCTGTAAAGCTGGGTTTCTTTCTCCTGGCTGGTTCACAGAGGATATTCTGTATCCAGGGAGCTTAGAAAAGGGGCTTAGGAAAGGAAAAATCTTTTGAATTTGCCTGCTTGGGATTGCTGTTGGATTTGGATTTTAAGCTCATATAGACAATTTAGTTGATACTCAATCTCAAATCTTTTAATTCCATAACCATCTCTTACAGATGATTTTTCACATATAGTACCAAGATAGAACCTGGGCAGGAAGCATTTGTCTACTTGCTTATTAATTTCGAAAAGCCAGAAAAAAAGAAAATGAACAAAACAAACAGACAAATCTATTCCTAACTGATATTAAAGCATTTCTACAATCTTCATTTCACCAAGTTGTAATTATGGAGAAGGAAACAGCTATGGCAGGCATGCCATTTCCCAGCTTGTGCTGGGGTGTTTTCCAAATACAAAGCAGTAGAAAAACACACAGAGAGAGTAAGGGAGCAAGTGAGAGAGAAGGGTGGGAGAGGAAAGAGAGAGGGAGAGAGGGAGAGAGGGAGAGAGGGAGAAAGTCAGAGAGATAGTTAGAGACAGAAGACACAGAGAGTTATAGACACAGAGAGTGAAACAAAGATAGACAGACAGGCAGACAGACAAATAGATTACATGATTATGCACTAAGAGGGGACTAATGACCTTCCATTTGAAAACTGGAGACCCAGGAAATGAGCTATGCAATTAAAAGTCTTGAGTGACCTTGAGAGCCAATAGAATAGATTCTAGTCTGAGGGCTGAACCCTATGACCTAAGAGAGGTGGGCAGAAGGTCAGCACTCTTATTCAAGCTCAGCAGGCCGAAGGATGACAAATGTAGTTGCCTTGTCTCTTGGGTCATGTTTTTTGGTAAATAAGATGACACCTTACATGTAGGGCTGTCAGCCTGGCTCAGTTTGCCAATTCAAACGCTAATGTTTTCCTCAAGCAAAGTCACTGAAAAGTCCAGGAATAACGTCCAACCAGCTGTCTGGGCATCCTGCAGCCAAAGTCGGTAGACACATGAAATTATCCATTTCACTGGTGAAAATTTTTAATTCCATGGTGTCAATGAAAAAAAACACAGCTTTCAACCCAAAGAGAGTAAGAGTTAATATGAGCCAAATTTGAGTAACTATGAGCCAGGAATATGGATTCAGTTTGCCTTGGAAGATCCATTCCAACATGGGAGATTTTTCATGTAGTTTTTATAGTGATAGAACAAAAGAGACTCATAAATCAAGGTATTTACCAAATACATCGGTGGAGATCAGGGTCTCCGATGTTGTCCGGTAATGTCTTTGACTTTTGTGTTGGTAGAAGCTAGTGGTTTGTTAATACTATTTTATGAATTTTTCTTTCCCCCAAAAGATGTTAGATCAATTGGTCAATAAAGGTCAATTATGAATTTTTCTTTCCCCCAAAAGATGTTAGATCAATTGGTCAAAGAAGATGTGAGATCAAATGGTCAGTAAGGTTCAAAGACAGTCTTCAATAATTTGATGCTAGATCAGCAACATTCTAACTCTCCACAATCATGCCAGTATTATTACTGAATCAGCCATGTAAAATCTAAGACATGAGTAAGTTTTTGCCTAGTAACTTCATGAACTTATTTTTTTTAGTCCTGACTTGCTGACTACTACTCCAAATGCTCTATCAAGGTACAGTGATATTATCAAACACTGTCGGTTTTACATGGTCTAGCCACTACCTGAGCAACTGACCACTTCATTTATTTCGCCTAGTCCAGTGCTTATAAGCTTTATTCCCATGGGCATGTTACCAATTTCTTGAATCTCCTAGATCAGTTTTAAGACTTGGATCATCACCCTTGTTGCTTCTTTGGTTTGAATGCTTTGTCTCTATCATCCTCACATGCCTGAATCTTTTTCTTTCTTTATTTTTTTATTTTCTTGGATATTCACTGTATTTACATTACAGATTTTATACCCTTTTCCCCAACTCCCATCCCCTCCCTCCCCTTTCCTCCACAAAGGTGCTATCTTTCCCAACCATCCTCTTCCACCTCATAGCTTTGACATTCCTCTATACTGGGAAAATAAGCCTTCACTAGACCAAAAACCTCTCTTCCCATTGATGTCAGACAATGTTATCCTCTGCTGCATATGCACCTGGAGACATGTGTACTTATTGGTTGGTGTTTTAGTCTCCAGGAGCTGTGAAGGGTTTGATTGGTTGATAATGTTGTTCTTACCAAGGGGTTGCAAACATTTCAGCTCCTTCAGTTCTTTCCCTAGCTCCTTCATTGTGGTCCCTGTGTTCAGTTCATTGCTTAGCTACAAGCATCCTCATCTGTATCAGTATGGCTCTGGCAGAGCCTCTAAGGAGGTATCCATGTCAGGCTCCTGCCAGTAAGTATTTCTTGGCATCAGCAATAGTGCATGGATTTAGTGGCTACATATGGGATAGATCCCCAGGTGAGGCAGTCTCTGGTTAATCTTTTCTTGAATCCCTGCTCCTTTATTTGTCCATGTATTTCTTCCAGTGAGTGTTTTGTTCTCCCTTCTAAGAAGAACTGAGGCATCCACATTCTGCCCTTCCTTTTTTTGAGCTTCATAAGATCTGTGAATTGTTTCATGTTGTTTTGAGCTTTTTGGACTAGTATCTGCTTATTAGTGAATGCATACCGTGAGTGTTCTTTTGAGACTGGGTTACCTCACTCAGGATGATTGCTTCTAGTTCTATACATTTGCCTAGTAATTTCATGAAGTCATTATTTCTAACCACTGAGTAGTACTCTATTGTGTAAATGTACCACAATTTCTGTATTCATTCCTCTGTTGAATGATACCTGGGTTCTTTTAAGCTTCTGGCTATTATAAATAAGACTGCTATGAACATGGTGGAACATGTGTTCTTGTTATATGTTAAAGTGTCTTTTGGGTATATGGCCAGGAGTGATCTAGCTGGGTCCTCATATAGTACTACGTCCAATTTTCTGAGTAACCATGAGACTGATTCCCAGAGTGCTTGTACCAGCTAGCAATCACACCAACAGTGTAAGAGTGATCTCCTTTCTCCACATCCTTACCAGCATCTGCTGTCACCTGAGTTTTTGGTTTTAGCCATTCTGACTGGTGTGAGGTAGAATCTCAGGGTTGTTTTGATTTGCATTTCCCTGATGACTAGGGATGTTGAACATTTCTTTAGGTGCTTCTCAGTCATTTGGTATTCCTCAGTTGAGAATTCTTTTTTAGCTCTGTACCCCATTTTATAATTGAATTATTTGATTTATCTGAAGTTTAACTTCTTGTGTTTTTTGTATATATTGCATATTAACCCTCTATCACATATAGTATTGGTAAAGATTTTTTCCCAGTCTGTTGGTTGCCATATTGTCCTTTTGACAATGTCCTTTGCCTTACAGAAGCTTTGCAGTTTCATGAGGTCCCATTTGTCTATACTTGATCTTAGAGCATAAGCCATTGGTGTTCTGTTCAGGAATTTTCCCCTGTGACTATGTGTTGTAAGCTCTTTCCCACTTTCTCCTCCATTTGTTTCAATGTACTTCTCATCACCAAAAATGCTCTGTGGTATAATATTGACCAGCTTCATATTATCTGTTTTATCATCTGTCTACTTCCTTTTATTTCTGATTATCATAAAAGTCAATGGACTCTGAGGCATCCATAGAATTTTCTCATGTTTCTGCAAGGAAGGGGTGGAATCACTTTTAGCTCTGTCTGTGATGATGGCTGGATTGATCAGTGTCTCATGTTTGCCCTAAGCTTCAGACATAGGTGTCTGAACTCCATAAAGCTCTTCGAAAAGAGACCAGGCTTTAAGAACCATGTCATTAACACTCATTTTCTCTTGACTTGTGCATCTAATACGAAACTTTTACACATTTGTCCAAAGCGCTATTGAAGAAAACACCTACTGCATTCTTCATTTCCAGCAGCTCATACTAATCAGCTGATTTTTCTCAAGAAGGAGGGATTATGTTTCTTTCTACTCCTTTTAAGGACCATGCGATGAGCAGCTAACAGATCCTTTATATGTGACTGTTGACAACTAGTTAGTGGACTAACTGATAACTGAAGTCCAACGACAGCTCTGCTTCATCCAACCGTTTGTTACAGATGATGCTCTAGGGAAAACAACAATGAGTATGTTTAAGTTGCTGAACACATAAAAATTTAACCTCTGGTTCTACCAGAAAAATACATCTTAAAGTTGTGGCTATAAGTACTAGAAACCACAGAGCCACCAGTGGTATCACCAGTTTCCTGATAATTGACAGAACCTTCATGTTCACTAAATTTGAATTAATTTTCATTGATTCCTGGGTTCTAGAAAATGTGGGGATGTCTTGTAAGTTTTTGCTCCAATCATCAAGAAAAATAGCATTCCAGAATCCTCAAGGTAGATTGGTACTGGCCTAGTATTAGGAGAAACTTTTTACTAACACATTGGATTAAGCGAAATCACTTACGACATATCCAAGACATCCCAGCCAACAAAAGTGAGATTATAAGGGATGTTGAGTGATTTCAACACCAAATGACATCATATTTTGGCATATCATGGTAATGTCAAAAGACCATCCTTCTTTCCTTTTAAAATACCATTGTAAGAAATAATGTAGGATGGTGGAAATGGTCGTTCTGCATGGGTATGACTCAGAAAGCAGAAGGGTCAGAACCTTCATTTGACAATTTTATTTGTTCCTTAGAAGTTAGTTCAAATTCAGTTTTGTGGAGTTATTTCAGGTCTGGTCCAGTTCAACTGCTGAGAGACATAACATTTTGAAACCTAAATGAGGAGAAAATAAGCTTGATTTGGATTGCTCAAAATTCCAGGTATTTTATATTTATTACCTCACTATGGATTTATAACTACACTGTGATTTAAATACTATTATCCACATTTTGCAAAAGTAAATAAGATGAAAGGGCCTTCTGTCATCATGCTAGACAATGAAAGAATCGAGGTTTGAATGTATACTTTTGTTTGGTCACCTTACCCTCCACTGGTGAAAAAGCAATGGAAACTCAGGGCAGATAAATATCTTCTGATTTTCTCATGAAGACTCAGTTAGGAAAGAAGGGTTCAGTTACTGTTGAAAATATTTACATATGGACTTTCTTAATTTTAAATTAGGAGATAAGTATATGAAACTAAGAAAGAAAAAAACCCCTGAAAATTGTGTCTTACTTGTGTTGAAGTGGCTAATAAAACGTTTTCTGAATCCATTGGGAAAATAATAATAGAATGTTCTTAGTGGCTTTGTACATAAGGTTATTTATGTAATTTTTATATAATATGATGTAATGTTATAAATGTTTTCTGTGAACTTGATAAGGGTTTTTAAGAAAGTAACGATTAAGAAACTTAAACAGAAGAGTTTCTCACAATTTCAGAGGCCAGGAGTACAAGGTCAAAAGGAATAATGGCTTGGTTTCCTCTGGAAGTTATAGGAGAATTATTGGCTTCAGATCTTTCTCCATGTTGTGAGTAAACATCTTCCTCCTGCATTTTTTCTTAGTTTCTCTTATTTGTATTTGTACCCAGTTTTCCTCTTTTTATTAGGGTGTCATTCATACATGATTAGAACCAGTTGGTGCTCCTTCTCCAAACACAGCCCATCACTGCAAAGTTCTCAAGCCAACAATGCTGAGGACCAGCCTCAGTTGGTTCTCCAAAAATGGGATGCTTGGACTGGCATGAAATCAACATCTCAGGCAACTGTGCCGGTGCAAGCTGATAGGTGAAACATTGCTATTCAGAAGCTACACTTGGAGACAAGGAACCCCCCCCCCCCCTCTCTCTGAGTTCATCTAAGTCTTGTATTGGTTGCATACTTCATTGCTATACAATAATACACAATCAAAGCATTTTCATTATTTTCCTCATGCATGGCAGTTTTGGGTGTATACAAATGATTCTGATGTTTATTAGGAACAAACTACTCTTGTCCTAGCCACTACAGTAGTCAACCCAGGCATATCCTGACAAGGGTTCCTGGATGTGAAGACTGACTGCCTTAATTGTTCTCTGGGAAACAAGCCAACTCATGGTAATTAAGTTGAACCAAAAACTATTTGAAGCAGGAAATGTCTTTGAGAAATTTGAAGTTTTAGTTTTTAAGAGAATTGAAGATCCAAAGAAAAAGGAACACGGCGCCTAGGTCACTAAGCACAGGGATGTTTATGAAAAATACAAGAGACAAGAGAGAGGAAGAAATAGGTGACTTTCCTGAATTAGTGAGCAATGGTGAGAAGCACCATGAAAGGAGGTCTCTAATAATAGTTTGATCCAAAAATCTTATTGGCAAAATGGAAAGACATACGTGTAATAAAAAAGACAAAGGAGGGGTAGTAGTGTGTGAACCCCAAAAGGTGGCTTTCACATTAGTGAACCTACCTTCCTGGAAAGTTTGGAACATACTGATTTGACCTTGTGGCATTGCCTGCCTAAGGAAACCAGGGTTAAAGTTCTAAGAGACAGAATTCAGGCTTGTGACAGAGCCTTGGGGGCAAGCTGCAAGTGAAATGAATATTGCATATGAAAACGAGTATATAAAGCAGTGTAGAAGTCACCATAAGTTTATGCCCAGTGAGCTATGATTTGGAGGTTTTACAAGAGTTAACAGTTAACGTATAACTGATTTTTGCAGACACTTATCTATGACTTTCAGTGTGCACTGTGCTTTCTTGTGACATAGTTACATGGTGTACTGGCTGGTTTTGTGTCAACTTGACACAAGCTGGAGTTATCCCAGATAAAGGAGCCTCAGTCGAGGAAATGCCTCCATGAGATCCAGCTTTAGGGCATTTTCTCAACTGATGATCAAGAGGGGGGGAGGCCCCAGCCCTTTGTGGGTAGTGTCATCCCTTGGCTGGTAGACCTGGGTTTTATAAGAAAGCAGGCTAATCAAGGGGAAGCAAGCCAGTAAGTAACATGCTTACATGGCCTTTGCATCTGCTCCTCCTTCCTGATTTGCCTGAGTTTCAGTTCTGACTTCCTTTGGTGATATGGAAGTGTAAACTGAATAAACCCTTTCCTCCCCAACTTGCTTCTTGGTCATGATGTTTGTGTAGGAATAGAAACCCTGACTAAGACACGTGGGGTTTTCAGGAAAATATAATGAGCTTGAGGAAAGTAATGACAAGGCTTTGATAAGGTATTGTATAACAAGGAATTGTGTAACAAAAAAACTGAGGTGAACTCAGAGAGAGAAAGAGGGGGGGGGGCGGAGGAGGAGGGGGACACAATGATATAATTTATTTAGAATACTCAAACTCGTTTATAAACAATACTTTTGAAAATATATAGAAAAAGATGTATATGATTAAAATACATTGTATTAATAAGTCTTCTAAGGTCAAATAAAATATTTGTAAAAACTTACCTCTATTAATAGAAAAACAGAGTAATCTATTGAATAAAAGAAACAATAAAAATCCCATCTAATTTATATGTTGTAAATATTTTCTTGGATGTATTTCAAGAATATTCTGAAACATATAAACATATTCTATGCTTAAAAACTTTAGTGAGTTAAATAATATCCATCAATATTTGTAACCTGGGGAGAATCTTGTATTAAACTTCAGAAAATACATAGTAAAATATATACCACCTTGTGTTTCAAAGCCTGGGTGGATCTTTCGTTTATGAGAACTGACATAAGACAAGTGATTGGCCTTCATATTTTAAAATGCTAACAAAATAAAAAGATAATTAAATGGGAGGGCCTATATATTGTCATCAGTGTTTTTCCCAGTCTTATTCCAATAATATAGTTTAATCAATTGTGAATAAGCTTACCAAAATGTATCTGCCAACATCTATCCTTAACATCTGGACACTGGCCAGGGCATGTGTAAGAATTTGAACCAAGTGCAGCCACTAAGCCCAAACCATTTTCCTATAGTCACCTCACTCCAAATTCCTCAACTATTTGCTTCCTTTTCCTCTCAACTCTGTCAATTATCCTGTGTTCCTGAATAATTTATGGTGCTCAAATGGGAGCCTGGGACTGGAGAGTCAGCCAGCTCTGGGCAGTGACAGTCATGGTGCTGTGAGAACTCAGGCTCTTTGCAAAGTAATATCTTAATTATTTTTTATAGAGGCATACAGCCAACCCCTCGATGTCCTTTTGTGAACTTGGGCCTTCATGAGTGTAGATGGTGATTTAGATGTGATGGATAATTGCCATGTTTAGAAGTAAGTAATCAAGTCAGAAGACAAGCTCAACAGCTTTGAGTAGACAGACCAAGAAACACAACTAGTAGAATTCGAATTATGGAAATCACAGTTATGCATGTTAGTGAGTTTGCTTAAAACTTTGGATCCAATTTTTTCTTTTGGAAGATCACAAATAACAGGATGAACCTAAAAATTCTATTAAGTATACTGGAAATTTATATAGGTCACACCCCTGTATCTATATAGTATATAATTATCATTTTACTTTCTATATAAAATAGTCTTTTGTCTCATTATATAAGATAATTAGCTGGTATATTTATAGTGTAAAATGGTGTAAAAGTAATAATGATAATGGTTCTAGAGAGATTGCTCAGCAGCTAAGAGTATTTGCTGTAAAAGCATAATTACCCTACATCACATTTTCAGGATCCAGTTAAATGGCCAGGTATACTCCCATATACCTGTAACTCAGTCATTTATATTTGATTAACTCAGGGTTTATCAAAGTTGGAGTGAAGACAGGAGGGTCTCAGTGTTATTGTAGACGCTAACCTAGCACAAGCTCAGCCACTCTTTCCCAAGAGAATAAGATAAACAGTGGTAAAGCAGGATACCTAATGGCTGCCTTTGTGTCAGTTCCTGGCACCTGTGCCTGTACAAGACCCACGCTCATTCTTGTACACATTCACACACATTCAAAAGACAGAAATAGAATCCAATTTCTAGTGCTGATGTTATAGTTACACTGTGTTGCAGCAAATTTCAAAAGCCATGTTAGTAAGTGAGAAGGATGGATTGATTGTCAATCGCAGCTTTTGTCATAGGCTGGCTTCTTGTGATCATCCTGACCATTATCATTTTAAGCCTAATTCACAGCTTAGTTCTAGAGTCCTCTACAGGCTTCCCTACTCCCTTTTTCTCTTAGCAGAGAAAATAGGTTATCAGATACAAAAATCTAAGTACCTTCCTTACCTTTGACATATTTCCCAAGTCACCTGCATTCCTCTGACATCATCTTAAGCCTCTCTTCAAAATGGGTTGGGTTTAGCGTTTGCCAAGATTAAATATTTGCCACTGCCCTCAGGATCAATGATATTTCTATAATCTTCTGTTTCCTTTGGCTTAGTAGTTTCCTCTTCAATGAATCTCTTTACTATTATATTTCTTCTAAACATCAAGAAGAAACCAGGATGACCCTTCAAAACTCTGCTTCAGCAGTTGTTTAGGGAAATATCCCATTCCTTTTGTTTTTTAAAAACTAGTGCTACTTTTCTTAGAGACAAGACAGTTTAGCTAGGCTTCGCATCAGTGTGCAACAAACACTGGGCTTCCATGGTTTGTTTTCAACAATTCCCTTCCTTACATGCTCCTCACCCCTGTGAATGTCTTTACTCTTCATATTTATGTCAACAATATGCTTAAGGCAAGCAGTATTCTAGATTAGTAAGTTATAAATGTGGATATATTGAGTAAAGTTCTGTGCATTTGACAGAAATATTATATTGACCCATTTTTGCAAAAATATCACTTGTAAAGGATGTTTTGTTTTCAGACTCATTCAAGATTTTATTGATGCTTTTTTTCTCTTCATGTATTATTTTCACACCAAGCATCAATTCAGTAACTATAATATTAGCCAGGCTGGGTGGCAAGTATTTGCAGGTAGTTGGGAGACCGAGGCAAGATCATTATTTCAAGGCAATTCTGGGCAACTGAACAAGTACAGCATAAGGAATTTATTGAGACTGTTTTAAAATAAAATGCCAAAAGAAGGCTGAGGTATTGTTAAGTAGCAAAGCTGTTGCTTAACATGTACAATGTCCTCAGTCCAGTCAGCACCACGAAAAAATCAAAACCCATGTTATTATAATTATTTTCTCCTATTAAAAATTTTAGAGTGAGGTAGCTCATAGGTGGAAAAATACGCATTACAATGGAGCATAGTATAAAAATATCCTAGGAGTGAAATTACAATTTATTTATACATCACTTTTAAGAGGTAGTCAAATTGAAATCATAGTTGCACTTATTTGTGTTATTAAATATTTGAGTTCAACAGATGCAGAAAAAATAGAAATGAAGTAGCAGAAGAACACTCATGGTATTGCTACAGGAGAAAGAAAGGTAAGAATGATGACCACACGAAAATTAAGAGCCAAGGATATCCACCCATTAGGGCATAAGACAATGTAGATTTCTTTGCCGCACACTCAGAATGTGCTATATAGAATTAACTTGTTTGCTAATATCTGAGAGAAGTGAAAAGTTTTGGGGGCATAAGAGATGGCCCTGTGGTTAAGAGCAATGGCTGCTATTTCAGGGGTCCTAGATTTGTGTATGATAGCACTATGGTTTGTTTCCTGCTTGATTTTGAGGGAAATGTATTAGTGGTTGGGTTAGATTATGATACAGGAGCCTGGATTCCTCAACTTATTTATTAAATGGTCTGAGAACACTATTAAGTATATATCTGAGAATAGGTTATTGTTCTTTGCTACTCTATGCTCAGAATTTGTTAGAAGTCTACAAAGGAAGTTAACATAATATTCATAATTTACAGAGTCTATCATTTGGCTTTTAGCTCTTACTAGAGACTGCTTTTGGTGGGGGTTCCTTGCGTGACAACACCTTTAATGTTTCATATGCTCATCAGTGGTATTTCTCTTTATATTCTCTGAAGCACATTAAATGACAAACAACATCTGTAGCTTTAACTTCCTAGGATTGGGTCTTGGCACATTGAAACTTTTGGAGAAGTAAATAATTTTATACTAAAATGATTTATTATTTTAGGCTAACATAGTTCTTATGTCAACTTCAAAGATTCACATCTGTCAAGTAGAAAATAAATATTTCAATAAGGTATGCAAAATAAATAGTATAGAGTCATTTAGGCATACTGTTGAGGGCATTTAAGAAGGGCTTTAAAGTGTATAGAGTTTGGAAGAAGTGTAAAATTTGTCAGTGTCCACATGATTGGTAAGAAAGGGCAGCTAGACAAGAGTGTCTTGGTTTAGTTAGAAGATTCTAATAGTTTAAGTGGATGTACTTGGTGTAAAAGGTTGCTTAAAATATGGAAATAGTAAAATCAACAGCCAAAAAGACACATTAAGAATAGAGTCAAGGAACTGGGGACTTCATTTCAACCTTATGCGCAATCATAGAGACCAGAAATCAAGAGAAGTTGAGTCTAGATATAAGGAAGTGGCAGGCATAAAGAGATTGGAAAATTTCTGAAATAATATTTTAGAGTCCTATGTCTTTGAGGATAGAACTGGTAGACAGAGTGATGTGGTTTATGGTTTATTTTAGTTTTACAAATTTCTTTATGCTATTTAGCCAAATAATTCACATTGACTCATGTGATCCAAATCTTCCTGAAGGTCAAGATCATTTCTGTCTTTTTTGTCATCCTGTCTGTTTCCCACTCCACTAGTCTCATTCTTTGGTAGACTGTAGACTGTCTCCATGCAGTAGTTAAAATGGGTATGCTAGTTTTAAGCTACTTTGGTTCTGCATGTGTAATATTGAAGGAAACAAACACGCCTTTTCCAGAATGTCAAATGCAATTACTGAAAGATGTCTTGATTTTTAATATTACCATGTTTGAGCCAATGAACAGAGAAATGGGATACCTCTGATTTTCCATGAAACAATCATATATCCAACAACAACATGAGACAGGACTGGCAACAAGGATACACAGTGGAAGAGCTGAGACTGCCCCACCACAAGTGTGTGTGTGTGTGTGTGTGTGTGTGTGTGTGTGTGTGTGTGTGTGTGTAGAGAGAGAGAGAGAAAGAGAGAGAGAGAGAGAGAGACAGAGAGAGAGACAGAGAAAGAGACAGAGAGACAGAGAGAGACAGAAAGAGGGAGAGGGAGAGAGGAATGGAGGGAGAGGAAAGAAATGAAGAGGAAGAGGAAAGAGAGAGAAGTAGAGGGAGAGGCAGAGGAAGAGGGACAGAAATTTGAATGAGCTAACCCAGGGTTTGAATGCAACAAAGAGTCATTCAATGTTAGCTTATATCCTAAAGTATTTGAAATTCCTCACAGAAATAGTTGGTGTTTCTATTTATGCTACAAAGGGCCAATGAAGATATTTCAATAGAAGCTTGTTCAATGTCATAGATTCACAAGAAATATGTTTGCTTTCCATTCATGGATCAGCATTTGTTACCTGGTAACCCTACTGTGAAAAGTAGAGTTCACTTATTTGCAATTTTAATCTTTCTGAAGTCATCATTTATGTGGATCCATGCAATGTGCGAGCAATAGACTTCTGAGACTTTTAAAGCATCCCTTTAAAGGGGTAGTTTGAGGAGTCTTCATACACTATGTGAGAAACCTCTTGTTATCCTTCTTCTGAGAGAAAGCCTAGTCATAAAGAAGGATGAAGTAGAGTGTACAAAGATGCTGTTGCTAACATTTAGCTCAATACTACAAAACTGAGGGCAATTATCTTGGATCTTACATGTTTAGACATAGCTGGTAGTATATCTGCCAAGACAATCTAGGCTATTTGAATGATCCTAGTTATGACCTTTAACATCATGGACCAAAGACATACCTTGCATTGAATCCACCTGTGTGGAGTCCTGCATCACAATGAAGAAAACAGAATACTTTATTTTTAAATAGTATACTCAAAGGATATTTTGTTATGCAGTACATGAGTAAACACACTTTGGAATAGTTCATTAATGATGAAGTGAGAGAATGAGTTTGCAGAAGCTGTAGATGTCACTGGCATCCACGGAAATAAGGTGATGGAGTGCTGAGCAACGAAAATGTTACAGGAAAATACAATGATTCTGTTCCTCTCTCCTTTGTCTTGCTTAATATCCCATTTGTTAGGGTATGAACCATCTGTGGATTTTAGCATATCCATGTCTTATTGTTTAGAGTATAAGTAATAATCTGTATAGCAGAACAAAATGATAAAATTCTGTTTACTTTTATTACCCTCCTATTTTTCTTAGTAGCTAAGGACACAGAAACAAAAGTAAAACAAGTGTGCATACAAATACATAGACATATGCTGGCCACTCCCCCCAGAAGTATGTGCACACACATAAATACACACACAGAGATAAATGCACACACACATACATATGCACCAACTGTTGTTGTTAATAAGTTGAAATTATTCTTTTAAATGTTAAACTGGGGGTAATCCCAACTCAATAAAAAAAGGATGGTGGTCATATTAATAGGACATTTATCTTTTGTCCTCTCAAAAGGAAGCTACACATCTTGCTTCTGATAACATGGTGAACATTAGTGACATGGGCAGGATTTGGCTCTGTGTCTACCTATTTCTTTAACTAGCTGCATACTTTCATATAAGTTCCTTAACTCCTCTGTGGCCTTGCAGGCAAAATGAGTTTGTATTTGTGGGGATTTTGAGAGAATGAAATGTGAGTATATGTAAAATTGGATGTGTCTACCATATTTATGGTGCATAAAATGTGTGGTTCAAGATAAGTGAGAATGTAATGAGTATATTGTGGGATTGTACTCACTATCACAAGTCATACTTTTAATAATCAGACTACCAACATGCTCCTTCCTATAAGCCAATTTTTTAATGAGCCTTTCCCCTTTATGGGGAGCTGATGGGATGATGTCAAATTTATTCCTCTGACTAGAGGTCGTGGCTCTCCTAAGTAGCTGAGTAGAATCTTAGACATATGAAATAATGAGCCAATTTAAATTGCTGTATTTTTGTAAAGCTCCGGAAAAGAGGAAAGCACTTCAAAGTAATTAGCATGAACACGCTCAATTACGTTTCTGTGCAGCAGGCCAACACTGCTGCCTGGAAACTCTGAAGTTAGGGATCTCAGGATCCACCATCCCCAAGCTCACTGAGATGCTAAGTCACCACCCTCTTCTCTCAGGATGGTCTTTCACGGAATTATTAAGTATTAAAAGGTGAAAGACTAAGAAAACAGTGGCAAAGGGGGGTAAAAACGTCCTCCCATCAGGCCGATCGGTGGAAGGGTAGGGTCACTGAATGTAGCCTTATTTCTGCTGGCTATGATTCTTTCCTACCCGAGCTCCAAAGTAAGCGGACTGTGTAAGCAGGAATGAAATACACAACCCCCTTGTTACCGAGCAGCAAAGCATTCTCCGCTTGTGGTTTTCTTCAAATGAGGCTGCTTGGAATATGTGTTTGAAAACACTGAGGCTCTTTATTAATCAAGCTCTTCACTGGCTCGGCCAGCATAACGTTTCATTGATGTCAAAACTCCCTTAAAAATGGTTTTGGAGCCACTTCTTGTACACAGACTTCAACAGAAGAAATATTTTGGGAATTGTAAATAGAATAATTGAGGCAAATATTTGCCCATTTGGAAAGCTCCTGTAATAGCTTTAATGTTCTTCAGAATTTTAAATATGCAGATCTAGGTTTGGGTGGTCAACTCAAGGAGGTGAGGGGAGCATCCCAGACCTGGAATTCTCCCGCAGAGATAACTCTCAAAGTGAACTAGATATGGGAAGTCATTTTGAAAATATAGATTAGTACTTTGGAAGGATCAAGTGGTGATTGAAAAGATTAACCAGTTCAAAGGACAGAGATATCAGTTGGAAAGGGACTCGCTAAGAATAATCCAAGGAAAGGAAAGTCTCTGGGACAAAGAGAGTCCAGGTACACGGATGAAGGACACAAAGACCTGCCTCACAATCTGCAAGTACTTAGGAGTCTGTCCTGACTATCTAGATCGTTACATCAGAGTGATGTTACAGAAGCTAAAACATCTGAACTTTACAGCACATACCTCAATGCTGGTGACAGATACTGTAGTCTATATTTGAAAATCTAATTATTCATATACATCTTCCTATAAAGGGGAGTATGTATGAAAGAAACCTAGCAATTCTGGTATAATTTGGGGCGTGTGTATTTGTGTGTGTGTGTGTGTGTGTGTGTGTGTGTGTGTTCACCTAGAGACAGTAAAGTAACAATTCTACTTAAGTGTTTTTGAAGCCACATGACATTAGTCTACCATTGTTAAATACCTTAACTGCTTTATGTTTGTTTATTTACCACATAAAAATCATAAACCTAGAGAAGTGAATGGGTCAAGAAGCAGAGATTAAAACAAAACACAAACAGCAACCAATACGTTTTCCAAAGAAGCAAAATGAAAGAGAGAGAGGAAGAAGGTTCTTGGTCCTTATAGCATTCCTTTCCTGTGCCTCAACAGCTATGGAGATTCTGATACATTTTCTGCCTTTGTTTTCCTTACAATGTGTCTGTGATTTTCCCACTAAAGGCAATAATTCCACTTCTTTCCATGAAACATAGCTACTCTGAGCTTGTTTATATTTATGGAAATCACTGATAGTTTTTTTTGACATCAGAGGAAACAAACAAAAGTATAACCAAATTGGGAGGACTCTTTCCTGAGAAAAACATTTCTTCCACTTCAGCATCATCCAGTTGCCCAAGGTTCTTTATTTATGGTTGAGGTCCATGTCCCTCAATCCTTATTAGCATAACTGTTGGTGTCATTGTTGTTCAGGTCTTATTTAGGCAGTCATGTTGATACTCTATAGATGGAGACTTACACATGTTTCTATTAAAATGTGGTAGACATAAGCCATAGAAGAGTATTTAGCTGTGAACAAGATGAAACTGACATTTCCAGGTAAATAGACAGAACTAGAAAAGATCACCTTGAGTGAGCTATTTCAACAAACATCTCATGCTTCCTCTGACCTGTAGCTCTCAGTTCCAAGTCTTTAAATATAAATGCGTCTATAACCCAAATAACTGCAGAAACCAGGAAACTAAAAGGAAACCAAGGGTTAAGATTGGGTGGAAAGAGTAGAGAGAATACCAAGGTATATGTAATTTTTAAGGAGAAAATATTAAAATAGGGGTTTTACGTAGAGAGGAAAGAGAGAAATATAGATTACAGTGAATAAAATAACTGGAATGGTGTATGAAAAATCACAAGGCATCATATAATTATTTATATACCTAAAATAACACATAAGAGGATGTGTATACATATATAGTTTAAATTGAATTTTACCAACTGAATGACAATCCTCTCCTCAAGATTCAAAGAATATCTAACAAAAACCCCAACACTAAGTATGAGACTTAGTCTGTTGAGTTCCTAGTAGAGTTGTCCAGGAGACTCTTAAAACATTATAGGCTATTGCCGTTTCTTTTGGTTGTCTTCCAAAAATGGAAAGTAATACCCTATATATTGAACTCATTATGCACTTTGAACACGGGGTCTGTAGAAGCAGAGTTGGATCTGCTATAAAAGCATCCTTCCTGAGGACTAGCCTTTGTAAGACCAGAAGGAGCTATGAAAGCTCCCAAGATCAAGAAGCACACAGTGGTCCTACTCACCTATCACACCCATGAACCACAGCAAAGAGAACATGTGACAGATAACTCTAAGGATTCAATGGTAGTACAAATATTTTGGCTATAAGCAATAAAACAATAGCTGAATGGAAAGAGCAACCACACACGCAAGAAACCATGACTTTAGTGAAAGCCTAGCCAAATACCCAGTGCCAGTGAAGTCATGGGTCTTGGTGGTGAACCTACAACCACCACTTTACTAAACCAGCATACATAATCCCTAACTACATTATAAATATTTGTGCTTATGCCCACAGATAAGTATAATCTTTATCCTCCATCAAGGAGGCTTCTCTTTTCAGCTTACGGTGGTTTTTATTGGAAACCACAACAGATGAACAAAGTAAGGCTCGGGCATTAGGGCTACTGTAAAGCAGCCCACGGTTAACTGGAATTTGAGGCAAACTACTCCACCTCTGAAGTATAGTAATGGCTGTGGAGATCTGAACAACAAAGCAAACAAAGAAAAGAGTCCTGTGTACGTATAATTAACGTTGTGGGACAGAGTCAAGTTGGGCTGCTAAGAGCCAAGAGATGCAGTTCAACCAGAAGCTGACGGCAAATAATTGCTCAGTTCTTTGAAGAGAAAGCAAGTAAAACAAAGTCTGTCTGATTACTTTTATATAACATATTGGATGTAGAATATAGAATGGCTGAACTTAGAAGCCCCCATGATAGCCCCCTCAAGTTCTTCTTACCCAGTAGTAGATGATAACATCGTTTAGAGAAAGCTGAAAGCCTAGTGTGATTGAGTGCACTCCAGTATTTGTGGTACCTGCATGTTTTTTGTGCACCTTGACTCATGCAGGGCACAAGGTACAAGGATGAATAAGACCTAGTCTTCACCAAATGTGTGACAATTTGTGCTGTTACATTCCTATCTCCCACCCCCCCAAAAAAGATACAACTGATCATCCATCACATTTCTTACTACTGAATATGCACACAATATGGCATCCACTTTTCCAGGACAGGTAGCTACTATCACCACGGCAGAAGGTGATGGGCCAGTTTTAATGGGCATCTCTGGTTCTAAAAGCCAGTAGTCTTAATAATAGAGAGAAACTGGAATCTGTCTTTATCTGTGTCAGTCTACCTGTTTTGGCCTCAAAAGAGTGAAAAAGCAGCCTGGAAGAGGTTTGCTTGTTAAAACTGTTCAATTTTCACTGTGCCTTCTTGTGATCAGAGGGTGCAATTTCTGTGAATAAAGACGATGTCGTTAGGCAAAGATTTCTTCCTGAATGCAAACTGACTTTTGATTGAGAGTACCTCTTTTACCATGAATACTGAGGTGAAATTAAGATCCAGAATCAGAGCTTGAAGGGGGTGTAACCACTTGCTAGAACTGCAGTGTATCTACCCCAGGGGTCTCAAGAATGTGCTAACCCCTGACTGCCAGTTCAGTTGCAGCCAAGAAAATCAAGCATCTAAGAACTCCTCAGGGAAAGCAGGGTGGTGAATAGGGACCTGTCATAAAATACACACCTTCAAGAGAACAAGAATCCCAGGTAACTTCCCTCCCTTCGTGGCAAGTGGAGGTAATAGAACTTCTCTCTGTGGACTAAGAAGGCTTTGCTTGTTCTGTGGCTTTGGCCATTTATATTTAATTTATGCTTTTAATTTTCTGGAAAGAGCCCAGAGGAGCCCACTGCCTGATGGAGTGCATGATACTGATTTTGTAAATATAAAATAAAATATAAAGTAAAAATGCTTGAGTGCCTCTGAGCACATTCAAAAATGGAATGAAGCGACTCCTTGAGTTCTGGGGTAAAAACAATGATCCTTCAGCTTTTCTGCAGAGGTTGCATGTAAGTAAGGGAACACGAGGAAAAGAGACAGTGGGAGGAGGCATTGGCGAGACAAGACAGAGCCTGAGGCACAGCTGAACTGGACTTAAATGTTGGCCCCACTAGCTTTCCTGAAAAGGGAGCATTATATAAGCCATACAAAATCTGAATTTCATAGTGAGGGAGAAAAAAAATCAAGCATAACACTTCTCACTCTGAATCACTTTACCCAAAAGAGGGTTTGAATTGAAACCTTTATTACTGCCAATAAGTGAGTTTACCTAAATAATCTCGAGCACTTTAGAAGGAGAGCAAGGCAACTGCTGGTTGGCAGAGAAGAAGGAGCGGGATGGTGTCCTAGAGCAACCTCTGCTGCTCTTGAACCTGCTCGCAGATCTCCCTTGCTCTGGCTCCCATGGTTGACCATACTCATAGGGGAGGATGCTTGCAGCTAACCATCAGACTGAACACGAGGATCCTAATAAAAGAGCTAGAGAAAGAACTGAAGGAGCTGAGAGAGTATGCAACCCCATGGGAAAACCGAAATTAGCAACTAAACAAACACACCACAGCTCACAGGGACTAAAACACTAACCACTGAGCACACATGGAGAGACCCATGGCTCCAGGTGCATATATAGCAGAGGAGGCATTCTCTGGCATCAGTGGAAGGAGAGGTCTTTGGTCTAGTGTAGACTCATTTTCCCAGTGTAGGGGAATGCCAAGGCCCTGAGGTGGGAGAGGGTAGTTGGGAGAGAGAACACCTTCCTGGAGACAGTGGGAGGGAAAGTGGGGATGGTATTGAGAAAAAGGGATAACATGTGAAATGTAAATGCAGAGAATATCATGGGGAAGTGGAGAATAATCTACCAGGACAACTGTAGAATGTAGAATCTGGACATGCTGATGTGTTATTAACATGCATTGCTGATTAGGTATTACACATGAATATATATATTCACATATACTTAGTGGTTGGAAAGGGTAAGGCAAGATTTTTTAAGTCCACTCAAGTTTAGAAAACCATAAAGGGTCTATACAGGCTACCCAGACCCTCATGTTCTTTGCATATGTGTTCAGTATTAAATTTAAACAGGATATATTGATTGGAGTTTTAGGTTCTATATTCAAATGAGTGGTTTAAAGAATAGTACTGTTATTAATCCATTATGAACCATGATAAGAATGGATAATTACTGCAAAACTGAAGTCCATGCATACTCTTCTTATCCTGAGTGGAATCCTGTATAGGCTCCTAGGCTGATACATAATTTATGATTACACAAGTATAGATTCACAATCAACAACAATTGCAAAAATAGAGGCTATTGCACAGCCTCTAGGTGGTCCTGTGTAAGTGTAAATCTAGTGGTTGCAAGAGCAGAAATTTATCATTCCTATTATGTGCTCAACTTATCCTACATAAGTACTTCTATTAGCTTAATTAATCACCATCAATTTATGGGGCCATCACACAATTACTTGGGGTGTCTTTGTGAATGAGTATGGATCAAATGGTTTTAAGTAACAGAAACATTTTGTCATTTAGGTGCTTCTGGGGAATCAGAATTGGGGTCTTGAATTTGTTATGTAAGCATGCTATTACTTAAATTAATCTATAGCATCATAAATGTATGATGTCACTCTGGTGGGGCCAGAAGTCGAAAGGAATGACACTGGAATATAGCATCCTTCTAGCAGCTCAGCGTAGTACATTCTATGCCTTTCTTCTAGTTTCATAGGATTTCCTGGAAATGACTGACATTTCTTAGTTTGAGGCTATGCTCTGACCTCTGCCAGTATTCAAAAAGAAACATTTTCTCTGTGTTCCTATCAGTTATCCTTTATTGTGAAATTTAGGAATACCTCAAATATAGAAAGATTTTGTCAGGAAATTATTTAATTACTTATTAAATGATCCCCATTCCAAATAAAGTCACATTCTGAAGTTTTGTGTGGCCACATTATGGACACCCTACCGCTCTCGAGTCAAAGATCTCAGCTTCATTTAAGTATTTCAAGGGGACAGAGAGAAAATCAAGTATGGAGCTCAAATATATTAAGCTATGTTAAGAGATGCTGCCTTCATGACGATGGTATGCACTGTTCTTTTGTTCTATATTACTTTGTCTTTCACTGTTGGGAAACAGGGCACAAGAAATAATAACTACGTTACTCAGCTTCTAGTGACTATAGCTGAAAAATATATGGCAGAGAAAAGCCACATGTTTCTTGCCAAAAAGAGAATGAGAGGAAGCGCTTAGATTCTATTTCCTCCTCTAAGGGCATGCATTTAATGAATGGAAACCTTGCAATGGACTCTCTCAATGACTACAGGATGTACTATTCTTGGGAGCAAGCCTTTGAGGTTTGGTTAACTGAAAACCTGCAACCTGTGGTTCCCAGGCATCTCAGGATAGTTTGGAGGTATAGTTTCCAAGTTGCTCTAGTATGGTGAGCAAACAGACATGGGATCCTTAAACTTAGGTGTAGATAGTTCAGGGGGGTATTGGCTCATTGATACCTTTGGTGTCCTTCCAAACAGCCAATGATCCCCTGAGCCCCATAGACTATGTGCTCATCTTCTATGCATGACAGGCTGTGCATTAATGGTTGACAGCTGCAGCCTGCTCTGGGAGATGGCTCTTCAGAGACTGAAGCCACCTTGGCTGAAGGAAGACCTTTTATCCCATTGGTATCCAATGGACATTGACCAGATAGGAAGGGACGCTAAGAATCTACGTTTTTATTTCTAGTCAGGGCCAAGTGCCCTCATACCTGCCTTTCCTGACCTCACATTCTGGTCTATCTTGGGGATAAGTCTGTGGTCTAGTTAAAGGCAGGAGGCTTCAGAATCAGAAACAACTGGATGTTTATCGAACGAGATGCATTCTGGTACCTTTTTGCTGGTTTTGAATTTGTATGTTGTTGTTGTTTTATTTGGTTTTGGTTTGTGTTGTTTGGATGAATCCTCTTCCCCCTTTCTCTAAGGCACCACAGGTAGCACATAAAACAGGCACAGGAAAGGTAGAACGTTCTTGTGTCTCTCTCCTTGTTTCAGGGCAGTGATGTCCCAGATCTGAGCAGAGTGCTGAGTTATCTTATGGCATAAACACAGCATCCTAAATAAGCTGGAGCACAAGGGACAGCCACCTGGAGGTAGTCTTCTATACGGGTGACCACTTGCAGATACTGGAAATGAAGACTTTTTGTGAGGGAGTAAAACATACACCTGAAAAATAAAGAGAAAATATAAAGGTCAGAGGTCACAGAGTGAATTTTACTGTGTGTGACATCCTTGCTGAAATCCCATCCCACTGGGCCACCAGGTGAGCAATTAGAAAAAGTGGCTGAAATTGCTTCCATGTTTTTTTTTTTTTTTCTCCTAAAAATATCTATGCTGAGACTTCAGGCCAGTTGATGTGCTTGCATGCATGTATGTGTTTAGGAGCTGTGTGTGTGTGGACATGGGGAGGTACATTTGCCCATTTAATCATGGGAGTACTTGTTCATTGCCCTTTCAGTCGTGTATGCACTTGTCCAGAGTTGTGCTTGCCTTATGGTAATGTCTCTGTCTTTGTTTAGAGTCTGCTTCATTGTGGTTTGTAATATTGTCTAGCTCTGTTCTTACTGTTTCTGAAACTATGATTTTATGCCTATTAAGGCTATCATTTCTCCATTTGTAACTGGCTTTTATTGATTACTAAATAATACAGAGTGACATCTACTAATAGTTTATCAAATTCTCATTCTTTCCTAAAAATACCTCTTTATCCTTAAGAACATCTCTGACCTCCACACTTCTATTCACAGAGCCTTCCTTTCTGACAAGTGAGTTACCTTGCCCTATGCAGCTCTACCGTCCTGTAGAGATGCCACTATTCTATGCTGCATTTGAATCCATAATTATAGGATCCTTTAAAATAAGGACAGTGTCATGGATTTCTGATCTGACAGGGATTAAAGGATACCTGGAATATCATGATAGCACGCACGAGGTCTGAGAAAGGTCAATTCAGAGAGAAAATTTCAGCATGGAGCAGGAGAAATAGGCACAAGGAGCTCTTGATTTTGGTAACTACTGAGAGTAGGGTTAACTTTCTGTGACCACAGTGTGACCTGTGGTAGGTCTACCATAGACAAGGGCAGACTCCGTACTCAATAGTATCTGGGCCAGACAAATCAGATTTGATGAGTGAAAAAAAAAAAAAGAACAAGAAGTTGGTTATGGAGGTGGGATCAATCTGGGTGTAATCTGAGGAAAGGAACAAATACTATCAAAACACATTCTATGAAATTTCCACATAGTTAATAAGTATATAAAATATGTTATTAAAAATAAGCACAATATACAATATTAAGATTACTTTCTTAAAACATACAGTTCTTATACAATTTTGTAGATTACATGAGTGACCTGAATTCTTCACCCTCTCCTTTCATGCCCTTGTGGGCATATCACTTACCAAGCCAGATTCGAACTCAGTTTTTAAGATGTATAATTATTTTTTATTGCCACTGCTTTCTGTCATCACTCTGGGTAACTTTCCTTATAGCTTGAAGGCTTATGTGAGCTCTCTATTCACACTCATACTATGTCCCAAATACATCCCAAAATAGTGACAGAAATGTTCTATCTGTACATGCCTGCTGAGACAGAAACATGAATGATTTTTAAGTCACTGAGTTTAGGAGTGATTCATTAGACAACACAGTGATGACAGTAACATGCTTTAACCACATTTAGTTTGGGGAAGGCTTCCATCAGATAATTCAGGCAAATGCTCACCACAGGCTCTATAATATGATACTTTATGAATATAAAGCCTCCAATGGCATCTAATAAGTTTAAATTCAGTGAAACTGTTTCAGCAGAAGTTGGTAGTTTCTCTGATATTTGCAAAAAGTGTTTGGGATAATGTCTAGCAAGATACTGGACTTTGTGTTATGAGGCCTCAGAAGATTCATTGTTAAGGAGAAAGAACAGCTGAAGTGAGGTGGGACAGAGAAACAAAGCGGGATGAGGTACAAACACTATTATCAGTGGGGTCACCTTCAGGCTTTCTTACAGCATCTGTCCCCCTACTTGTATCCCCTCCTGTGTGCTGGTCTCTATGTCTGATGACACACACCACTCACCTTCCTCATTTTTGTTTTACTCCCTGTTTACACAGGCAAGCTCTTAATATTTCTCATATCACTTCACCATGTTTAATCAGCACTTTTGTTATGCCATCTCTGCTCAATTTGCGTTGAGGACCACCATATTCATCTTCTTACCTCAGCCCCTCCAGCATGTCTGCCTTCCATGTTGAAATTCCTACTTCCTTCATATCACTTATCATGAACCTCTATCTTCTTTTACTGTATGTGCTGTGTTTATGGTGATGAGCATTTATGTACATATTTTGTGTTGTTTTCTATCTGTCTGTCTATCTATCTATCTATCATCTATCTATCTATTTATCTATCTATCTGTCATCTATTTATTATTATCTATTATCTATTGTTATGTGTCTATCAATCTATTAACTTATCTGTCAATCTATCTGTTTATCTATCTATCTATCTATCTATCTATCTATCTATCTATCTATCTATCTATGTAATTACAATCTTGTTAACTTTTTTGTTGTTTTAGAGGTAAGCCCAACATTGCTCATATTCAAGAAATACTTGGCGAACCTAACCAGAATTATGTTTAGACTAATATTTACTGAGTTACATTCTATTAAATCAAGTAAATATGTTGGCAGAGGAAAAATAATTCAGTCTGTAACAAGTACCCACTTCTCAGTGGTCAGTCAAAACCCTGGTTAGAATAAATGTTTTAAAGGCTTTGGCTGAGAGACTGCTCAATTAGTAACATCACTGAATAATAAATATTAGGACCTGAGTTCAGTTTACACTACTGCATGTAAGAGATTGATAAGGCAATGTACACATTAAATTCACTGCAAGGAAGGTGAAACAGGGAAGCTTCGGACAGGGAGTGTAGCCTAATTTGTGAGGTTCAGCTTCATAAGATTCTTCATATGTTAAAAAATGAACATTTTATCCTGAAAAACAATATGAAGAGTTTATCTCTGTCCTCAATATTCACATATACATTGGCATGTATCAATATGCACACACACAAATAAACAAAGATATTTTTTGTATCTGGTTATTTAGGTAACACTTTTAACCGCAGTAAATTAGCAGAAGGGCCATTAGAATAAAATGAAGGAGAAAATTTGGCACATTAACACTACACACTATTGGGACTTTGGCTTCCTCTATCAAATTCATTTTCATAGGCTTGAAGGTAGGGGAGTGGTTAGCATCAATTTGGGAATATATACTCAGCTGCACATGTTTATGTCTACAATGAGCTTGCCAACATTTTAAACTTTTTAAAATTTATTTATGTATGAAATATGAAAAATTATAAAAGAATTTGCCTTTAGGGACATTGTAATAAATAAATGAAATATAATTCATGTATACACTGATAGTCCTCAGCACCACTATATAGAGGCTCTTTATATTCAGTTGACAAAAAAGAGGAACCATCTCAGATCAGTGTTTTGGGTTACTCAGATAGAGGATGGTCTGTGATTTAGCTATTTTTGATTATAAAGACCAAGTACTTTCTACTTTTCTTATTTCCTCATTCTGGGGATAGATGTTGTATGGTTTTGGACTTTATCAGTGTTAAAATACAGGAATCAAAAATTTCAGGAGAGAAGTTAATTTCAGCTCAAGTTCCACAGGCCAGAGTTCATAGTCGCTGTGATAGTTGGGTGTCAGCCCCATGGCGAGGTGGAGCGTCAGAGTGGAAGAACACATGGCAGCTGTTACTGGCCTCCATGGGGGACAGAAATTCTCATTTAAGTTTATGTGATCTGGGCATCCAGCCTATAGAGACAGGTCCCCACTCTCAAGTAAATCCTGTCTACAAATCCCTCACTGGCAATCAAGTGTTTTAATTGACTAACCTCTTTAAGATGGTCCATCACGATGAGCCATGGCAGCTGGGATCCAGAGAGAAGCTCTAGAAAGTTCCTCACCTCTGCTTGTGATCTCCATGTACTTTTTCTCACTCATTTACTCGTAACGTCTAATCAGGCTTCTTGTCTTCTTTCAGGATCAGCAGAATGGTAACTGCCACCTTCCTGGTTGTGCTGGCAGATTCTCAGCGCTGCCATTGGGACTCTAGCTCATCTGTTGACTGCTATCACCATCTTTCTAGTTCATGAGCTGACAGACGCCTTGGGTTGTTTTGTTCTTGTCAGATCCATCCAGGGTTCTTTAAAACCGAGCCCAAGACAGAAGTGATCCTATCATCTTTACCTCCACTGGAAAGATGTGAGAAATGACAGTGATGTAGACCAGGAAGGAAGCTCCTTTGGTGATGCCGAGAAGAATGGGCTCTGCTAGGAGATTTTAGACAACACACCTCAGCTGTGAGCAAGTTGACCCTGCTGAGAAGGAGGACATCAGAATCCTAAGTATCTCTCAGGTGCCCAGTGTGTTCTCTGGCAAGAAAGAAAATGTTTTCTTTATGGTGTGAAAAAAAAACTGTTTTCTTTATGGTGTGGCTTTTGAAGGATTAATTGGGCAAGGAGTGCAGAAAAACAATCCACTTACGCCTCCTTTTTTGGAGGCCCTGTCTTCCACTCTCTGACAGCCCTGGATGTGACCTCCATCTTGTAACCTGCATGATCTTGTACTCGTCACCTCTGTGATCTTTTCCTGAAACAAAGGTGATGAAATCCAAGCCTCTTCAAGGATGTCTGGCATTTCATCTTCCAGGTGTGAGGAAGAAAGGGTTGAGGTGGAGGGCAGTCACACTAATGCCACTGCGCTCTGTGCTTCCCTCACCGACTGCCACTGCAACCAGGACTCATCTGCTCTGCCCCATGAGTGGATGGACCCACACAGGGGAAAGACAAGGAGTGCAGCTGGTCATCATTTTAGCTCTTAATGACAGAAGAGGTGTAGACAAAATAAGCTGTTGGGATAAACTGCCAGGTGGATTAGCAGTGCCCAACTTGATGGAGGAGCCAGGGGTCAAAGGATACCCTGATTGGTGAAAACTTTTGATGCCTGCGTTTTACTGAAGCGATTAGTGCCAATTAGACTGACACCAGAGAAGAGGCTGGGAAGCTGGGGGCCATTGGTACGTGTCAGGCGAAAAGTTTTGACAGTCGAGGTGCAAGGAAAATGGGTGATTAGCAAGCATAATTTGCTCAATTGTGTGTGATTTGGCAGAAGTTGGTTTTTAGGATTGTTTTTGTAACCTGAAAATGGGGGCCTTTGAAGCCTTTGAAATGAGGCTAAGGTACAGAGGAATGAGTTAGACTTAGGTCAGGCTTTAAGAACATAAGAACTGCCATGCTTCATTTGGCTTCACCATAGAGTCTGGTTGCCATAGTATCTTGAAAGAGATACTGCCAACTGTGTGCTGAGAGAAAGATAAACTACCAACACAAGCATGGAGTCAGTGCTGGGAGATCCCAGCAGCAATGGCTCCTAGACAGCCACCCAAGTGAACCACTGTAACCACTCAGCAGCTTTCCTGCTTTGGGAGGTGGCTACACGGTCCTAGTGATCTGTGTCCTTCTCTGTAAAACATTGCCATCTAGTTGACTCTTAGAGTTCAGTATTTACACACTGAATATCAGTTCAATAATGACACCGCTGACTGAGAACATTGTATGACACTTAAAATAGCACCTCAAATGTATCACACACTTATACAATTAGCACACATGCATTGACTAATTTGCTCTTAATACCATGAGGCAGTTTGGCTTTCATAATCTACTGCTTTACAGAAGAATAGCTGTCTACACTAGGTTGACTTTAACAGGACAGAGGGAGTGTGTTGGTATAGACATAGGATGTTCCTAGACTTCCCAACCCAGGAAACTCTTCAACCACTGGGAGCAGGTGTTGGTAAATCAAACATTGCTGAGTTCAGAAACATGCATTCATTAAGTTGGCTGAAAGATTCGACAGCCCACATTGAGGCTTAGGCAGAGGCAGAGATGTTTGGATGGCTGTTTTTCAAAGTAAGAGGCTTTTCTTTTTTAGAACTAGCTGGTTTCTAATAGCATTTGCAATCATTCTTTTTCAGGTTTGGTCTTAGGACCACATATTTGGTTAAGATTTTAATGTGATAGATACAGTAGCACCTTTCAAAGGTAACATGTGATAACATGCCAGCAGATGCTTCGGTCACAATTTGGTTTATCAAAAGCATTCGTTTTAGTTTTCTTTAGAATGATACTTAAAACACAATGCTCTCCAAGACTTGAAGCAATTCTATGCTCTACTCTCAACACAGAGAAAAGGATAAACAGGTTTAGGCATAAGAACATTTAATTTCTGATGATTGTCTACTTTCAGATAACTTGATTTCCTTGGGTCAGAAATCTCTGTATAAATATTAGAAACAGATATGAGCAAATCATCCACTATTTTTCACAGAAGTGTAGAAAACTAATATAAATTCAGCATGTGAAGGGATATGGAAAATCATGTATTTTTTTCCACTCTACTCATGTGACTTGAACTTTAGTCTAATTTTGTTTTAATACTGACATGTATTGGAGCATCTATCACTGAGTACTATTCTCAGTCACCGTTGGACAGTCTTCTGCTGTAGAAGCTGTTTTGTGCATTATAGATGTTTAGCTCTGTCTTAGCCAACTATTAATCAATTGACACCATCATCATTCTACTACGATCAAAAATACATCATTGAAATTCTACTGTGACAGAAAATATGTCCTAGTGTCAAACATGAATAAAACTACTCTATTGAGAATCACTGGCTTACATTTGTAGTAAAGGTTACTATTTTTTATTAAAAAGTACTTTGTAGGAATAATGTTGGGTATTGAATCTACATGCCTTTGTCTAACAGGAAAGTTCATCTACTTGTGGTACGGAAATAAATGAAAGTGTCTGCATGTCTTAAAAACAAATGAGGCTCAGGGCCCATGGGTTTTATTGGGCTACGAAATAATGGGGCATAATATGACATAATAATTAGAGCAGAATAAAAATATTAACTTAGTTCAAGAATAAAAATAAATGATATTGAGATAATTCTCAGAGATGGATATCTGCTGTCATTTTTAGTGTGGATTTAAACACAAGCATACTGGCATGAATACTTCTTTATGGTCAAGGATATCAATTTGAAACATTACCTTATCTGTATAATTTATTTCATAATATTTTGACATCACATTACTTAAAATGAAAGCAGTCTTTCTCAGTATAATATATTGCTGAAAAACTATTGCCTTTAGTCACTGTTATCAACTTCTTTATTGACATATTATAATTTATTCATTCCTCTGATTGAACTGAAGAATTACCTAACTTTTCTTTAGTACACCAAATAGTGCAATATGTATTTATCTGTATCTAGTAACTTATCTTTAAATGTGATGATTTTAAAGAAGATATTTGTAACAGTGAATTAACCAATTAAAAGAGGCAATATTCTTATCTCTTGTCATTGTCTTGTCTAATACTGTGATAAGCAACATATCCAACTACAGCGGAGAGAGCAAAGGGATTATTGGCTTAGACTTAACAGCCACAGTCCATGATTGTGTGAACTAGGGCAGGAACTCAAGGCAGGAGCCAGGAGGTAGGAACTATTTTTTTTTAAATGCTGCTTACTGACTCTATTGACTTTTGCTTAGTTAATTTCTTATATAGCCCAGGCCCATCTTCTTAAATATGGATGACTCTACAGTGAGGTAAACCCTTACAAATCAATTATCAGTTAAGATTCTTGTTTAGAGCCGTAGATAGGCACAGGCCAATCTGATTGAGGCTAATTTATTGGTTAAGATTTCCTCTTCCCCTTTGACTCAAGATTGGTATCACATAAACAATATAAACCTACTAGGGTAACTGTTTTACAAATTGGCCTTTGAAACTATTTCGATGTCTTATAGCGCTAATTGTAGAGCCAGAGGATTGAGACTGAGTTACATACTAATTAAAAGGTTTCAACAGGCAGAGTATATGGCATATCTGTCAGCACCACCCCCTGGTACTCTCTGTTATAATATTTGCTAAATTCTCACTTTATAGAAGGGAGACAAAAGTTTGAGGCTGAGACATCTCAAAAATCTACTTTTTTTTGGGTGGGATCTGATTAGTCAAGGAATGATCATATGATATTGGGACAGCAGGAGACACTTGACACAACTTGCTTAAGTTGACATGACCCAGACTGAGTGGGTGTAATCAATGATATAGTGGAGTTATTGACCTGAAGAGAAGGCCAGGAGCAGTCCCATTTCCATGTACAATTCTAGGGTTTGTTTCCTTCTAATGTGCTGGATATTACCATTGGGAAAATACCATTTATGTGGATCATTGGATTTCCTGTTTTTAATCCCTGCAAGCATTCTGGCAATCTTCAGAGTTAGCAAAACCACAGCCGTGCTGTGTAGAAACCCTTACATGCAAGGCCACCCAACCCTACTGGGAAATGTCTCATAACCGGTTCTTTCTCACAGGCTTCCAGGCCTAGGTGAGACAGTCATCCCGGCTGCAGACCACGGCTGTGTGGAGAAATGAGACAGACTGAAATCTATCACGTCTTCTGTTTTATCCTTCATGGTTGAGTCTAATGTGGTATAAGATGTCTCAGCCACACAAATTTCTCCAGAGGGGAGAAAAAACTGAGAAAACTGGTGGTTTACTTCCCAGCACTCCCATTTGTAAGGTTCTGAGACCATGTGCCTCTGTTTCTCTCACCAGAAAAGACTGGTGACTGGAGACATGTGAAAAAAATCCCTCTGCCCTTTTGTATAACTTGCTTTCAGGGAGTTCTCTGCCGATGTACATGCAGTGATGCTTAAAAGCCTCAAGATAGCACAGACATAAATGAACAACATGGTGTTTCCAATAGAGTCCCCATAGTCATGAATGTGTAAATGCTTCTAGTGCAGACCAGGAAATCAAGGTTACCTTGAGAGATCTTTATGCACAATTAACTATCCATGGCTAAAGGATTAGCGCAGAAAACATGTTCTGAAACAAAAATCACAGTTCTCAGATGATCTAAAAAGATAAGAAAGAAAAAATAACACTACAAAAGGAATGGCCAGGATCTGTTACTTGCTATGGATTCTACCTGCTGCCTCAGCCTCATTTCTCATCCTCATCCATCACTGAGGAGATAAGGAATTATTCCCTTAGACACTTGCATAAGGGGCACCTCTCTGGAGTACGCTAATATATATATTGCTCTATTTGAGATCACAAACTTGAGAAAAGCAGGATGTACAACGGAGATGAAGAAGACCAGAGAACATGAGTGCTCAAGAGGTAGATGTGAAGCAAGAAGAGTGAGGATCTGGATACCTCACCCTGTGTTAGATACATTGGTGTTATCTGCCCTCTCTACGTGCCTTCATGGAATAAATCTCCTTCTCTATATCTTCACCATTTTTTCATAAGACCTGTTCTACTGACTCAAGACCCACCCCAATGACTTTATTTTAAGATCATCACCCATTAACACATCTATCTTTGAAGACAGTAACACGCTGTGTTACTGAGTGTAAGTCTTCACATATGTGTATTTCAAGGAAGACAAAATTGGATTCATGAAATGGATGTTCAAAAAATATCTTGGAAATGAATAATTATTGTAGGTATTTTGAATTTAATAACCATCAGTATCAAGAAGACTTATTTAAATATTGTTAGAACATCATGGAAAATTACATCTTGAAGGGCTTGTCTTTGGGAGGAAGTAAGTTCAAGTAGAGTAAAGAATTTGCCCCAGATTGTATGACTTTTAGGTGGCACAGGCTGGAATATGCATTCCACCATGTTATCCCTGAAGCACGATGCACTTGGAGGTGTGCTTGCTAAAACACCTTCTCAAGTCTGTCACTCATAGCCCCAGTATCCTTAGCCTACAAGAGCCAAACACCTGGTGGTAATAGAGAAACTCTGAGATCAAATGCCCTATAACTCTCAAGGCTAAAGATCAAATCTGTCCTGGCCGAAGTCCACTCTGCCGGCTCCTGGAAGGAATGGGATACATTTAAATAAGCAACCCTCACAGGCCTGAAATTAAAAGACCAGCCCTATTGCCTCTCTAAAGGGCAGCCTGTCTCCAAGGAATGTTCCCATGATAGACGAGAAATAGGTATAAAGTGAGAGGCTTTGCCCTAGAGGGGACTGGTAAATGCTGGGTATTACACCATTGTTTATTTGGGCTTCCCAAGTGCATTGGGCTGAACAAGAGTATTTCTTTCACTGACAGCCTTGGTTATTGTGGTGAAAAGACTTATGTTCTGACATATGAATGATGCCTCTGTGTACATACATGCTTGTGTGTGTGTGTTGGTAATATTTTGTATGCTGTTAAGCTTATAAAGGCTGCATTTACCCTGCAAAATGAGATGGGAATTTCTCCAAGTTGTGCTCACTCACAATTGCCATTTGATTGGTTTGGCAAAGATTTTGTACTCAGTTATTAAAATATTTAAAGGGAAGCTCAGGAATTTGATTTCCTAACACTTATCTCTACTTGGCTTCAAAGCAGTGTCACAAAATCCTGGAGATGGTCTAACACTCCTTCTAATGAGGCACTTCCTACCTGGGGAGGCATATTCTTTCTGCAAACAGATTAAGGGCTCAAAGGACATGGCATTTGTAGGATGTTTTATACTTTCAGACTAGGGTGCCCAGAATTTTAATTGTGTTACTTTATTTAATGTTCACTTCAGCACAGGCACGTTGGTTCTATTGCTGTTATTGTCATAAGTAGGAAGGGTTACCATGGACTGGATTCTGTGGCATCTTTGTATAATATTTGAACTTTCAAACAACTATGAGTTAGGTACTCTGATTTCCCTTACTTTATTCATGTTGAGAATAAGGCACAGAGAGGTAAAGTGACTTGTTTGCTGTCACACAGCTCAAAAGTAAACTTGAAAGTAGATCTAAGGACCTAGAATCCACACTTTGTCCCCTATAATTCATTGCTCTTCTTTTCTTTGAATGAAAAGAAAAAAACCTGCAAGCTTTATAAATTAGTCTAGTCACACTGTAAAAAAAAAAATGAACTGGTGATCAGAATCTTGTTTTGTCCTTTTTTGTATTTTGTGTCCGTTGTGGATTTATGTATGTGTACTGCTGTTTATGTGGGTGTTAGAATTGAACTAAAAATCAACCATAGCATCACGAGACTGCAGTTCCAACAGTGGAGAAGAAAATGCAGGCTCTGAGTACAGAGAGAGACACAATCTCAAAACTAAGATAAAAATTTTACTGAAAATGATTTCTACATCCACCTCTTCCCTCCATATTTATGTGCATATGAGTGCATATGTGCATACTCTTACACACACACACACACACACATACACACAAACACACAAACACACACACACACACACACACACACACACACACCATACATTTTCACATACAAGGGTCAGAAAACCCCTTGTGATTTGAGTTCTCAGTGAAATGCAAGTTCTACCATGGAAAGTGCAGCTCTAAGCTTAGGACAAGGTAGAGGCTGCAACACTGCGCTCAGGTGCAGGCCGTGGGAGTTAGAACTACACCTCGTAAGAGGATGCTCATGTTACCTTATAAGAATGGAAAGCCTTTGGCATATTGTAAGGACCATATGTTATCAAAGCACATTGAAAGAGCAAGACTTTGTACCGTGCAGAGCATATATGCTCTCACAAAAGTTTTGGGCAGGAATTAATATGGAATCTGTTTCACAAATGCACTAGTTGAGGGGGAAAAAAAGAGTGACTGGGGTTTGTGCTTACCATTTTGTTTGGGATATTTTGATAGCTGCTTGCAACTTTAGGTAGGTATAGAAAAATCTAGAAAAAAAAAAAGCACAATATGTGGGTCTCTCCCCCCTCTCTCTATCTGCCCCTCCTTTCTCATTACGAACCTCCCTGTTCCATTACTCCCCAATTTTCCCGAGAAGGGCAACACTCCCTCCTTTGTGTACCAGCCCACCACCGCACATCAAGGTGCAGCAACTATAAACACATCATTTCCCACTGAGACATAACCAGGCAGTTAGGGAAGGGGGATCCACTGATAAGTAACAGAGGTAGAAATAGCCCTCTTTCCAATTATTAGGGGGCCCAAATGAAGACCAATCAGCACATTTTCTATAAATGTGTTAGGGGTTAGGTCTAGCCCCAGCATGTTGTCTAGTTGGTGATTCAGTCTCTGTGAGTCCCCTCAATCCAGATTATTTTACTTTATAGCTCCTCTTGTGGTGTCCTTGACTCCGCTGGATCACTCAGTCCTATCCCCTACTCTTCCACAAGACTCCAAGAGCTCTACCTGATGTTTGGCTGTGGGTCTCTGCATCTGTAATCTATTGAAGCTGGATGAAACCTCTTAGGAAAAAGTTATGATAGGCTCCTGTCTGCAAGCATAGCAGAGTATGATTAACAGTGTCAGGGTTAGATCTCTCTCATGGCTTGGGTCTCAAGGTGGGTCAGCCATTGTTTTAACAATACATCAATTTCTGCTCTGTATTTACCCCTGCACATCTTTTAGGGTGGACAAATTTTGAGTCAAAGGTTTTGTAGGTAGATTGATGTACTTCTCCCTTCACTGGAAGTCCTTCCTGGCTACAGTATGTGTCTACTTCAAGATACATATACCCAGCTGTTAGGATTCTCAGCCAGGGTGAGTCATATAGACTACCAGGAGCTCCCCAGTACCAGGTCTTTGCCTAGTCTCAGAGATGCCTCTCACCAATTTCCAGTCTCATTCTCAGACTTTGCCATCCCCACTTACCGCACACCTGGCTCACATCCCCATTGTTTTCGTTACACTCAGTTCCCTCTCTCCATCCACTTCTGCTGACTTTGTTTCTCCTTCTGAGTGAGACTCACACATCTTTCCTTGGGCCTTCTTTATTAGTTAGCTTTTTTGGGTTTGTGGATTATATCATAGTAATCCCGTACTTTATGGCTAATGTCCAATTATAAGTGAGTGCGTACAATGTGTGTTTTTCTGGGTTTGGGTTATCCTTCAAGATAATATTTTCTAGTTCCACCAATTTGCATACAAGTTTTATATGTCTTTTTTTTTAATAGCATATTAGTATTCTATTGTATAGATATAATATAGTTTCTTTTTATACATTCTTCAATTGCGGGACATCTAGGTTGATTCTAGTTTTTTGGTATTATGCATAAAGTTGCTGTGAACATATTTGTGCAAATGTCTTTGTGGTATAAGGGGGCATATTTTTGGTATATGCCCAGAAATGGTTTACTTGGGTCTTGGGATAGCACTATTCACAATTTTCTGAGAAAGAGCCAAATTGATTTCCAAAGTGGTTGTACAAGTCTGCACTCCTACCAGCAATGGAGGAGAGTTCTTACTGCTCCACATCTTTTACAGTATGTGTTATCTCTTGAGTGTTTGTTCTCACCATCCTCACTGCTGGAAGGTTGAATCTGAGAGGCATTTAGATTTGCATTTCCCTGGTCACTAAAGATTTTGAACATTTTTAAACGTGTTTCTAGGCCATTAGAGAGTTTTATGGTGAGAATTCTGTTTATCTCTTACCCCATTTTTAATTTGGTTATTTTATTTGTTTGTATCTAATTTCTTGAGTTTTTTATACTTTGGATAAATGCCCTGTCAGATGTAGCACTGGTGAAGATCTTTTTTTCCATTCTGTAGGATGCCATTTTGTCCTATTGATGGTGTCTTTATCCTTGCAAAAGCTTTTCAGATTCTTTATGTCTCATTTATTAACTGTTGGTCAAAATGCCTGAGGTATTGGTACCTTGTCCAGAATGTTGCTTACTGTGCCAATGTGTTTACAGTAGTCCTCCATATTTTTCTATTACATCTACTGTGTTCTGTTTTATGTTGAGGCCTTTAATCCACTTGGACTTCAGGTTTGTGTATGGTGATAAATATCAGTCTATTTGCATTCTTCTACATGCACTATTTGTTGAAAATGCTTTCCCCCCTTTCCACTGTATGGTTTTGGCTTCTTTGTCAAAAATCAAGCATCCATAAATGGAGATGTATGGGTCTTTTTTCTGGGTGTTCAGTTATATCCTATTGATTAACCTGTGTGTATTTATGCCAGTACCATTGCTCTGGAACACAGCTGAAAGTCAAGGATGATGCCTATAGTAGTTCTTTTATTGTACAACTTTTTCTTATATGGAGTAGAAAATTTCTTTTCCAAGGTCTGTAAAGTATTGTGTTGATATTATGATGGAAATTGAATTAAATCTGTAAACTGCTTTTGGTATAGGGGCCATTTTGTTTTTTTACTATGTAAATTCTCCCAATTCATGAGCAGGGGAGATCTTTTCATCTTCTAATATTTTCCTTGATTTCATCACTCAGAGACTTAAAATTCTTGTTATAAAGATCTTTCCCATCATTAGTGAGAGTTACACTAAGACATTTTATGTTATATCTTTTGTAAAGTGTTTTGGTTTCCTAATTGCTTTCAAAGCCCGTTTATCATCTGTATAAAGGAGAGCTACTATTTATTTATCTTTTTAGTTACTTTTCTATCCAGCTACATTTCTGAACATGTTTATCTGAAGCTGTACAAGTTCTCTGGTAAAATTTTTGTGGTGACTTATGTATACTATTATATCATTTGAGAATATTCTATCAGCGCATTTCTAGGTATTGTTGTGCTAATGAAGACAATAAAGTATGTCTATGGTAGAATAGAGGTGATGTCATTATACAATGGGTATGTAAGAACATGATAAGGAACACCAGTGTCCTGGCAGGTGGCCCTGCTTCTTGTCTAACACTTGGTGGTATGGGTTAGAGGGGAATTTGATTCCCTCAACACACACACACACACACACACACACACACACACACACACACACACAAACCTTTTACCACCCGAGACAGGGAGGAGTGCTGGCTACCGGGTCCTCATGGGTACTCACTTCTATTATGGCAATTGTGGACACACAAACATTGTATAAAACCTTTCTAAGCACAATACTTTCAACAATCTAACCTCCTTTATCTAGACTCTGATTTTATTCTCAAAGTTTCTCTACATATTCAACGTCTCCCTGTAAGCTACAGTTTTCCTTAATCAGCTTCAAGTTATGTGTGATCTTGTTGCCAACCTTTATGTCTACTATAGTAATAATTTTTCATGTGACTCCTTTGAGAAGCATTTGAAGGTATTTAATATTAGTAACCTCTCACCACATTCCTTATTCTGTCCTTGTCTCTCATACTTCTCCCCATTTAACCCTCCCTGCACTCTTATTGCCAATTAAGCATCTTTATCACCACCTTCTTGCTCCTCGCTTTCGAACCCTGCACCACTGTGGTCCATTATTAATTTCCTGGCCTCCATGGCTATTCCAAACAGAATGTAAGTATCTGAAGTTTCAAAGCTAACATGCACAAATGAGATGACATCATTCAAAATGATTGCTTCCAGCTCCATTAATTTACAAGAGAAATTCACAATTTTGCTTGAAAGAGGTGAATAACTCTCAATTGTGTAAACGTATCACATTTTTGTTATCCATTAATCAGTTGATGGGAATCTAGGTGGTTTTCGTTTTCTAGCTATTATGACTAGAAAAGCAGTGAACATGGATGAGTAAGTATCTCTCAAATAAGATATGGCATTCTTTGGATATATGCCCAGTAGTGGTACAACAAGATCACAAGGTAGATTTATTAACAGCTTTTTAAAGAAACTTCACACTGGTTTCTATAGTGGCTACACCAATTTGTATTCGCACTAGCAGTGACTAAGTGTCCCCATTCTTCCCATCCAACCCAGCATTTTTCATCTTTTGTGTTCTGGTGATTAACCATTCAGATTGGGTTAAGATGAAATTTCAAAGTACATTTAATTTTGGATTTCTGTGATAGCTATAGATATTGTAATTTAAGAACTTGTTTCTCAATCTATACCAGTAAGACTCTGACAGACTAGGATGCTTGCAGCAAACCATCTGACTGAGCACAGGGACGCCAATGGATGTGTTAGAGAAAGGACTGAAGAAGCTGAAAGGGTTTGCAACCTCTTAGGAAAAACAACAATATTAAATGACCAGACCCCTCAGAGCTCCCAGGGACTAAACCACTAACCAAAGAGTACAAATGGAGGGACCCTTGGTTTCAACCACATTTGTAGCAGAAGATGGCATAGTCTGGCATCAGTAGGAGAAGCCCTTGGTCCTATGAAGGCTCATTTTCCCAGTGTAGGGAAATTCCAGAGCATTGAGGTGGGAGTGCATGTTTAGGAGGGGGGACACATCCTCATAGAAGCAGGTGGAGGTGGGATGGGAGGGGATTTGGGAAAGGGGATAACCTTTTAAATGTAAATACATAAACTGACCAGTAAAAAAAACTGTTTCCCTGCCATAGTGTTTCATATTTTTTTATTCATTTTTTTCTGTATACTTTCATGCCCATCTATTTTAATGAGCTGTTGTTCTCTTGGTACTCAGGATTTTTACATATTATAGGTGCCAATTTTTCATCAGATATGGTTTGTGCAAATATATTCTCATTCTCAAGACAATCTCTTCTCTTGCCTGGTGTTGCTGGACAGAAACATTGTTAGTTTCATGAGGCTCCATTAATTGATTGTTGGTCTTCATGCCTTACCTCTTGGCATCATGTTCAGAAAATAAATTTTTTGTGTGCCATAAACTCAAATGCATTCCTTAACTTATCCTCTATCAGATTTAGGTTTTTGGGGATTATGTTGAGATTAGTAAACCATTTGGGGCTGAATTTTGTGTAGTGAAAGAAATAAGGACCTGGTTTCATTCTCCTTGTACGAGTCCACTTTATCCAGAACTATTTGTTGAAGACACTGTCTGTCTGCCAATGTGTGTTGTAGACCTCTTTTTCAAATATAAGCTGGTTGTAGGGGAGTAAGCTTGTATGTGTGTCCTCACTTCTGTTCTATTTACCAATGTTTGTTGTTAGGATAAAGAGGAAATACTAAGGAATTATATTTATCAGATTAAAAAGAATGTAAGTAAAAACAATTTGAAAAACAGCAATTTGTAGTGAATAATTAACATGATTTATATTAAAAATTTTTATGAATAAATGTTTTCACCTAAAAGATCACAGAGGCAAAAAACATATAAATAAATTATAAGAGTGAAATAATAGAAATAAAGACAGAAATCAGTACAATTCAAAATTATGTAACAGATAAAAATCAAGCAGAAAAACTCCTTTTGTATCATCTAAGGTAAATTAAATTGTATTCCCAATTCTAGGCTAAGGAAGGATAAAACAAAAAAAAATGAGATAAGATAAAATTTGATACTCGGAACAGACAAGAGATTTCTTACCAGGTCAAAATATTAAACCAATTGTAACAGATGCTGTAAACAACTCTGAATCCATGCATTCTATAATGATGATAAAATAACTTAGAAACAGCTATCGACATTCATCCCATGGGTTAGACAGAGAGTCCATCAGTTAAGAGAAATGACTGTGCTTCCGGAGGATCTAGTTTAGATTTCCTTCATGGAGGCTCACAAGAATCTATAACTCCAGTTCCATGAGATGAAATGGATATCTCTACCAGTGCTGCTATCCTGTTTACAAAGAAGGTAAAGGAACACAGAACTGGAAACTTTATATCATCAAGTGGTTAGTTAAGTTCAAACCTTCATGTAACTATTACACCACTAGATATGCCATCACTGACAGGCCAAAACTGTAGCACCACAAAATTCACAACTGTGGAAAACTATAGTTTTCTTTTTTCTCACATAGGCCTGCATAGTACTTTCTGACTCTATGAGTAAATGTATTTATTCTAAGAGTTTTGCAAACCTTAGTAATGATCACTTCTCAGTTGGAATTGAGCCCTTCTCCATTGAAGAGAATACATGCTTGGTAATGTAACTCTGGCCATAAGCCAATAGCTAGGGAGGTCACTAGCCATAAGGAGCAACTAACTACTAGAAATATACATGTAACTGAATTCCATATTCCACGTTTATATTTATATCTGTAGATTGATGCTTTTGTCAGCCTGCTCAATGCAGCTTCTTTCTATGGAAGGGGTACTTTATGAAGTCTCACAACTGATATTGTGAAGAGAAAAGTAGTTTTGAGTTCTGTGCTCTAGATATATGTATGCTGCCTCCTCCAAGACCCATGGGACATCCCAGAAGAAGGTGTGGGAAGACTGTAAGAGTCAGAGGAAGGAGAGGAAAGAGTACACAGAACCACAATTTTGTGGATATAGCATGCATGGCTGTCACAATCACAAACATATGCCAGCTGTGGTTCCCTGCACAAGACTGAAGTACAAACAGTCATGGTGGGACTGTAAATACTTGGTAAAATGAAAGAAGCCAGCAAGAATGGGAGATGACAAGAGAAGGTAATAAAGAATATGATCATGATGCATTTTCAACATGTACATAATTGTAAGAAAATTAAGAAGACATAACAAAATTTGTCTCTATATGAGAAAATGCAGAAATTCTCATATATTAATGCACTAGAAAATACGTGGTCAACACTATAAGAGAATAAGGGTTAACTGTGCTAAGTGTCCAGAACAATTGAAAATTGTATGTACTGCTCATGGATATGGAGAAAGACATAGATACTGTGGAAAATATAATAGCAAATTTGAGATAAATTTAAGCACACAGTTCTTAGATGACCCTGGAAGTCTATTCTTCAGTGTTTATTCTAGAGTCTTAAAAACTGTTCACACACACACACACACACACACACACACACACACACACACACAGAGAGGGGGGGGGGAGGAGGGAGGGAGGGAGGGAAGGAGGGAGGGAGGGAGGGAGGGAGGGAGGGAGGAGGAAGGGAGACTGGAATGTTTTATAGCAGCTCTATTTATAATTGTCTAAAACAATAGAGGTCAAATATCTTTCAGAGGGTGATTGGATAAACAAACTGTGGTACATCCATACAATGGAATATTTTTCAGCAATAAAAAAGAAGGAGCTGAAGACACATCCAACAACTTGGATGAATATCAACAAAGGCTGAGTGAAACAAGAGAACCCTCAACGTTTATACACTCCATGACTATGTTTGTAGAACCATCTCGAAGAACAAAACTCCAATGACAGTGAATAAATCAGTGGCTGCCAGTATAAGTTATAAAAAATAAATGTGTGACCGTGAAAACCTACTTTCTGATATAGATGCCCTTTCTATGAGTTCTGATTGCATCTTGTCTGTATCTTAAATGCATTAAGGGCTTTAGGATATTTACCTTCAAAGAATTACCAAAAGCTGACCCAATATCAAAATAAAATATGAAGAAGAAGGGTTAGAGAGACAGAGCATGGGACCTATGGAGCATTTAGATCTGGACCTCCCGACAGGAGGAGTAAAAATCTGCTGGATCTACATGGACCTTGATTTCCTCCTAAGAATAGATATTTAGTGTTGTGGTGGAAACTTTCCCTTCTCTTTGAACATGGTTATTATCTCTTGGCTAGACCCCATCTCTCCCTGTCCCAGTATTTTGGAACTGATGAGCTAAAGCAGCTCACAGTTCCATATCAGGAAAGATGAGGCCCTTGGCTGATCCTAGAGCCATAAATGATACAAAGTCCAGGTGTTCTGTGAGACAGCACGTCAGCTCACACAATGATGCAATGCAGCAGGAGCCTGCCCAGGTAGGTACGGAAAAGATGGTGTTTATGGACTGAAACTCTGTGTTATAAAATATGGGAGACATTCAGGTAGATTTAGACATTTGGCTAAATCAAGCTACATTAGTATTGAGTGAGACCAAGTGGACAGTGGCAGCCTTTGTGATGTTTTCCTAACTCTACGACTAAGATGTGTGTATCTTCCTCAGTACCCAATTTGGATTTTAGGTAAATTAAAAGAACTTTATTTAGTCATCTAACATCTAGGGAGGCAGACCTCTGAGGCTCTAAGAACAGAAAGAAACCACAGCAGGTTTCTCTACTACTCTGATAAAACATAAGGGATATCTGTGGCAAGTGGCCAAACTCATACTATGCAACCAATATCAATATACAGTTTGTCAGAAATGACAATAGACTTCAGCTTCCTCAATAGTTATTTTCCAGCTCTTCTATGACAATAGGAAGACCAACATTTCCCTCTAGTGGTGACTTAAATAACTTGCTTTTCATTAGTAATTCTATTAAAATAGTTTTAAATGAGGAGCAAACATACACCTATGGCAAGAGAATTCTAGGAGTTGCACTACATCATTTATTAACTTTAATGCTGGTGACTCAAATGTAGTATATATTAGAAGGAATTCAGAAATAATTTATCAAATGCAATGCTACATCTTGTCCATCGTTAAAGGAGAAGTAGAAGGAGATTCAAATTTGGCAGGTAGTACAGCAGTTTGTAAATACAAAAGTCTTGTTTGGTTTTTGAGACAGTGACTCATGTAGCTCAGGATGTCACGTCACACTGTGTGTTCACCTCTGGATGGGATTACAGTTGTGAGACACCATTATTGCTTCATGAGATGGTGGGGATAAAATTCAAGGTTTGTGCACAGCACCAGACAAGACTCTTCCAGCTGAGCAAAAGTTTCAGCCACAACACATTAGGTTTTTTGGTTGTTCCTTTGTTTTTTTTTTAAGGTTTACTTTTATAATAATCAAGATTCATTTAATTGTCAAGGATCCAGTTGTTGTGCCCATTGTGTGAAAAAATAAAGACTTGCTGGACTTTAGTTTTAGAGTGAGAATATCTGATACCTTCACTATTTCTTTACTGTTGCCGCCGTGTTTCCATATGACTTGGTTCTTCTCTACATGCTTCTGTTTCAGATGCCTTCCATCACCTTCCACATATAGATGGGCCTTTCTCTTTTTGTATAGCTCAATCATCTTCCTGTACATGGTCAGCATTTTGTTTTGGTGGATAGCCTACATTTATTATGCAAATGCTACTCTTAGGTTCAGTTTTCTGTAAGATCTTACCTAAAAGTCAATGGTTTGTCTTGTTTTGCTGACTTATTCTCAGTACATTTCTGATTAAATCTAGCCTAAGTGTTTCACCAATGACATAAAAATCCCCCAAATACCTACAATTAGACAATTGGTAAGTACGTATGTCCAAATCCTTAGAATGACCTTTTGTTGTGCTCCTTTCCCCAGCTCAGCACAGAGCCTCTGGTGTTCTTTCTTCCTAAGCAGTGCCCCAGTGTTCTGCACATCCTAGAGAAATCTCATTATTAATGACAGTGCGGACAAGTCTCAGTCTCTTAGGTTTGTTTCTTCTTCCTTTCCTCCTCTGCTTCCATTCTCTCCTCTTCGCCTTCTTTCTGCATGTACCTTCTGGCAGGGACACTTGTGTGGTTACAGATTTCCACATCTGTGCATTGACATTTGATGAGTTGTCTAAGATGCACCCTGTGGGGTTTCCTTTATTTTATTTAGTTTTTATTTTTACATACTGTATATTTTGATCATATTCCTTCCTCTGCCCCAACTCATCTCAGGTCTTCCCTGACTGTTTGCCTACTACAAATTCATGACCTGTCTCTCTCTCTCAAAAAATAATAAAACATGAAGATGAAAACAAGCAAACAAACAAGAAAAAAATCCACTAAAACAATACAAAACAAAAATCATAAAAAGTTAGGGTCTACGACTACCAGACAAGGAACCTGCCCTTGCATATAATATATATGTCTTGTTATGTCTGAATGATGCTATTTCCTTGGCGTCATCCATCACCCATGTCTTATACAATCTTTCTGTCTCCTCTTCTACATAGATCTCAGAGCCCTGGGTAAATGACTTTGATAAAGACTTGTATTTAGGAGCAAGTGCCTTAAAGCCTCTCACTCTTCACATTGTGCAGTTGAGGGTCTCTGTGTTAATAAGCACTTTCTACAAGATGTTTCTCCCACAAAGGTGGAGCAACATATTGATATCTGGGAATTGCAGTATGTCATCAGTTGTCATTTTATTGGCATGTTTCTTTAGAAGAATAATAGTGTGTATTCAATAGTAAATTATGAAGTTTGCTCTGTAGGGTTATCTATGAGTGTCTCTTTGAGGAACCTCCAAATCAGTACCTCTGGGATTTCTTCTTGGACTTGAGCACTTACCTTCTGATCTTTAGATGGTTCTTTCTAATCTGTTGAATATGGATGGCTAGCAGAGCACACGGGACAAAGGCTGCCAGGTCTAGCATCCCAGCAGAAACTGTGGTCTTCTGCCTGCCTCCCATGCTTGCACCCATACTTATGCCTAGTCGGGCCACCAGCGCATATGCAGAGACTCTCCATCTGCCTTTTCTAGGCCAACTCTCCTGTATCTTTCTTCTCGTGAGCAGGAAACTGTATCCTCTCTGTCACCAACACTGAGAGTTACAGGCCTTGGCCAGTTGCCGAGCCTTTGGGGATTCCTTGGAGTCAATTAAGCTGCTTCTCAGCTGTCCTCACTGCCCGTGTGAGGAGCCATTCTTGTGAGTCTGCTAAGTTCGTTATCTCAGCTTGGGCATCTGCTTTTCAGTTTCTTATTGTTGCCCTACTCTCTCCTCTCTTATGTCCTTAGGCCTTTAAAAACCATTAATGTTTCTCTGTAATGCTTTCCTTTGGGGTTCAGAAAGTAGATGGATGAGACTGTGTGCTTGTGACTTGAGTTGCAGGGGTTGGGGGACAGTCTCCCTGCCCTTGAACTAGAAGTCTTAGTCAGTCATGAAATTACTTTTTGATGTTTTTTCCTGTTCATTCTTTTTGGCAAAGCATCATTAATGCCAATTTTCTACAATTTGAATGAAAAATATTCAATAAGCATCAACTTCTGAAATATTGGGGATACAGACTTAGGGGGTTTATATGAAGGAAAATGATTTTGCCCACCCCTCCCCCCACTTTGTGCTCTGCCCTGTCTTCTCTTCCTTGGCATTTGTCATGTTTTGCTTTAAGGAGGTAGGATTATCTTTGCCTCCCAAGGGAGGGAATGGAGGCAGAAAAAAGAATCAAGACTATAGAATAAAATTTGAGGATTTCGCTAAGGTCTCACTGAAGCTGTGGCCTATCTACTTACACTCCAGTAAGCCGACTTCAGCATTTGGCTGAAGCCTTGCAGAGTACCTAAGACATGTACAGTTCCCACAGTTTCCAGATTCTTTCCTGTCACAAGCTCATGCTTGACTTAGAGAGGCAAAGATGTGGGTGAGTGTGAGGTCTCCGATTGGGAATTCTAACTCATTTCGGTGACCTTGGGAACATGACTTTACTTTCAGGACCCCCATTTCTACATCAGTAAAACAAGGTCATCAGAATAAATGGTCTGTTACACTCTGATGATCTGTTTTGCAGATGTTGAGCTGGAAGGTGCTGAGAACCTCAACAACACACCCAAGTCAGCAGGGAAGTGAAGCGCATGGCCACCCTCTAACTCTCTGTTTATACTGTGTGAGAAACTTCCCAACAGATAGTTGGACAGCCTTCCAAATGCCAATGGGCATGAAATAGGGTTTTCTCTTGAGCCCTTCTTCAGAACTGAATGTCTCCACATTCCCTTCAAGGGCGGCAGGGCCTCATCTAAATGTTAAGGTAAATAAATACTCCAGAATGTGGGGTAGGAATGGAAGGCAAAGACCAACTGGGGAAAAGAGGTAGGGTACCTGGGACCTTTCACCATATGGCCTCAGAAGTTCTGATTATTTTGTGAATATATGGGATGACATATTACTTACAGTCAGGCTTATACACATCTTTCATAGTTATAATTCATGGGAATTTATATAATGAGGTAATTGGTTATAATGACTGATTCAGGAAAAGAGAACATTTCAAATTATTTATGATAATAATAGTTACTTACACTTGTTTGGTAATACCAAGGCAAAATGGTAATGACTTCCATTTGAGGGAGGGAGGAGACCAGCTGCTGTTTTAAATAACTAAGTAATCTAAGGCCGAATAGGAGATGCAATATAACTTTAGCTAAGTTATAAGAGAAGCTGTTTATTAACTCAAGTTTCCCCCCCTTATTTTTGGTTCAATACTTTCTCATTCATAGCTCAGTATGCCCTTGTATTATTACTGCATGGTGATTTGAAAATCATGACTCTTTTCTCTAGAGCTAGAAAATTTTTGCTTTTCTGAGTATTTTGTGGTCAAATTCTGAGTTTTGCCTGGTGTTCTAAAGCAAATTGAAGTTGAGTTAATTCACGAGAGACAGATAATATTATAATCCTGACATCAGGCACTGTCTATATACAATTACAAAGGTTTTTAATTAATTTCATTAGTATTGTATGTATATACAAGTGTGCCTAGAGTCAGGGGACAAGTGTGGATGTCATTCCTCATGAGCCATGCACCCTTTGTATTTGGTATATGGTCTCTCATTTAACTGAAACCTGTCAAGTAGGCTAGGCTTGCTGACCTGTAGGCCCCGCTGTATCTACCTAACTGTGTTTCCAGTGTTGGGATTATAGGGCCTACAAAAACATCTTGCTTTCTTTATTTGTTTTTCGGTGATTGATTAATATTATCATATTAATATAATGGTATGAATTGGTAAAGTTGCTGAATATGATGGTTGATATAAACAGCTTTAATGGAAGAAAAAGCTTCACCTGACACTTGGTTACAAAGGCTTACCTATGAAGTCAGGGGCTACTTTGCTTTGAGCTGCTTGAGAGGCAGAATATGGAGGTGAGGAGCAAAGCTGCTTAGCTTCTAAGAACCTGTAATCAGAAGGCAATGGAGAAAGAGCATGTCCCTGGGATCCCCTCAAGGACATGTTCTCCATGTTTGTCTCCTAAAGGTTCTAGCACTTCCAATAGTGTTATGGAATAAGCTATCAGCCAAGCCTATTGTCCTAGGTTTAAAATTCAAAGCAGAGCATGGAAGGGACAAGAAATAATTTCTTAAATGTTCGTTTTTTTTTTTATTTTTATATTTTCTAATTTTGTTTTATTTATCCCAGTATTTATTCACCTACAGACCACCATTGTTTATATACATTACATGGATTGATTCATTTAGTCATCTGACCACCAGGTAAAGTAGCTATAATTATTGTTATTCTCTGAAGCCTGGAGGGATGAGTGAGCTTCTTTTGGTCCATATCTACTATTTTGGAGAGTTTAGACACAAATTTACGCAAGCAAGAACATTGTTTCCATCTCAGTTGCATTTTCACCTTGAGAATTTTGATATAAAGCCTTCAGAAAGCAAGCCATATAACTGTAATTTTGTCAAATTTGTTATCATTGTTATAGGCTCCAAACATTCCATTTATCTTAGTGAATAAGAATTCACTCAATGGTCTCTTCCTTTGATCTTTGGTTTTTGTTTTCAGTGTTGGCAGGAGTGGTGGTGGGTAGGGATCAAGGACATGCCTAATAATGCCAGAGCTGTTTGTGATTTCAGTATTTCAATTTGTTTGCATTCAATTATTATTATTATTATTATTATTATTATTATTATTATTATTATTACTGTGTGTCTGTGCATGTGTATGTGTGTGTGTGTGTGTGTGTGTGTGTGTGTCTGTGTGTGTGTGTATGTGTGTGTATTCCTGTTGCACACCATGCATGTGACGATCAGGTTACAATTTCTGGATATCAGCATTTTCCTTGAACTATTTTGGATCTGGTTTTCAAACTTTGTTTCAACATGGTACCATCTTGTCAACTCCTCAAGATTTCATTTAATTCTTTTGTCTGTTTGTTTCAGACAACTTTTTCTAAAGTGGGGGTCCACTGTAGTTTTTAGCTGGCATCTCATCTTCATAATATTTTTTTAAATATCAAATATGTATGGTTCTTATCCAGTTGTGTCATGAGAGAAAAATGTAAGATTCCAACATTTCTAAGACTAGAAAACCTAAATAATCCTTTCGATTCCATTGTTTGTTTCAGATTCAGAGTTAAAAACTACATAAGTCAAATAAGGTCATTTTCAGCATTTAATCATTATTTTCATAGCTGATTACTCATAAATATTTACTGAATTATTAAATGGATGAATCAGAAAGGTAAGCATTTAAATCCTTTATTAAATGGTTTCAGACACATTTTGTCTATTTTTAAATTATTAAATATAACTAAGGGTTCTATGTGGATAGAAGGGATTCACATGTAGAAAAGGATGAATCTCAAAGCCCGCTTCATTATTGGTGTTAATTTAGTAGCTGTTTCATACTCATTTAACTCAAATGTAGTCATACCAGCCTTAGCCTCCATATAAAACCTCTATACGGAGTGAGCCAATTGCTTACACAGGCGAGATAACTTTGACTGCACTGAAATCTTTTGCCTGGGATGTTTTCTTTCCCATTCCAATTGCTTGTTTACATGGTGTTGGATCAAATGAAAGAGAGAACAAGGAGCTTCCGTGTTTCCTTTGAGAGGGCAGCTGCAGTAGAAAGGCTTTGTCAGGAAACAAGATGGTCTGTTTGTTTGGCCACAGGTCCATGATCCTTGACCTGTCTCCATTCTCAGCAATAGGTGTCCTCAGTGGAACTACGGAATGTTGAAAAGAAGAAGCTCACTGTATACCGAGACCTCCCCCTGCCCCCTGATATTGTTAGTAGCTTGAAAACTACCCTCACAGATACTTTCAATAGTCTCTCTCTTTCCCTCTGTGTCTCTGTCTCTGTGTCTCTGTCTCTGTGTCTCTGTCTCTCTCTCTGTCTCTCTCTCTGTCTCTCTCTCTCTCTCTCAGACTCAATTTTTATATCCCCTGTTATGCAAAAGTAAAAAAGAGTGTCCTGAAATCTTGACTTCTTTGAGGATTTGGGATGCGCTTGGTATCTGTCTCAGTAAGAAAACAAGCTGAAAGAATGTGGAAACATGAAGCCATCTGGCTGCCGGTCCACTCTCACACCGGCTCTAGGGGTCACTGAGAGCCCTCCAAGTCCCCAGCTCCAGCAGGAAACATTTGATCTCATCCAAGCAATGCCTGGACATGTGTACTCAGCTATGTGGTTTGTCTCTGAACCAGGTGGCAGGAGATTTAAACAGGGTCTTGGGGGAACTGTTTAGAAACTGATTTTAGCCTCCTAAAAGTTATCCAGGTCCTAAGTGTTGTGATGAACTTCTCCATTTTTGAGCCAATCAGCAGTGTTTTTATTTGAATATACTCTAGGGGACAATTTGGAAACTCAACAATATCCCAGGAAGGCTATAATGTCATTATTAACCCACTTTCTCAAAAAAAGTTATTGGTTGTACTACTACTTTTTGATTAATTTTTATGTGCTGATTCAAGTCCTATGCTTCTAGTATAAAAATGATCAACTTAGATATCCCATAGGATATTGTAAGATGCAGCTGAAAAGAAAATAGAAAACGTTCATCAAAGGTCGGACAGCAGAGAAAGTTTTTAACAAAGAAAATTAAAGCTGAAAGAAAAAGAAAAGGAAAGTATTAATAGTAATACTAGGAGAATAGTTTTTTATGAGTATGTGCCATGAACATTCAGAGATCCTTGGTGAAATAAAACAGTTAAAGAAATGAACACACTGGCAATGTATGTTCCAGCAGACACAAGCTGAGACACATTCATCCACAGAACAGGAGTTGGGTATCGAATCTATAGAATGGGCATTCAGGGGACAAGTCAGAGATCTAAGCAAAAGAGCATGTGGATAGCAAAGATGCATTGTTGCAAGATTTGCAGATAAAGAACAGATCTGTAGTAAATTTGGGTTTTGTGCTGATAGTAATCTGTTAAAGTAGAAGTACATCTCTGATATCCCATGAGCGGGACATACTCATAGTAAAATCAGAAACATAACCTGCCTGTCTGAAATCCAATTGTAACTAGTACTATGTACTTTGATTTGCTCAAGTTTCTGCAGTCTAGGAAACAAACACAGGTGGAGAAAAGAGCCTGCCTCAGTCTCAGGAGTGTCAGATAGCAAGTCCTTCCAACTAGCACGAGTATCAGCATGGCTCTTGCTTTGCTGAGATTGGACTGTCACTGCCGGCTGTATGGCTTAGCTCCAAATCTTACTCATAATTCCAAAAGACAGCTGCACTCTTATTTTTGTGCAGCTATGTTATTGCTTGATTATTTTTTCTCCTGTTCCTTAGTTCATCTACTGAAAACCCACAGATAAAACTATTGAAGGTTAAGTTTTAAAAGGTATAGTTCACTAAATGGGGGCATTCGTATGATTCCCCACTCCCAAGTGATGGTGGTACTTACAAGTGGAAACTTAGACTCAGAGACACATACTATGTTGAAGACAATGGCAACAGAAACTTATGAAGAGTTGAAACCTTCAAGATGACCATTAATCTACCAGAGAGACATGGAGCTGTGTATCAGTCATCTCAGATATTTATAGGAATGGGGCAGGAAGACTGCTTGTGAATAAGAGTTTTGTAATAGCCTGAGCAATGTAGGAAAGCCTGGTTCTAACACAAAATCAAAAGAGATGGAAAATCCATGAGGTGAATGCTAGGTGCCTCCCTCAGAGGTCAGGCAGTGGACCAATGCTAATTCTTCAGTCTCTGGACACCAGAACTACAAAAATATAAAAGAGTACATTTCCGAGTCATTAGTTGGTGTGCATTGGTGGGACAGAGCTAGCAAACTACCCTGTCTGCCTTAAGGAAAGCAACAGGAAGAAGTGCTTATGGTGTTTGTGGAAAGCATTAAGGTGCTCACAGTGGAAGCTGAAGAGCACCTGATCCTAAGTGTATTGTTAAACCATCCAGGTGTAGTTCTCACTGACCCTCCCACTTGATGAGAAGAAAGCTCAGGAGCACAGGGGTAGGTATGCACTTAAGTATATGCCCTAAATTCAAGAGACTGATGGGCATTCACCATTATAGACCATCACCAAGGCAATGGATGTATTAGTAGAGGCAAATGTTTCTCACAGGTCAGTGAGGGGAATGCACCACACTATTGTAGTCTGAGTGTTGGTCTTTCTGATTTCCTTCATTAAAATCAGAACGCCCTGTGCAATATCCAGTATGACTTTGGGAGAGCACAAAGGCAGAGCTCATATGAAAGGTAAGCATACTTTTTAGCACTAGGGGGCTCAATTTTCCATTCTACCATCTGAAGACATAGCAGGAAAGTTCCTTCTATGACTTAGGGAGTAGGAACACAGAATGTGAAGGCCTACACTGTCCTGTTATCTCCTGAATCTACCAAAATATTACAAAACCCAGGGGCCTTTATTGTAGCTCTGTGTGTGTCAAACTGTCCACCCATCTTTTTTAGACTCAAAACTTCTCCGAGATAAGAACAATGTAAAATTATTTTTCTTATGTTAAAAATACATTATTATTTAGGAATTAAAATATAATAAAATTATTTACCCTTTATTCCCTCCAAACAAATCCATGTCTGGCCTTGCTCCCTCTCAAACATATGGTCGCTTTATCTTTAATTCACACACACACACACACACACACACACACACACACACACACACACACAGCTATTAAATCCATTTAGTTTTGCTTACATGAATGTGATTTTAGGTCTGATCACTTGGGGATTGGATGACTAATTAAAGGACTTAAAGGACAGGACATATCCCTAGTTAATTCAAATTTTCTGCCTCTCAACATTGCCTATAGCTTTTTTTTTTTTTTTTTTTTTTTTTTTTTTTTTTTTAAGGTTTGGACACCATGAGATATTTCTGTTCCATGGTAGCCTGTTTATTTGTATTGTCTTTGTTCATGACTTGTTTGGGCAGGTATACTGCTGAGATATTTGGCTGTAGCTGCTCTATGACATTTCTAGAAAATATAAGCTCACATCAGACTTTCTAGACATCTGAGATTTGTAATCTTTCTGGGGCCCCCTTTTTTTGATCTTCTATGAGATGAGACCTATTAGATTCAAAAGTTGTGTTATGTCTGATCATCCTATAAATATTTTTTTTTCTCTGTTTCATGACCACTTGTGGGTTTCTGCAACAATCTCCATCTACTACAGAGAAGCTTTTTGAGTACAAGGTGAGAACTATACTTATTTATGAGTATAAAAAAGTATTTATAATTCATTTTGTGATTATGCTGTTAGTAAAGTGGCTGTAGAAGGTTCTTCTTCAAGATCCAAGTTTTCACCAGCTCTGAGTACTTGGGTAGGTTTGCAGTACCGAAGATGATGTCTTTTCTGTAGAAGCCCTTCAGTCCAGTTGGACAACTATTGGTTACTGCCAACACATGGGTGTCACTTTTGCATCTCTCAGAGTATCCTGCCATAGTGATCATTGTTGTTCAAAGGCATAGCAGTTAGGTGGGACAAATAGTTGCTTTCCTCCACTGAGAGTTTGCTCAGTAACTTCTGCTACTATGAAAGCTAGTCATCAGTGGAGGCTTGTAGGTAGTTTCAACTCAAATCCCCCAAATCCTGTACTCAAAGTGCATGACATTATTGGCAATAGAGATTTATCCTTAGCCTCTGGGAGCAACTAAGGGGAACAGCATTAATTTGTATTGATTTGGGATTCTCTTGGACTCTTTTGTTCAATAATCTAAAAAGTGATTTCTCATGCCTTCTTCTGGAGATTTTGTTAGATTATCTATGGCTTTTGAGGAAAGCATTGCCAGTTCATATGTTAAAACTTCATTTAAGTAATTCATGTGTGTTTGTATACATGTATGTACATGCATATATATGAAAATATATACACATATATTTATGTGTAAGTTTGGATAAATACAAGTAATATGATTTATTATTGCTCTTTCAAATACCTTGTTTCTCCCTTTCATGTGGTAACCTCTCTTTGTTCTTTTTAGTTGATGCTTACCTCAGATTTTCTCATTCCCATTTTATGCAGTTTGTATCTTGTTATTCGCTTGTTTAGCACTCCTTCTCCCCTGTTCTCTGTAGGACTTTAAAAGAGATGAAATCTGATACTGTATATGATTTGTTGTATTAAAATACTCAGTACATGCTAGTATTCATTTGCTTTAAGATTCAATTCATTTCAAAATTTTACTGTTTTTTTAAATTATTTTAAAATTTTTATTCATGTGTACAATGATAACTCATTCCCTGTAGGGGAAGATGTCATAAAATTGGAGACCTGGTTAACCAGGGAGGTTTAGCACCAAACTCTGAGAGAAGCACAGAAAATAACCTTGTTTTATTATTTAACTACTGTGTTCCTGAGAGATTGTAAAACAAGATCTAAGAAGACAAGCCAAGGTGCCTGCTCAGTGCCAAAGTCAGATATGGTAAATGTACAGACAGGGATTCAACAGCAGAAGTAAACACGAATCAATAAAATGCTAAGCATGGAACAGGAGGGGAAAGGAAATCTTTAGATATTGCTTCATCTGAGAGGTCAGCCCTGGCTTCTATATAGGGAGCAATAATCTCTATGGAGACATAAAGACATCACTGTGCAATCCTAGCTTGAAGCAATGAAAAGTTTCTTGGGGTTCACTTGCTCTCATTCTTAAAGTGTACACAAAGGTGTTCTAAAGAACATATGGATAGATGCTGACTTTCTTTTGTGCATACTTTTGAGCCATCAATAAAGTAAAACACACAAGCAGCTGATCCATTTACAATTCTCATCTCACATTTATTAGCTCAGACAACAGATGCGTCTCTGATGTCTACAATGCAAGGCCAATGCATAAAATCTTTTAACTTCATTTGAAAAATGGCAGTGATGACATTGCAGATCTTTAGTTGAGGAAAATAGCACAGTTGCTGGAGTAGATAGTCTCATGGTGCAGGAATACTGTTATTATGGCCGGCTTCCAAGAGAGTAAGCATCTCCCAACAGTCTATCATGCAGTGTTCCAGGATCGAGCCTACAGCAGGTTAGATAACAGTAGAACCCAATCAGCTCCTGTCAACAGGCCTGTAGTGATAAATGAAGATGAAGCCAGTGGGTCTGGGATGATGGCTTCTTAGGGCTCATCTTGAAGTGCTTCAGTGAGGTCTGTTTTGTTTTGCTCTGCTTGGGATCATTTCTTTTGCCACTCCGGCTACGTAAAGATAATAATCGCACCAATAGAACTGCTGACCTCCCAACTTTCCTCCCTTTGATACAGTCTCATTTTCTAGTAAAACCATGACAAATGTCTCTTCCTCCACCTTCAGTAAACTAGCAGAGAATCTGTCTGTTATACTCAATGTGTCTACCCCCAGAAGTCATTGGTATTTGGTTTGGATTCCTCCGAATGGGGTGAACATTATATCTCTAACCTATGAAAAAGCTTTGCTCCTTTGCAGTTTTGGTGGGATTAAATTTGTTTTCACAGCTGGTTGTACTTGGAGAAGGGTTAGCCGCCCTCTTGAAGGTTCCACCACAGCAGTTCATCACTGAATCTTCTGTGTGGTGGGGGCTTTGAGCTGTTAACGGGAGGCACAGAGGGAAGCCTAAATTAATCATTGAGGATTTATTTATTCTTTTTCCCATCATAGAGTAAAATGAGCATATGCCAACATTTCCAGGGCCAGGGCTGTCTTGATCATGTGAGGGCTGATCACTGACTCCTTATATCTATCTGCCAACAGGTTCAATCTGTGGACTAGCACCTCACCATCTACTTAAAGACTACTTTGTAATTTACAGTTTGTTTTTCCTATTCTTGGCTTTAGCTGTTTCCTATAAAATCCAATGTGTTAGAGACTTTTATGCCACCATTTTATACATGGGTAAACCATCATTCAGAGGGACTGTATGGTCACAGAACTGGTAACTGGCAGGTTAGTATCTTGAGTAACAACCTCCTGACCTTAAAGCCAGAGAGGAGGAAGAAGACACAGGCTGTTCTCTGCTATAAAGAATTGCCTAATGACTCCACCCTTCCCAAATCATATGTGGAAATCCAACCTTGTATGGTTAAGAATGTGATCAGTATTCTTAATAAAGAGGTTAAAAAGATGTCTATTGTTTATTAACTATCAAGTCTAAGGTATATTGTTATAGAAACCTTAAGTTTCTTTAGCACATACCGAAAATCACATGGATTCCCTGGGTTTTCCATACTAAGAATTCTGACTGTTTTATTACTCGGTTTCTTTGAGTCAGAAGTTTTGTGAGTATTAACACACCTGAGGAAGATGCAAACTAGTAGTTACATTGAGATGTATTTGGGGAGAAGGGCCAAGCAAACACACAGATAGAAAAGAAGGTATATTATGGGTGTTGGCTGTATGTGCAAGAATACGTGAGTGCTACGTCCTAAGATTGAGAAGCCCATAAAGAAATCAAGGATTGAGTGTAAGGTGCATATCTGAAAACCAGATAAAGATATCAAATGCTGTATATAAGCAAAATAATTGCATGAGGTTAAGCAATACTTGCATTTAGGAATTTTGGAAAACAGTGTTTGATGAAACATTTGGGATTCTATATGCATCCATCCATCCATATTGTGTGAATGGAGAAGTAAATGTTAAATGATGCAGCAGGTAAGACACATCCTAGAGTCATAACATCGGGAAAGAAGCCAAGGATGAGTTTCAGGGATGAAAGAGGACATCTGAGATCACATGACACTACTAAGAATGAAGTTCTAAGGTATGTGGCATCATCATATTTTACATACTTTTCGTGCCTTACAAACACTGTTGTAAGACCCAGAATAATGTAAATGAACCTATGACTGTAAAATGCTGTATCTAGCTAGATACTGATGAAACCTTCACCTTTGAGGACAATGACATCTGTGCAGAGAAGGGTAAGCAGATGCTACAATATGCAACTCTTTCGAGGCATTTTGTTGTGACAGAGAGCAGAGTAACAAAGCATCTACTGATAATGTGTCACAGGAAAGGCTGTGTTTCTGAAATAGTATCATTTACATACAGTCACCTTTAAAAACTAATGATGTATTTGACTCTTTTAAATTCAACTGAGCATTTACATTATGATAATGTGTTTTGATGCTTACCATCACACAATTCAAACCAGCCACATTGAAGGATGGAGAAGCCATATTTAGGTAGAATATGAGCTATGAGATGGGACAGGGCAGGGTCCTGAACAGCCTGCTGTGGGATCATAGGTGAAAACTTGTTCCATTTCCAGAGAAGATGGTATGTGCCTTCATATAGTCACTTCAGCATTGTCTTGTTTTAACGATATTTATTTCTATGGTATTTTTGTCTTTCATATCTTCTAACATCTCTGATAGTTAAACTCTAAGAAATTTCACACGTAAAGATTTATGTTAAATTTAACTGAGGTAATCATGTGCACCACTAGACAGGTATACATAAAAGAAAGGAAAAACTACAGTAAGCCAGGTGTGGCAGTAAACAGCTTAAGAACACTGAGGTAGAAAGATTATGAGCTGGACATAAGTTTGCACTATAGAGAAAAGCTCTGTCTCACAGTCAAAGCAAGGGGAAGGAGGAAGACAAAGAAGAAGAGAAGAAAATGGTAATCAGAGATGCATATTGTTTGTAGTTAAAACTGGTAGGGATAACTGGAGAACTTGAGTCAGTAGCTTCTGAAGAACTAATAGCAGAAGCATTTGTGTACAGCTTTTAAACTTTTTCTCTTTTTTCATTCAACTGCACATTGGGGGCAGTTATAAACTCCATGTGTAGGAGACAAGGTACTTATCTATGATGATCTGAAGAGGCATCACAAATATCGAATTTCAGATCATAGTTACAAATGCAAAGCTGTGTATCAAAAGCTTAATGAATGGGAACAGCTAAATATTCTCCAAAGAAACAAAAATACACAGGCCAACATATTCTGGGACATTCATGTAAGTCACAGTTTATTCATTCTAATATTGACATTATTTACTCATTCTACATTTCAGTGATTTGGCAAATATTTATCAAATGCCATTGTGCCTGTCTCTGGCTATGCTTTGATAACCATGAATGACAGTTGTCGTTTGCCCTGCTCCAAAACTACATGAGGAGACGGATAGAACCGACCTTGAGGTAGAGGTGATGTGTTTCTATACAACCGCTGGCAGAATATGTCAGAAGAGATTGATGGAACTTTTAAATATGAAGGATTTAGAACAATATTTATGATATAATGTTTAGCAATGTTTCATTAGTGAAAGAAATAGTGCATTTTTGAACAAATATTTTGACAAATTGCGAATGCTTTTATTTTCTACTCCATTAATCCACGTGCCCTTCACTGTTCAAATGTGCTTGGGACCTTGTTCCAGCTGAGAGGACCAATCAGTTTATTTCTTTGGATATGTGCCTGAAAGCTAATTGCAGTTTACTGCACCAAAATATTTATATGTCAAGTGATGAGAAAAAGAAATAACCTAATTACAGGCTGAGGAAAAATTCAGCTGGTATGGCCAGAATTGAAGCAAGAAGGAAGTCAGTAAAGACAGTAGCCAAATGCATTGGGAGGAAGAAGTAAGCAAGAAGGACCTAGGGCCATCAGAGGTTAGCAAAAGGACAGTGTCTATATCCAATCTGGTCCTGTTTGCAAAGTGAATAAATGAATTAATACACTGAGGACAGGGCACACAGGCTTCTGTTTGTTGAAGGAAGTTGGAACTCCAGATAGGAGTAAAACTGTATCTGTGCTAGGAGGTAAGTTTTAACATGAGGAACGGAATGAACTGAAGATTCTTAAGGGGATAAGCACAGGGTCAAATGACAAAGAACTGTGTCTATGTAAGTATATTTGCATAAGCGTGCATGTGTCCAGTCTTTGTTCATGAAGTCAGTCTGAAAACAAGACTTAGTAGCATGATACATGTGAAAACCAAATCTTGTTTTTTGCTTTTAAATATAATTTTCTAGAATTGATAAAAATATAAATTCCTGAGGAAAATGGAAGAGCTAGATTTGGAACAGTGAAAATAGATGCTATTGGGTGGCAGTTCGTAGTCTTATCACAAATTATAAGGCTCTTGGTGGCCTAAAAAGCAAATGTTTCTTTTCCTTTTCTTGCCTGCATTTTTTGTCCTTTTCAAAAACAATATAACTACCACTACATTGTATCACAACACTACAATATTTAGAGTTTGCATTTTAATTTTTCTGCTTTTAAGTTGATTTTTTAAGAATATCATATGTGAATACTACACTTACAAAATTTTCTGCCCCTGCAATGTCTAACCCCCAATTTATGATCTCTTTTTTTAAATTATATTATATTATGTGTAATAATATATTATATTGTGTATAATGTATATGCATGCATATATCATAATATATTAGAATTATAATAATAATATATAGTTATATTTAATTTTAATATTAAAATATTTAATATTAAATTTTATGCTTAAGTATTTTAATACCTAATTGCTTTTAAAAATAATTAATTTTTAAAAATTTTATAATTTTATAATTATGAGTACTTTACATAATTTGACTAATATTTAATTATTTTAATATTTAAATATTAATTTAACATTAATTATAATTAATGAAATTAATATTTAATTTAATATTAAATAAAATTTTTAATTATAAATATAATACATACATATATGTACACACGTGTAGTGTAAACACACACACACAAACAGACTGCTAAATTTATTTAGTGTTGCTAATATGTTTTGCTTAGAGCTGACCAGCAAAAATTAAATCATCAGGGGGCTCATTTCTGGAGAAGACTCTGTCTCCAAGCAGCCATTAATTAATTGTTGCACTTTATCTAGTGACAGGGATCCATAAGTGTCACTCATGTTGCCATTGCGCAGCTCTTGTTTAGGTGACAGTGGCTTTGAGTTATCACAGTATACCTTCCTTTGATCATGGTATAAAATATAGCATCTCACAGCAGAAAACCTGATTCTCTAGCTCTTGCAATCTTTCCATGCCATCTTTCAAAATATTCCTTGACCCATAGTATATGGGTTTTGTTAAATATGTGTCAACTGGGCTTGGACACCGCATGAATAGTTGTTCTCTAAACATTGACCAGTTATGGATCTTTTAAATGATCTATGTCTATGAGGAAAAGAGGCTTCTTTGATGAAGGGTGAGGCTTCCATGAATAGGGAACAGTATATTCCCTATGTGAGCTTGGAGCCTGGTACCTCATTGAAGAGTCATTTGTGTGAGTTCACACTGAAAGGCTGAAGAAGGAGGAGTCTGGTGTCCATCAGTGGTGGCCACACACATAATCAGGAAGCCTGCAGCCTGTTCACAGTAGCTAGCTTCCTCTTTCTTTTTTATTTTACCAAAGCCTAGAGCATGAGGCATGATATTTCCTACATTCAAAGTGACTCTTTCTCAATTCTTTTTACTTACACATGTTCATCCTCTCTAGAAACACTTTTACAGGCACATACAGAAACCAGAAGGGTCTTTATTGTTTCTTTAGGAATCTTTTCTTTTTTAAATGTTATTTAATTGTTTTCCCTCTTTTAGCCTTCACATGCAAATACGCATGCTGTATGCACTGTAGAAAGCTTGGCGTACACCCTTTTTTTTAATTGTACATTTTCTTTATATATCAAATGTTATCACTTTCTTGTTTTCTCTTTCATAACCTCCCATCCCCTCTCCCTCCCCTTGCTTCTATAAGGGGTTTCCCCCACCCACCCACTCACTCATTCCCTCCCTCCTCCCCTCTCTAGCAAATTTCTACACTAAGGCATGGAGCCTTTACAGGACAAAGGGCCTCTCCTCGAATTGATGTCCACAAGGCTACTTAGGCACCTATAGTAATGGGCCAATCTATGCATACTAGTTGGTTGGCTGTTTAGTCCCTGGGTGCTCTGGGGGTTCTGGTTGGTTGTTGTTCTTCTTATGGGGTTGTAAACCCCTTCCGCTTCTTCAGTTTTTTCTTTAACTCCTCAGTTGGGGACCCATTTCTTGGTCCAATGGTTGGTTGCGAACATCCACCTGTGTATTTGTCAAACTCTAGCAGAGCCTCTCTGGGCACAGCTATATCAGGCACTTTTCAGAATCAGCAATGTTGTCTGGGTTTGGTGACTACAGATGGGATGGATCCCCAGGTGGGGCATCCTCTGGATGGAATTTTCTTCAGTCTCTGCTTCATATTTTGTCTCCATATTTCCTCAGATGAGCATTTTGTTCCCCCTTCTAAGAAGGACTGGAGCATCCACACCTTTGTCTTCCTTCTTCTTGAGCTTCATGTGGTCTGTGAACTGTATCTTGGGTATTCAGAGCTTTTGAGCTAATATCCACTTATCAGTGATTGCACACCATATGTGTTCTTTTGTGACTGTTTCACCCCACTCAGAAAAATATTTGCCTACACATTTCATGAAGTCACTGTTTTTAATAGCAAATAGCACTTCATTGTGTAAATGTACCACATTTTCTGTATCCATTTCCCTGTTGAAGGACATCTTAAAAACTTTACCAGAGAACTCCTAAACCTGGCAAATAACTCCAGCAAAGTGGCTGAATATAAAATGAACTCAAACAAGTGTCATGGTGCTACTGTGAAGTCTCTTTAAGCTCCAGGCTTCATAAACACGAAGGAACTGCAGGCCCTCTACTGTCACCTAAGCTGGGTAGAAACCGAAAGAGTGGATTTAGATAAAGTGTTCCTCCACGTACTCTACTGGGCGAGGCGGCCAGTGTGATATCCTTAAGAAACCATGAGAAGACAGGGGAGGTGAAACCATGGCACCATTACTTTAAAATTTTTTCCTACCATTTTAGAGAGGCTTAAAATTACCTATAACTTTTACACGTAAGTTCTCTACAAATATTTGAGTAAAGAAAATTTTCTGTAGAGACAAAGCTGCACTGAGGAAAACTCATGGCTGCCTACTGTGTACACGTTTTCCTTCCCCAGATATTGTGAAAATTGGAAGCCTTGTTGGCTTAAAGCACAGAGTGACAAGATAGAAACTTTCTAAAAGTTAGAAGTTTGTGACAAAGTCCTTAAATCAAGGGAACTGTGTGAGAGAGAACTGAAACTGCCACTGGATGCACTGTCCAAGTCTATGTCAGTGATTGGGAGAATGACAGTTAGATGGGGAGTCCAGTGGAGATCTGGCTAAGTCAGTGGCAGGTTGAGGCTGTATACAGGTTGGAGGCTCTGGGTGTTCTCTTATGTGGAAAAGACAATATTTTCATTTGGTTTTAAATAAGGTAACCAGAATCATATAAAAGCTAGCAAAATTAAATTAATAATAGAAAGTATACATGTAGAAGTGTAGTAGTATCTAAATAGTATCTATTCATTTGTCTATATGTCTGTCTATCTATCTATCTATCTCTCTATCATCTATCTATCTATCTATCTATCTATCTATCTATCTATCATCTACCTACTTACCTATCTATCTATCTATCTATCTATCTATCTATCTATCTATCTAGTATGTTAAAGATTTTGTGGCTGGATGGGTGTCCCAATGCCTCCACTAGGTATAGGCAATGCCTTGTTTAAGATATGTAGTCTTCATTGCTAAGAGTCTTAGCTAGGATCATCCTCATAGATATTAATTCCTGGGAGAGAACTCAAATAAAAGACATCTCTGTGACAAACTTGAAACCTAGTGTACTGAACAGTTACAACAGAAAATTGAAAGAGTTAAATGAAGTCATATAGAAAGAAAAAGGACAACCAAAAGAAACATTAGGTACCCACATGTTTTAATCTAGAAGACAAAGAAAATATAGATGTGTTTCTTCTTTTATTTTATATGTATGTGTGTGTACATCTCTGTTCCTCAGAAGCCATGCAAACACTGTGTAAGCTTAGTTGTGCATGGAAGGCAGGAGGTCTCTAGAGCAAACTGAAGAGTTGGAATATCTACCTATGTACACTCTGGTCTTAACTGAGAGATCATGCCGCAATAAATAAGTTAGTAAGCAAATGCAAATCCGTATTGTCAAAGTTGAGTATTTCCACATGTTTACACCACCAAGCTTACATAGTGTTTACTTGGGTTCAGAGGATGTGAACTCTGGACCTTACACCTATTAGGCAAATGCTTTGACCAATGAACCATCTACAAAACCTCCAATATGTTCTTAAAATGAAAAGGAAAGATGCTAAATGGATCAGCAATTAAAAGGGTTTGCTGTTCTTCCAGGGGTTCCAGAGTGTAGTATCCAGACATATACACACACAGACAAACACACGTACATATACACATATGCTATACACCACAGACACATACATACAAACATACCCACACACCACACATATACACACACAAGCACACACACACTGCACACCATAGACATATATACACACATAAACGCACACACACTATACCACACACACACACACACACACACACACACACACACACTGCACACCACAGACATATATACACACATAAACACACATACTACACCACACACACACACACACACACACTGCACACCACAGACATATATACACACATAAACACACACACTACACCACACACACACACACCAAACACACCAAACACCACACACACACTGTACACCACAGACATATAAACACAAACACACACATACAAACAGGTGCACACACATAAATAAAATACTTCTCAAAAAGAATGAAAAGGAATGCTCAAAGAAGGAAATTAATTTTCTTGAGTAAATAAGAATATTTCAGTGGAGAAGCAGAACTTGTAAATGCATTAGGAAAAACTTCCACAAAAATAGAAACTCTGTGGCTATAAATAATAGAATAGTCTGTGAGCTTAAACATAAGAGAAAAGAAATTACCCAATTCAAGCAGCAGATGCGGAGTAGCTAACATTATATTAGCACACTCACTTTAGAAGCAGTACCATCCAATAGCCTGCAGACATACACAATTTTTAAGAGTAATGACTTGGAAATGAAATGATATTGGTTCCCCACTGCCACACTTCCTGTAGCTACATAACACACAATTCTAAGGAAAGTATATTACAGAACATGTTTCTTTTCCTTGCTTTTGCAAAAGGATTTCTTCAGCTAGACAAGTATTTGCAAAAACAAACCAAGAAAAGCTATGGAAAATGCCTGCCTCTGAGGCCTGCTTATGTCTTGACCTCTATCATTCCATTGACATGAACTTGCTGGGATGGACAGTATTGATAAGAGTAGAAAAGACCCCCTCGATTAAGAGGCCCCATCAACCCACATTAGATAAAACCAACCCCACCTTTCAAATACAGTGCAGACATGACATTATGTCAACTTAACACAAACTTGAGTCATTTTTCCAGTTGAGAAAATATTCCCCCAAGGGCTGCCTGTAGATAAATCTGCATTTCATTTTCTTGATTAATGATTTTTGCAGATGGACACACCTCCTTGAAAGTGGTGCTGGGGGGCAGGCATACAAAAGCAGTCTGCACAAACCATGGGGAGCAAAGCAGTAAGCAGCGTTCTCTCATCGTCTTTGAATCAGTTTCTGCCTCTAGGTTCCTGCCTTGAGTTCTCTCCGTGACTTCCCTAGATGATAAATTATAAGCTGTAAGGTGAAGGAAATTCTTTCCTCCCAAATTGCCTTTGGTCTTCCTGTTTTGTTGAGTCAATAGAAATGCCAGCCTATACAACAGCAATGTGTGCATCCAGTCAGTGTCAACAGGCACTGAGTTAGGTCAATACTGAGCAGCCCTCTACATACTCCACACTTGTAAATTACAAATTTATGAATTATGAAATTATAAACGACTCTTTGAATTTTATATGGATCTTTATCAATTTATATTAAAATTTAAAGATATAATTTCATGAATTTCTTGCATAGGATGATGCTTTGAAGTATATATCTACATCTATATCTATATATATCTACTTTTAATCTTTATCTATATATCTATTTATCATCTTTTTGTATATATTGCAGAACAAAACACTCTACGTAACTAACATATTATTTTGTCAAATAGTTTCCTAGTTGCTTCCATTGTGGTGATAAAGACCAGAATCCAAAGCAACTTGGAGGATAAAGAGTCTGTTCTATTTTATAGGTAAATTTATCATGGAAGGAAGTAAGGGCAGAAACTGAAGAGAGGAAACAGAAAGCAGGAGCTGAATCATAAGCCATGGAGAAACCCTGTTTGCTGGCTTGATTTCAATTACTTACTCAACTTTCTTATGCCATGTGTGACCACCTGTCTACGAATGGTACCACAGCAGTGGTTAATTAAGAAAATTTCCCTCGGATTGCTTGCCAGCTAATCTGATAAAGGTATTTTTCTTATTTGAAGTTTCTTCTTCCCAGATGATGCTGATTTGTGTCAAGTTTGCTAGAAGTAAGAAGAATAGAGTTATCACTTTGTTGTAAGAGCAGTTTACATACACTTTCTACACTTCTTTTTCTTTTTAAAAGACGTAGCATTGTCTATGCATTTTTGTGGGTATGTCTATGTGTGAACTCCATATGCACAGACACCAGTCAAATCCAGAAAAGATCTCTTGAAACTAGAATTTCGGATAGTTGTAAGCTGCCCCATTTGAGTCCTTGGAACTGAACTTTCTATGGAAGAGCTTCAAGTGCTCTTATCTGTTGAGCACTGCTTCCAACCTTCTCCCCACTACTCTTCAAAAATGTACTATATAGTTAACTATTTGCACTGCATTGTAGGCCAGATCTCCTACACTTATTGCTTCTGCTGATCTGTGATTTTGTGTCCTTTAGTCAACATCTATGATCTGCTTCTCCAATCCTCCAGCATCTTTTGACTATCATTTATTTTTTTAGAGATAAACTTGATTAGCTTTTCCTCTTTTAAAAGACTGAGTTTTGGGGGCCAGAGAGATGGATCAGAGATTGAGAGCACTGACTGCTCATCCAGAGTTCCAGAGTTCAAATCCCAGCAATCAGAAAGTTTCACATAACTATTTATGATGAGGTCTGGTGCCCTCTTTGAGTATGCAAGCACACATGTAGGCAGAATACTATGTAATATATATATATATATATATATATATGGTATGTATGTATGTATGTATGTATGTATGTATGTATGTATGTATGTATGTATTGTCTCCAACCCTCTCAATATATTGAGTTTTGAGGAAGATTTGTTCCAAACATCTAAAGGGTATAGAGTTTAAAGTAAGATAGGCATTCATGCCCATTACATCACTAGACAAGTTTTACGATACTGACACCATGGTGAAGGAGGTACCACTGTTACCCTTAAAAATTTCAACAGTTCATTTGCAGATAAGAAAATGGACCCCAAATGTTATTACACTTGACAAAGCCATATGGCTGCAAAGAAGAAAAGCCAAGATTTATGTTTAGTCAGCCTGTGCCAGATATGCTATGAATATGAGGGCTTGTGTCAAAGAAGTCTTGTCTATTAGAGATTTTTCTCTCTCCAAATTGTCAGGATTGCATGCTGAGAAAGAATCCAAAAATAAACCATGCTGAAGAAATGTAGAACTTTTAAAAACATGTTATAACAAGAAATTTCTTTTTAATCTTTCTCCCTCCTTCCCCCCATGCTACTGACATACACAAAACACTCTAATACAAATACTTAAAGTAATGAAATTCCAGTTCTGATGTGTGCTTACATTCTGAGTCAGAGTGTGCCAGGACAAACATGTGCTTGCCTCTGTAGATGGGTATGAGTTCCTGGGCCTTATGGCTGCCTCCCACTAACCGAATGTCATTGTCAACAATTTGAATTTTGTCCCCACTTCCATCCTTCAGCACTGCCTTCAAAAAGTGGGAAAAATGGACAATTGTTCATCTTGTCCTAGAGTTTCAGACATACAATACTGGGAATAGTCTATAAGTTGAGATGTAGGAGTCTAGACACTTGGCTTGGTCATGCCACATAATGACGATGTCATCTGATCAAGCCCTGGTTCTATTTCCTGTACAATGGGATCATCTTTTGCCCTGGGATACTATGTATACTGCTCACTTTCCTTCCATGTAAAAGCTTACAGCATGGTACATAAGGAACCTGTTCTATCTCATGATGGGAGATGGAGAAATATGACAACTTGCTCAAAGAATTCTCAGTATGGGAAATAGGGCTACAGACAGTGAGGAAATAGTTTAAAATTAAACCTGATTACAAAGAGAAAGTAATCAGTGGTCCTAATACATACTTACTTACCACTCAAAGCTGTCATTAGGTGGTGTTAAAGCTTTCTTTTTATGGGTCTAGAGTAGAAAATCATGCCATGAACTGAGTTATTTTTGTGGCCAGAGATATTTATACCCATTCCTTCCTTTCGATTTTTTTAAAAAATGGGTTTATTTTTATCTATGTGTTTATAAGTGTGTCTATACGCATGCCATGGGCATGGCAGTGATCGTGGAGCCCAAAGAGGGCATCAGACACCCTGGAAATGAAGTTCCTGGCAGCTGTGATTATTTAACATTTATAGTTCCTCCGATTATTTCTGTCACTGCCCCTTTACTCATGGAAAACCTACCATAAAAGTCCAAACTCACTGACAAACTTTGCTGAGAACCAAAAATTGAGGCGCTGATAGGAATTATGAGATGACCACCCAAGATCTTTCTGAAGACCTTCATAAAGAAGCTAGACTGACAACGAGTCACCAGGAGGCAGACACAGTGTAAGAATGCCCTGGAAATGCTTCCTTTAAGAGCACCAGTCAGTGCTTTCATGGGAAATTGTGGTTGTGTTCCCTTCATTCCCAAATGGCTAGTACTTTGAAATAAATTTATTTGATGAGTATCCCTAGTAACTGTCTTCACAGCCTATAAATTTTTAGGAGATTATAAATTTAAAATAAAATAAAATAAAGTTTTTATTTGATTTTTTTTCGAAATCTGTTTCAATGTACACAATAGGGTACCAATTAAACTACAAGTCATATGAAAATTTTATTCATAATTTATGTGATAACAAACAACAAAGGACACCAACAGCCCAGCATAGACTGACAGCACAGATCATAAACAGAAAGCATTATGATTTTTAAAAAGTCTAGGAATAAAACATAAGTTTTCATTTTTCAATGAAAATAGAATATCAAGGCACCAATATTCAAGTTAGAAAAATTATCATTCAATTAAATTCATTAATAAAAAATGTATCACAAAATGGCCATTAAAGTACTCTACTGTGAAACTGCAATGTCTCTAAATATATTAAATGGCTCAAAGTCTGAGCCCATGAACTATTGGCTTCAGAGATACAAGTAGAGGCTTACAGACTCATATTTCTAAATTACTATTTCTGTTTAAGTGGCTGTTTATGATCGAATCACAGCAAATTCAAGTCTTTCTGTTCCCTAAGGCGGTGTGAATTATTGATTTCACTTTTCCAGTAAGTATATGAGACAAATGGTAAATATGAGATAGTAGGAAAAGAAAAACTATAATCAATAATATTTAATCTATAGCTTTCTAAGGAATTCTGTAGCTCGTATCCATTTAAAAAATATACCAAATCAAATTATTTCTAAAATAATTGTGATGAAAATTCAAATCAAAAAATATTTTACAAGCATTTGGACTATTGAGTAATATCTTAAGTTACAAGCAATGAATATAATTCAAAGAAAAATGAATCAAGTCAAGTAAGAGGTAATTAATCACAAAATATAGGGAAAATATAAAATATGTGACAATTAAACTTCAGCAAACAAGCTTGATGCATAATTTGAATTAGTTAATATATTTTTTTATTACAGAATAAGGAACAATAACCTTCATTTAAAATAAAATATATTTTGAAAATTTTCTTTATTGTGCATTATAAGATGATCGCTTTTGAAGTTTCTCTATTTTGATTTAATTTTATCAAGGATATCCATTATGTGGTCCACATGTAGCTGAGGATAGATATGAATTTGGACTTACACAAAACTGTAAATATGTTTTAAAATATTTATTTTAATTGAACATTTTAATTATTAATATTTCAAATGTTATATTCTTTCCAGATTTTCCTTCTGGAAACCCCCTATCCCATCCCTCCTTACCCTGCTTTTATGCGGGTACTCCTCCACCCACAAACCCACTTTTGCCTTACCATCCTAGCATTCCCCTATACAGGCATCAGGACTTCACAGGACCAAGGAACTCCCCTCCCATTGATGCAACTCTTTCAGTCCTCCCATTGATGCAACTCCTTCAGTCCTTCCCATAACTCCTCCACTGGGGTCCCTGTGCTCAATATGATGGTTGGGTTTGTGCACCCTCATTTGTATTGATCAGGATCTGGCAAAGCCTATCAGGAGACAGCTGTATCAGGCTCCTGTCAGCAAGCACTTCTTGGTATTGGCAATGGATTCTGGGTTTGGTGTTTGGATATGTAATGGATGCCCATGAAGAGTAGTCTCTGGATGGCCTTTTCTTCAGTCTCTGCTCCATTCTTTGTCCATATATTATTTCCTTTAGACAGGAGCAATTCTCATTTAAAATTTTTGAGATGGGTGGGTGGCCTAATTCCTCAACTGGGAGAAAATGCCTAACCTCTAGATATGGTTTTGACAAGGTTTTCCTCCCCTTTGTCATGTATTTCATTGAATGTCATTTTCATGAGGTACCAGGAAGTTGCTGCTTTCCTGGCATCTGGGACTTTCTAGTTGTTACCCCCAGAGAAACAATCTTTATCTTTCCACTTATGAAATATAAATAAGAGCAATATAATTAATAATGATACAAAATAATTTAGTTACTGAAAAACTTGACAATTAAAAAATTCCTATATTTCAAAAATAGAGCAAGTTATGTGTACAGAATGGAACATTACTCGGTCATATGAAAGATGAGATATTAGTCCACATTACAATGTATATAAATCTTTAAAACATTATATTAAAATTCAGCTACATAAAGCTATGATTTATGAGATTCCATTTGTTAAGAGCCCAGAATGAGCAAACCCACAAGCTATTAAACATGCTCTCCTGAGTATACTGAAGGAAGGCACAAGAGGGGTTGTTAAAAGGTATGGAAATTTTTGGTGGAAGTGAAATATCTAAAGATAGAGCTCATATCTATGTGGACAGCATCATGCAGTACCTTGGAGTACCTCATCAATGAAAGAGGACAGAGGAACCTTGCAAGACTGTCACTTGCATAGGACAGCAATACAATTCACTAGTAATCTGAGAAGAAGGGAGAGAAGGTAAAGCATCCTCCACATTATTTTGAGGATATAAACTCTTGGAAGTCTTTCATTCTTTATGATGTGGTGTATAGTTACATGTAGGGAAAAGAAGACACAGCCTTTGAGAGGCTTTAGGCAGTAAGTTAAAATGAATGTCAACAGGTTGAAAACAAAACAGTTAAGTGAATAGGAATAAGAGGTAGGACATAGTTTGAGTTTGAAAAAGCTAATAATTACATCATCCATGTCACCGTTAGCTCCAGGTTGAGGATACTAATACACCAATGTTAGTTTTCCATATCTCTGACTTGCAAACGGGTGAAAACTGGGTTCAATTCATAACAACCAGAAAGCTTGTATCCCAGAAGCTTCTAGTACTTTCTCTTTGTGCTTGCTCTGGATGGCTTAATCTTATTGTACATATGAATTTTTCAGGAATGGAGAATCTAATGTGGAACAGACATTGGGCGGCAGCATTTTGACAGAAGGTATTTTTTTTTGTTGAAACTCAAATGCAAATTTTGCTGGTTTTAGAGGTGTGTGTGTGTGTGTGTGTGTGTGTGTGTGTGTGTGTGTGTGTGTCTTATGTCCCTGATACTGGTCAAGGTTCATAGTGTCTCCTTCCCCTGGGATAAAACTTGACTTTTCTAGGTGATGGCAAAACATATTGTCATATATTGAAGCAATTAAATTTATACATTGTCACATTCAATGATATAATTGAGAATAAAACTGACAGTCTTTCTTCTGATGACAAATGAACAAGTGGTTTGTTTTTATATTTATTTTCTACCAACTTGCTTGTTTTTCCTTCAAAATACTATTAATTCGTGTGTCTCTCTACCCCCCCCCTCCGTGTGTGGGGGGTGTGGGTGTGTGTATGTGTGCACAGGACAACTTTTCAGGTCAGTTCTCACCTTCCTCTTGGCTAAGTCCTGTCTTTGCTGCTGGGCTTCATACTGCAGTAGAGTTAGCCTGAAGAATTCTGGGTACTTCTACTATTCTTTTCCATCATCCAATAGGAGTGCTAGGGTTACAGATGTGCACAAACTTGCCTTTCTACAGGTGTTAGGGTTACATATATGTTAGGAATTTCTACATATGTCAGGGTTTTATGGTTAGTGCTTTTACTAACAAACCTATTTTCCCTGGTATCTCATTGAACCTGATGGTGTCATCAGTGGGTCTGCAATGACTACCCTTGCTCTCTGATTCTCTCAAAGTTGTGGGGATAATGCCACACACTAGCTAAATTGTTTTTGGAATGAAGAGTTTTTTCCATGAAATCTTTTCTTATTAAATCATTTTATATAGAGGAATCATCATTCTATACAAAAACATCCTAGAACATCGTTTTATTTTATCCATGGAACAATAGCTGTCATGTTCACATTAATAGCAGTTATTACTGCCAAGGGGTTTGTATTTGGCAGGCACTAGCTAAGCTATTGCATGTATTTTCTTTGTTAAAAAACACAGTAATATGGCCACAGCAGAACCGTTATCATCTTCATCTTACAGATGAGAAAATCATAGTGCACATTATGAATTGCACAAAATTACAAATTTGGGAAATGACAGAATTAAGATTTGACCTCAGAACTGTCTGCTTTTTGCATCTAAGCTTTGACCCCATGCACTGTATCAACTCAAGGGTAAGACCTATCTTCTGGGACTGAAGAAATTATTGCAACACTTGCTGTTGTTAGGATCATTTTCTCAAATACTCTGTTCAGGCACAGACAGGCACACGTGGACATCATACCCACTGTGTAGGTGATGTGACCAACTTTGACAGGAAAAGCACTCTCTAAAATACATGTTAGGGAAAGACCATAGCAAGACAACAGGATTGCTCAACTCTGCATTTCAGCTAACATCCACAAACTGAAAATCATCTGTGAAAAAGTTGGAACGACATTATTACTACATTGATGGTCATGTATTAGCCTATTTTCAATCTTAGAGATACACATGAGAGGTAATTTTTTTGTTAGGAAGGAAGTTGGTAAGGAGTATTCAAAAGACATTATTGTCCTAAAGTGAGACACTATATCTAAATTATAAATCAACTAGTACAAACTTCAATAAAATAATTAGGCAGTTCAGCAAATGTAGTTTGTGACACACAGATTAGAATATTAGGCAATGAAGCCAAGATATGATTTAGTAAAATAGGATAGCAGAAGCTGACAAGGTTGTTGGTTAACAATTGTAGCAGGGGAAGAAGGTCTACTGAGAATGCATTTGCATGCAATATTGGGAGATTTTCCATGTGCATCTTTCTCTCTCTTCTCTTCTTTCTTTCTCTCTCCCCTTTCTTTCCATCTCATCTCTTTCCATTTCTTCTTCTTTCTAAATGCTTGTAATAAGGCAGCTTAGCTAAGAGGAAAACAAAGAAAAGAAGAAAGAAATGAAGGAACAAAGAAAGAAAGAAAAAAGAAAGAAAGAGAAAAAAGGAAGAAAGAAAGAAGAAAGAAAGGAAAAATACAAGCTTCAGGGAAAAAAGAGCAAAGAAAAAGCATAGTATAATCTGTTTCTCATGTGTGTTTGGGTGCATGTGCATGCATATGTGTGTGTGTGCATGAGTGCGTGCGTGCGTGTGTGTTTCATCTGTGACAAGAAGAAAGTAAAACTTACCTCCCTGACATGGAAATTTAGTGGTGCACCACGGTCAGTGCACCTCACAGCAGAAAAACACCTGAATGGAATCCTGGATATGCTCCTTTATTTTCACTGTGTCTCTTTTCTTATTCATCTACTTTAGTTCCAGGAAAAGAGAGCTTTTTGTCAACAAAATAATTCCTAAAGCAGTTTACTGATTGAAAAGATTCTGAAATATGACCACCAAATAGAAGGAAAAACAAAACAAATCTATGATGAGTGGAAGTAAAATATCTTGAATTCTGATAGTCTGGATGGAATCTGTCTCTCCCTCAGCTCCCTCTCTCTCTTCCTCTCTCTCTGTTTCTTTCTCTGTCTCTCTGTCTCTCTCTCTCTGTTTCTCTCTCTCTCTGTCTCTCTCTCTCTCTGTCTCTGTCTCTCTGTGTGTGTGTATGTGTGTGTGCTTACTCTTCTTTGCTATCGAGGGGAGTGGCAGAGAGGTTGTTTTGCTGAATTTACACGTGTACATGTAGATTCCTCTGGAGTGGACAGTTCTGGACTCAGACTGCTCCCTTTGAATAAAGCAGCTGGAGAGTCCTTAAAGTATCAGCCAGCATCCACACGTTTATCTGAGAGCTTAGGTGGGAGCTAAGAAAATAAACACTGTGAATGTGTTTGGCATTAGGGTCGGAGGCACTGGGTCCCCCCTTTGCCACTTGTGGAGTCCCTGCTGACGCCTTACAGCCTGGGATATTAGCAGGCTTGAGCCTAGACCCAGAGTAGATGGGGAAGGTGTAGGGTGTTTGTACAGCTGAGAACAAGATGAAAAACCCCAGGTTCCCTCTCACACCCCATTAGACCCTGGAGTCCATGGAGTGTTGCACTCAACACATAAACACTCTGCTTAGGGAAGCCCCGGCTGGGGTGTGAGAGGGCGAGGCCCAGTCTTCTACAGGAACAATGGCATCTCTGTGAGGAGGCAGGCATCCTCACCATGAGCTCCTTGGTCTGGGATGCATTAATCATTGCTTCCACCTTGTGCTTTTCAGTAAACCCCAAGGCCTTTGGGGATCAATAAAGAAACAACAGGTAAGGAGATACCCAATCAGAAAATAAACACTCAGGTCCATGGTTTCCACTCACTCTTTCCTTCTCTACAGAAGTAGACTGGGAGAAAAATGAGATTTGGAGTAAGGTAGGTCTGTATGGCTGCGTTTGCCATTGTTGACAATTGATGCAGTACCCGTGACTTCATACAGCCTTTTACCTTTGCCAACTACGGTTTATCTGCCCAGAATATTTTTCAACTATGAATACTGTCTTTTGGAAGATTCCTGCTGATCTTTCTAGTATAATGTTTGCCTCAAAGGAGATATATTTTTTTAAATCTTTAATGCATGCTAAGGCATTTTCATGGTAAGGTCTCCATGCTGTGAAGAAACTGTTAAAGTGCTTTCCCCTCATTACACTTTCTGTGTCTGCACTGGTCTCAGGTTTCTACATAGATAAACATGTTTTTCCACTGCTGAGATGATTTAGGCTCAAAGACAATGTCTCATTTATTTCCAGAGTTTCTTTTTATTGAGTACCATTGTACTCATTTATTTTGTTTTCAGATATCATATGATAAGTGGGTATATTTATACTAAAATAATAACTACCCAGTATTAATGGATGCGACATTTCTCAGAAACAGAATCTTGGTCATTGTAACCAATGTACCTTGAGGTGATCCAGTGACTGATTGTGTACTTTTTCTTTTCAATATGGGAGTTTTAACTCAGTGTCTTGAATATGAGAAATAAGTGTTTTACAGTGAAATATATTTTGAAGCTCTAAATTAGAGCATGTCTGGTTCCCAAAGGTTTTAGAGGGCATTTGGTGAAAAGTGTAATTTGGTCTCTAACAGAAGGTCTTTACATCATTAGAGACATGTTCTTGAATGCAATTGAAATACCATGGATACCTGTCACTTTCTTTCTTGTTTCCTGGTCATAAGGTAACTTTTTTTCTCTGCCCCATATTCTTCTGCTGTGATGAGCCACCTCACTTAGGACATGAACATTAGGAAAAATTATAGCTGAACTAAAATCATTAAAAAAAAAGAGCAAAATGATCTTCTTTGTTTAAAAGTTATGTATTTTGTACAGTTACAGTTGTAGGATGCTGATTACTATAACTATGGCCTTGTAAGAAGAAAAAAATGTAGGGAAGGATCATGCTTAGGAGGAAATCATGCTAGGGAAGGTAGAGGTAGAAACTAGAAAATGTAGATACCACTTTAGGACCAGCCACTGGGAACTGGAAAGAGAGAACTGAGAGCTCTTCTCCTAAGCTTTCTAGTGTAACACGGCTCTGCTAATGTTCTTAATACTTAACTTCTCGAGTAGTGGTTTTCAACCTTCCTAATATTGAGACTCTTTGATCCAGTTCCTCATGATGTGGTGACCAACAGCCATAAAATTATTGCTGCTACTTCCTAATTTTAGTTTTGCTACTGTTATGAATTACCATGTAAATGTCTGATATGCACAGTATCTAATGTGACCCCGGAGGAAGAGTTATTTGATGTCCAAATTGGTTGCTTGCCACTCACAGCTTGAGAGCTACTGCTCTGGATCTTGCAGGAATAAGATTATCTGGTGTCAAAAAATACAGTTGGGCAAATATTGAAAATTCTATGAATAGCTTGCATTGTCTTGACTTGATGAACCTTTGGACCTTTACTTTGTTTTAAAGTATTATTCTGATTTATAGAACTAAACCCTGAGTTAATATTTCCCTTTGTAAAGGAGTTTTTCGAAAAACCAACATAAATGCTGGGAACTCCCAGTTAAAGCAACAGCTACAGTGATCTCTGTTTAAATTAAAGAGTTCTCTTCTTGTGCCATAGGTATATCCTTGTGCATTAGAGTTTACTCTTGTAAACTTCATATTCAGGTGCGAAAACCAGGGTCTGTTCTTATTTATATTGAAATCATTCTAGAAAATGAGTAAATTTCCAAAATCTATGGACATACTTATACTACAGTTTCTGTCTTCGAGTGTCATGTTGCATGATGTGTCTCTTATATCTTGGCTTCTGATAGACCCACTTTTCTTAGGACCAAATTCTTATTTCTAATCTGATTGTTTTGGGGTACTTTCTGGGTTGCTATGATTTTTACTGCACTTACACATTTGGATGACAAAAATCTAACCTTCCTTATCTTTTCTTTTTAAAAATCCAGATATACTTTTAAAAATTAAGTCCTGTTGGTGGTAAATATTAAAAAAAAAAAGAAAAAAACCAAACAAAAACTATCAGTGACCAGTATCAGCGCATCACCTCTCTATGCTGCTTTCTGGTGTTAGTTCGAGCACCAGAGGGCCATATAGAAGTAACATATATTTATCTCTGGTTAGTATCTCTCCTGTCTGCCTCTCTGCTAGCTGCGAATCTTCCCACACTCCAAAAAGCCCAACAAATTTAAAACTCCAGAAACCTGTAATTTCAAAATGGCTTTATCTTAGATTTTTTTTCAGTAAATTTTACCCTTCACAAAATGTCCATGCCATAAACTCAGAGCCAAATGATATGATATGATTTGCCAACCTAAACAACTCAAATCATCCTGTAGAATTCCATCTCTTACAAAATATTTATACCAGCCTGTATCTCTGCAGAGACATGCAAAAAGGATCATCTGTGTCATCCTCCAGTTTGCCTCTTTCTCCTTCTCCTTGCTTCTCCTCTCTTCATCTTTCTAAAACTTTGTTCCCATCTACCCTTCCTTCTCGTCAATTGATAGGCCTCATTTTGTCTTGTGCCTGTGTTCTTTTAATTCCAACCACAAAGTTCATTTTACCTGATACTTCGATAGCTATTTTTTTTTTCACAAAGCACATAACTGGACTGTTGATCTAACCTTTTAACTTGGTCATACCTGAAGAGCAGATAGAAAGATAAATTAAAGATCTCAGCTCCCTGAAATGAGTTCATAGCAAAATGTTCTGTATTTGGTTAATTCAGATTTTTAGCATCCCAACATAAAGCAATAACACCACCATGCAGTAGCAACCCATGCCATGAAAATGAGCAGCACACTGGGTCATTAATTCTGTCATTCAATGAATAATCAATGATGGAGCTTTAAGAATCCTCCCTTCTTAACTCCACACTATGGCTGTCTCCTTGTACTGCCTTAATTCAGCATTTTTCATTTCTGTTTGGCTGAAATACATTCCTTTCTATTCAGATTGGTACCAAACTCCTTTCAATACACTCATTTGTCCCATTGTAGCCAGAACAAATTTTGAGAAATAAAATCAAGATAAATATGTTTTCCTTAATAATGGATATTTCAAAAATTAGCCACCACACAGTACCCTTCTGTCTATCTGAACTCTTCCCTACCACTCTGACTTTCCTTCTACCCATGTACATTATCATTCATATACATGTAGTTCTTCCAATAATATTATGCATTTATTTATTAATTCATTTGTTTGTTTTTCAATTTACATCCCAATCACACACCTCCATCTTGTCTCCTCTCTGTCCCATCTTTACATACCCTTTCTCCCATTCCCCCTCCCCTTACCAAAAAATATAAGACCCCCATGGGTACCAATCTGCCCTGGCATATCAAGTCTCAATAGGACTAAATGCATCTTCTCTCACTGAGGCAGCCCAGCTAAGGGAAGGTGATTCAAAGGCAGGACACAGAGTCACAGACAGCCCCTGCTCCAAGTGTTAGGGGACCCACATGAAAATGAAGGGAAACATCTGCTACAAATCAGTAGGTAGTTTATGTCAATCTAAGTCATGATGTTTGATTGATGTTTTAATCTCTGGGACCCTCCTCGGGTGCAAGATGACTGTGTAGGGACTCTTGTGGTGCCCAGGGGACTTTGGGCTATCTCAATCTTTCCCCACAAGTCTTTAATACTTCACCATATGCTGCACCTAATGTTTGGTATCTGTGGGCTTTTGCATCTGTTTCCATCAAATGCTGGATGAAACCTCTCAGGAGACAGTTACTCCATGTTCCTCTTTTCAAGCATAGCAGAGTATCATTAATAGTGTCAGGGGTTGGCTCTTTACCATGAGTAGGATCTCAAATTGAAGTAGTTATTGGTTGGCTGTTCCTCCAGTTTCTGCTCTATTTTTATCCCTGAAAATCTTGTAGGCAGAGCAAATTTTGTGTAAAAGATTTTGTAGATAAAATAATGTCCCACTCCCTCCACTGAAAGTTATACTTGGCTACAGAAAGTGGCCATTTCACTCTACATATCCTCAGCTGCTAGGAGTCTCAGGTAGAGTCATTCCAATAGAGTACTAGAAGCAGAGATGACCCCTGCTACTTATTCCTGTTCTTTTTCTCAACATTGCTCCTCCTCTCCCAACACCTGATACCTATTTCAGATCCTCAAGCCACCTAGGTCCCTCTTTGCTTCATTTCTACCCTCAGTATTTATTTTATGTACCCTTCTGAGTGGCATATCCTACGTTGGGCCCTCTCTGTTACTTAGCTCCTTTAGGACCATGGACTGTAACATGGTTATCCTGTACTTTATGGATAATGTCTGCTTATAGGTGAGTCAAAACCATACATTTCTTTCTGGGTCTGGGTTTCCTCATTCAGGATAATATTCTCTAGTTTCATCCATTTGCCTGTAAATTTCATGATGCTCTTGTTTTTAATAGCTGAGTTGCATTTCATTGTGTAACTCTAGCATTTTTTATCTGTTCTCAGGTGAATGACATCTTGGTTGCTTCTAGTTTTTGACTACTACAATTAAAGCCGCTATGTACATAGTTGGGAAAGTGTCCTTGAGATATGGTGAAAAATGTTTTGGGTATATGTCCATTAATGGAGTACCTGCTTCTTGAGGTAGAACTATTCCCAATTTTCTAAAACACCACCAAATTGATTTCCAAAGTATTTACACAAATTTGCACTCTTACCAGCAGTGCAAATGTGTTTTCCTTGCCAACATATGCTGTCACTTGAGTTTTTGATCTTAGCTATTATGACAGGTATGGGATGGAATTTCAGAGTGGTGCTGATTTGCATTTCCCTGATGACATAAACTGCTTCATGACCTTTAGAGATTCCCGGGTTGATAATTGTCTCTTGAGCTCTGTGCCCCATTTTTTATTGGGTTATTTAGTTATCTAATTTCTATTGTTCTTCATATAATTTGGATATTAGTTCTCTGTTAGATGTAGGGTTTGTGAAAATCTTTTCCCATTCTTTAGGCTGTTGTTTTCTCTCTTTGATAGTGTCCTTAGCCTTTTCAATTTTGAGAAGTCCCATTTATTAATTACTGATCTTAGTGCCTGAAATACAGTCATTCTTTTCAGGACGTTGTCCCCATTAACCCTCTTTTATATTATAGTTTATATATCTAGGTTAAAATGTCTTTTATCTATATAAAAATCCCCTGCTACCAAAGTAGAGTAAGAGCTATTCGTTTATGAAGATGTCTTTATCTATTCTGCTCCACTGTAGAGTTATATCGTTATATCCCAGAAACATCAATTATTGTGCCATCACAGTGCTGTGATTTTAAGTTATCTGTCTGCACATCTCTTTTCTCCACCATGCTGTGGACATTTTCAGGGCAGGTCTATGACTTGCTCAGCCCCACGTTTACATTATTAGTTAAAATGTACACAAGCTACACATTGTCGACATATGATGGGTTTCTAACTAGAAATATTGTACTTAATGATGTACAAGAGAAAATCTCTAGGGGCTGTAGAGATGGCTCAGTGGTTATGAGCATTGACTGCCTTTCCAGAGGTTCTGAGTTCAATTCCCAGTAACCACATGGTGGCTCACAACCATTTGTAATGAGATTTAATATCCTATTCTGGTATGTCTGAGATAGCTGCAGTGTATTTATATATAATTAATAAATAAATATTAAAAAATAGAAAATCGCTACCAAACAGAGCTGGAAAATCTTATCCTGTAGTATTTGTATGGTTCATAAAATGAAATGATGACTCTCAAGTATTCCTTATGAACTCTAAGTAATTAGGTGCTTCTAAAAATTAATTTGTTCTGTCTAGAATGGAGGGATTACTTCTCTGTGCTGTCAGGCTTATTCTTATATTGTAAAATATTCCTTGAGATGGTAATTTTAAAAATCAGGCAAACAAAAATTATGGAGTTGTTTTGTCTTTGACATTTCAAGGCTTTCCAAGTTGCAGACGTTTTGAGGTAGTGGATAAATTTAACATGGTGTGGGACATGGAATGCTCCATGGGTATATTTGTTCAATGCAGATGGCTAAAGTAACATTTAAAATATCAAATTATATTTTATAATTTGTATTTAAATATGTCCATATGTTAAAGGATTGTTTCTTAAGGGGGAAAATTGAGGGGGGATAGAAATTGTAGGAGACAGTGTCTGGTAAGAGATCCTCACATCATTGGTGTGCATTATTTAAAGGGATTGTGGAATTCTGATCTTTTCCTTGTCCTCTTTTTCTCACTTTCTGGTGAAAGGATATCATTGTTCAGCCACATACCTCTCCACTGAATATGCCTAGACACACGTTCAATAAGACCAACAGAGGATGGAATACTGCCATAAGACTATAACACAACATATACATGCACCATATATGTTGAAAATCCCAGGCAGTATGTAATAATGACAGAAAGGTGACAAGAGCTATAGGTAAAAGTAAAAATGAGACAGGGTATATGAGTTTTGATCATGAACACAGAGAACTCTCAAGGCTAATTTCATCTGTTTGTGAACTTTCAGCCACTTCACCACAGAGTAGGCAGGATACGTAGCAAGAAAACCTGACTATGTATCAATAAGTTCTAGCTTTCATGGCACAGAACATACAAGTGCTAAATTAGGCAAGAATGACAGAGATTGAGCTTCTTTCCTCAGGACCTTCATCTGCACAGGCTGAGAGTTCACAAGTAGAATTGAAATTCGTAAGCTTGGCTTCTGACGTAAAGAACCATAACGGTCTGTCTATCTAACTTTTCTGTGAGTCGAACTAGAAGTGTCCTTTAGCCTAAAACTTACCAGTCAGTATCATCCTCATATAAACTGACACTGAAAATAAACTAGAGAGAAACTCAAAACTTCCCTCTGCTCTACATAAAGAACATGTGTGTGTGTGTGTGTGTGTGTGTGTGTGTGTGTGTGTGTGTGTGTGAGTGCTAATCTGGTAGAGTAAGTTAATCCAGTAAAAAAAAAAATTGAATCCTCAAGATGTGGTGTCTTGGCCAGAATTGCTTTAGAGGGGCCATGTCTTCTACATTATTTTGGTTGGGGTTCCAAAAAAAAAAAAAAAAAAAAAAAAACCTCATTGTTAAAATTTAAAATAAATAGATCCTCAAGTTCTGTTTTTATAGACAGCAATGTGAGCGGTCGAGATGGCCAGGGACACTTCCCCAGTGAATCTGCAACCCGTGTGAAGCAAAGGATGAGGACACTCTGGGCACATGCCTCATCTTCTACCCTGCAAATCCAGTTGATGTTGTATGTGAGTCTAGTCATTTAACCCCATTTTCAGGAAGAAAAGTGCAGAATTTGACAGATGGATCATTTTTATACTGACAAAGCTGGAATCAGTCTGAGAGCTTTAAATAGATGGATAATACTTAGCGAGCATGGAAAGACTAAAGCTAATTTAGATCAAGGGCATAGGAAGGACCTTAGGAAGACCCAAAACATATCTAACCACAAACGCTGTGTCCATTGGACACGGAAAGCACAGTGCAGATTTCTTTGTACACATAGAAAATTACTGAAGAGATTAGAGATTAGGATCCCTATGTTTATACCAGAAATCTGTTTTTGTTCCTTTAAAATAAGAAAATCTAAATATCCAAATGAGCCTTTGAAGCCTTAGTGACTTAACTTCTGCCCCACTTAGTATCTCTATTCTGAATGCTAACTTTCTTCTACCAGGTTCTTCCCTAATGCTCTGAGCAGCTATTGTTTTTGCTCTACTAGAGAGGCTCTGGTGAACATTTATTCTTTCTTATTTTGAGCTTTAATTCCAAATATGCAGCTACCCCCAGATTTCTTAAATTTACCACCTTCTTTCTTTTTCTGATCCCATTTATATCTTTTCTGAATTGATGAATGCTTCTCATAGTAGCTTACATGTGGGTAGACAGTGCATTTTCATTGGTCTTATACTATACTGCTGTAATGATGGACTTATTCTTGCTTATCTATAGGAATCAGGAACACTATGCCTTTAGTTTTTATCACAGCATTACTAGTTGATTGCTATGTATCTACCCCCTTTTTTATTTTGTTTTTGTTTTTTAAAAGAATTTATTTATTTTATGTACGAGTACACTGTCACTGTCTTCAGACACACCAGAAGAGTGCATAAAATTCCATTACAGATGAGCCACCATGTGGTTGCTAGGAACTGAACTCAGGACCTCTGGAAGAGCAGCCAGTGCTCTTAACTGCTGAGCCATCTCTCTAGCCCCCAACCCCATGTTTTTAAAAACCTGTCCTTATCTCTCTTTTCCAATATCCTTTTAACCAGCTCTTTCTGTCTAGCATTTAACCTATATGAGTTACGTAATTGTTGTTTATGCTTATCAAATCTTCTTTGGGACCTTTGCCATGTTGTTACATCATTCAAAGAGATCCAGACTCTTCTCTCTCTGTGTATCTGCATGTGAGCCTCGGCCAAACATATTCACTGAGTGGATCTGAAAGCTGACTCAAATTTCTACGAAGGAAAAAAGGTATGGCTGATAATTATACAGTGATATTGTGGAAATTCAAGAGCTATATATAATGTGGGAACAAAGGGAAGCATGTAGACTTAAATTTGTTATATACAACTGGGGAGAGGAGTAGTGTGATAGATGTATCCTAACTCTGGAAAGCTATAGAATACAATAGCTTTTGAGTGAAATAAAATAGAAGGCTAAGATGTAAACTCAGAACAGAGGAAATCACAGTCCAAGTTTTTGTATTCTTCATATACATAGAGATTAATAGATTGGAGATCAGAAATCCTGTGTTTACATCAAGAATCACTTTTGCTCCTATGAAACAAGAAAATTTGAAGCTACAATCTTCTTAGACTCACTGAACTTCAGGTCTGTATGCATGGCAATATATAAATATTACTGAATGAACTTATGGGAAATACTCTTCTAATGTTTGTAGATCAAATACTTCTGAGAGTTTTAAAATAGGTTCCTTAATGAGAAGAGGTGTATTTGAGCAGCCATGGAGTCAAATGTCTGGCTCCAAAAGAGCGGGTTCCTAACTTTCACTGACCGGGGGCTACACTCTGCCAAGTAAATAATGAAGATGCTATGTAAGCAAGAGGCAGTTCTCATGGTGAACATGAAAGCCAAGAAGCTGGCCTACAGCACATTATGGGCAGTTTATGGAGCACATCAGATCATAATGTGAGACAAATTGGCACTGGGGATTCCAGTGGCTGCAGGCCAAGTGGACCACCACAGTAAGAGAGATGAGGGTGTTGCCAGAGGAGAACTTCCCTCAGCTCAGCATACAGATTCCACTTCTGCAAAATGTTCCTTTAGCTTGATTCCTATGTCATAGTCACATGTCAGTTTCCAACTGTTAAAATGAGACATGCATACTTTCTGTCCTTCCTTCCTTTCTTCATTTATTTAGCACAAAATATGCATAGATTGTAGCCAAAGATAAACATAAGGCAATAGCATAGGCATAGAGGTGAAGGTGGTGAAAGACACCTTGGATGGTATCTGAAAAATGAATCATAGAGTCAAATACAAAAAATGAAGGTATACTACTAGGAGAACATTAGCTAGGGTAACTAACGTTCTCATTAGGATGACCTCTTGACCTCAAACCAAAACCCAAATCAACATGATGAGTTTAATTCCAGGGATGTATAAACCTGAAGAAAAATAATATACTGTTCATAGAATACAATTATGAGGAGAGAGAGTATGCCTGTATAGGAATACTCACACAGGAGATTAGGGGCCAGAGAGGAGAAAGAAGAGAGACAGACCACCAAAACATTCTCAGAAACTCATTTTCATTTGCTAAAATAAAATATCTAAGGCTGTGTAAATTTCTAAAAAGGTATATTTTGCAATGTTATAGGAGTTGGGGCAAATGTAAGAGGGAAAAGAGATAAGTCAGAATGTAGGCCCCACCTCCTGAATCTCAATGATGACCAAGTTACTAGTACATAAATCCTTGGGAAGTGAACCACATCTGAAATATGTAATCTGCCCTTTATCCTTATGGCTTATAACTTTATAAGAAATAAAACTAGTCATTCAATTTCCAATAGCCTAATATTATGCCAGCACAGTTAAGAGTCCCAGCACAATGCCTTTTCAAAAATTAAGGTATCTGTGAATATGATCCTCTGAAAAAATAAGTAGAAGTTTTATTGCTAGGATACTATAAAATTATAAGGAGGAGTAAACACTTATATTTAAAATCAAGAACTAGAAAGGCTAAAAAAATCAAGAAGAGATTAAAACAGGACCAAAATTTGCAGAGCAAGCATTAATTAAACCTTAATAATGTAGGGCAAATTTTGAGAAAAAGTGTATGTCTCAAGATCTTGGGAACCTAGCTTTATTGCTTTGTTCTTTTTGTCCTTCTGTTTATTTATTTATAATTAAATTATAAATGTATCTCCCCTCTTCAATTTTCTTATGTTAACCCCTCCCATGCTCCCTCCCTTCAGCCTCTACCATGTCCTGAGTTTCTTAAATTCATGGCCTCCTTATCTTTGCCTATTAGATACACACATACTCACACACACACACACGCACACACACACACACACACACACACACACACCACTTTCATAGTCTGTGTAGTTTTGAATATATAATCTATACCATATGTAATATGTATATCATATGTAATATGTATATATTACATATGTATAATAAGCAATATGTACATATGCTATATCTGTGCTTTTTGTGTGTATGTGTGATTTAAAAAATGAAAGAGTTTAAATATTACCCTCTCAGTGATAGTCATCTGTTTTCTATAATTTTCATCTGGGGGCATCATTAGGTTTTTACCATTCATTCTATTGTGTTTATTGATTTTGTTATTGTTCATTTCTTGCATAGACAGCCTTGTTGTTGTGTATTATTATAGCTTCCCTGTCGTTTCTAGAAGGCAGGATCTCATAGTAAACATCCTGGTCTTCTGTTTCTTACAATCTTTCCATAGTCTCTTCTGTGTTGTTTCCTGAGCTTACAGTGCAGGAGTTATACTATAGATGTGTCCACTGAGTATGAGGATCTCAAGTCCAGTTGTTCAATTGAATTTTAGAAGCCTGTGGCTTTTATAATAGTCTCCTTCTGGTGCAAAGAGAAGCAACTTTGAAGAAGGCAGGACAATGTTTATCTGTAGGTATAAGCTCGGCCCATCTGCCATCTGAACCAGCAGTTCTCAAAGGTTTAAAGGCAGGTGAGGAGGTGATCTGCGCAGCCAAGGAGCAGAGAGATCTCTGCCGAATGTACATGGAAAGCACGCCCCTGCCCTGCTTGATCCAGGGAACAGGAATACAGCATTGGAACCTCTGTTTCTACCCAGCAAATTTGGGGCACAAAACAGGGCTCGGCCCATTTGCCACCTGGACCAGTGGAGATCCAGGGACACAGACCAGATACAAGGAAAAGGCAAGAACATATCACTGACAACAAGATGGCAAGAGGAAAGCGAAAGAGTATATCCCAAGGAAACCAAGACAACCTGGCAACACCAGAACCCAGCTCTCCCATAACAGCAAACACTGGAATGCCAAACAATCCAAAAAAAGAAGACACAGACCTAAAATCATACCTCAAGACGCTGATAGAGATACTTAAACAAGAACGGGAGGAAAAGCAAAAAGAATCAGAAGCTTTTAAAGAGGAAACAAGAAAAACACTCAAAGAACTCAAAGAACTAGAGGAAAACAGAACCAAAGAGATAAAGGAATAGAAGAGGGAATTTAAAACGGAAATTGACACAATAAAGAAAACACTAAAAGAGATAACCCTAGAGGTAGAACACCTAAAAAGAAATAAGGAGTCGCAGAAGCAAGCATTTCCAATAGACTACAAGAGATGGAAGAGAGAATCTTGGAGGCAGAAGACAACATTGTAAACATAGACAAAACAGCCAGAGAAGATGCAAAAAACAAAAAGCTCCTAACCCAAAATGTCCAGGAGATCCAGGACACAATGAGAAGATCAAACCTAAGGATAATAGGAATAGAAGAGGGAGAAGAGTATCAACTACGAGGCACAGTAAATATCTTCAACAAAATCATAGAAGAAAACTTCCCTACCCTTAAGAATGAGATGACCACGAGCATAAACAAAGCCTTCAGAACTCCAAATAGGTTGGACCAGAAAGGAAATACCTCCCGACACATAATAGTCAAAACACCAAGTGCCCAAAGCAAAGAAAGAATACTAAAAGCAGTAAAAGAAAAAGGTCAGGTAACATATAAAAGCAGACCAATCAGAATCACACCCGATTTCTCAACAGAGACTATGAAAGCTAGAAGAGACTGGACAGACATCATGCACACCCTAAGAGAGCCAGCCCAAGTTGCTATTCCCAGCAAAAATATCAATCACCATAGATGGAGAAATGAGGATATTTCAAGACAAATCTAAATTTACACAATATTTGACCACAAACCCAGCACTACAACGAATTATAGGTGGAAAACCCAATAAAATGAGGGGAAATACATCCTAATAAAAACAAGAAAACTCCTAAGCAAGAAAACCAAAAGAAGAAAAAGACACAGACACAACTCAACCCACAAAAGCAATAATAGCAGGAAACAGAAACAACTATTCCTTGATATCTATTAACATAAATGGACTCAACTCCCCAATAAAGAGACATAGGCTATCAGACTGGATACATAAACAAAATCCAGCCTTTTGCTGCATACAGGAAACTCATCTCAGAGACAAAGACAGACACTATCTCAGAGTAAAAGGGTGGGAAATAAACTTCCAAGCAAACAGCCCCAAGAAGCAAGCTGGAGTGGCTATTCTAATATCGAATAAAGTAAATTTCCAACCAAAAGTTATCAAAAAAGATAAGGAAGGACACTCTTTACTCATTACTGGAGAAATATCTCAGGAGGAACTCTCAATCCTTAACATTTTTCGATCTTTAAAAGTGTTTTAACTTAATCTTTGAAAACTTTGTGTATGCATATAATGTATTTGATAACATCAATGCCTTACTCCCTCAGCCAGGACTCTGAGGACTTCCCAGTGTGTCTACTTTCCAATTTCATGTCATGTCCTATTTTTCCTATATTTATTTACTTAATTATTTAACACATTAAGTCCAATCAGAACTACTTATGTGTAGATTTTATGTAGAAAACTACAATTAATGCAAGTCGATATGAGCAACAGCCTTGTCATATCTAAAAGAAAACATCTTACAACATTCCTCCCCATCCGCCAGCTTTAACATTAATTTTTCTGGTTCCTCTTGCTGGATGCTCCTTGAGCCTTGGAGACATTTCATAGAGATGCCTCATCTTATTAACACCACTTTGCACAGCAAAGCTTCTCTACTTTAACACTACCCACTGTAAATAACAAGCTTCTCTAACTGAAGTTTGGGGGCAGCATAAATCTACTAACACAAGGATAAATATTTAGAAGGAAGTTTTATTAGAGAGAAATGAAGCAGTGTACTGATAGTAAAGGGCTGTCTAGGGAAATGCTTTCTAACATTTAGCCATGGAGGCACCCAGGGGCTACAGAAGCTTTTGTCCAAAGGGGGTTAACTACATTTTTAATTGACAGTAAATTTTGGCATCATCTATTGTATGCTGGTCTTACAGATATCAAGAATTCAAGAGTAATGGGGTTATGAATCATTGCATCAAGAACTAGAACACTTAGTAAGGCCAGTCAATGTATAAAAGGTTCAAGTTCTCCACTAACAGCTTTGGAATAAGCTCTGCAAAGAGCTTTGCAGATAAAGTCTGAGATACAATGGAAATTCTAGGGTGCTGTTGAGGCCAGGAATAAGGAATATTTGCAGAGGAAATCTCATCACCAAGTACAACTGCTCCTAAAAAAAAAAAGCCTATGACTTCTGCAAGCAGAAGCCATGCAGGTGGAATCGACCAAGCCTACTGCATTTTACCTCATAGTACAATGAGCCCCAGTGTTATATATAGATCTACAGCGTTGGATTAACCAATGCTTAGTCATTGCTTAACCTGAATAATCTTTTTTTTAAATCATTGCTGTTCTTCTATCCCTCTTTGAGGGATAGTAGTGTTTACTCCGTGACAGTGCAAACTCAAAGAATATAATTTTCTTTACGATTGTACAGAGGCTAATGTTAAGTTATTATCTCACTGTGTATTAGAAGGGGTTTAGAACTTTGGAAGTTGGAGTAGTATTAGAAATGCTCATTGTGAGAGACTCCTGAAGTTGAACTCAGTGTGTTTTGTATTATGAGATGTTTATGGTCTTTTGGAACCTAAAGTTATAGGTTATGGTTTGAATCTGAAGTTGCTCTGATGGGCTTCATTTTCCTCTTGTTTCTAGTACAGAGGCCTGAAGGGGGTGAGATAATCTGGAACTGGAGTTGTCAGTGGGTGTAGACGTTGTGGATCCTAACAACCGAACATTTTTCCTCTTCAAAAGCAGCAAGTGCTCTTGATGAGCCATTTCTTCTGTCCTTCATTCAGTGTTTTCCAATGGTGGCATAAATCCTGGGGTCTTCCCCAAATCAGGCATCTTTACTTAATTTTGTATTCAGTTCATGAATTAGCTATTCAATACCCCTATGTTTCTGCTTATCAATGTAACATCATTATTTGAATTTTTATTTGTCTATGTAAGACAGAATCTCACTAAATAAGCCAGGCTGGCCTCAAGCATGTGAACCTCTTGCCTGTAATTACCTGTGCTAAGTGTGTACCACTACACCTGCCTTGAGTTTTTCTCACATAATTCCTAAGAATACTTTTAGGTATCTGCACCAGTCTGTTTTCTGTTTTTACAAATAAAACAATGGCCAAATGCAACAAAATGCAGCTTTTGTAGGAAAGAGTTGACTCCATTTTGCTGGTCATAATCCATTTATTGACGAAAGCCATAGCAGGAAACTAAAGGCAGGAACTAAAAGCAAGGATCATGTCCATAAAAGAACACTGCTCACTGACTTTCTTCCCATGGCTTTCAGCTATCTTCCTTATATAATGTGACCCTCCCGAGGGTTGGAACAGCCTGCTATGGGACGGACCCTTTTATATCAATCAACAGTTAAGAAAGTGTACTAGAGATGACGACCACTTAAGACAATCCGGTGGAGACAACTCAACTGATATCTCCTCTTTCCTCTCTTCTCTCGTCTCTCGTCTCTCTTCTCTCTCTCTCTCTCTCTCTCTCTCTCTCTCTCTCTCTGTCTCTGTCTCTGTCTCTCTCTATGTGTGTGTCTTCAAATTTTCCCACTTTAATTTTCCTACTCAGTTGTTATCTTCTCTTCCAGAGTGACTTTGTTTGTGTCAAGTTGACAAACAGTGAAGACCACAGCCTAGACCTATAAAGCTAATGTGCAGCTCTAGGGAAGTCCTCTTATTTGCTTCTCCATGCTTCCAATTTTCCTATAAATGAATTATGAATCTACTGGTACAGGTACAGTTTACCATACCAGTTTTGTAGGATGACTTTGGTAACTGCAGACTTTCTGCAGTGAATTCTGCAGTGTCAGTCGGGTGGACAGTGATGACAGACTCCAGGTGGCTTCACCTTTTAATAGCACAGCTTCTGCAGGTGTCATCAACATGAATGATGCCTTGGTGTTCTTCCAATGGCAAATCTTTGCAGGAATGTTCATTTGCTTGATCACAACTCTTTGAGACAGAATGAATGAATTCGCTCACTGTCATTGTCAAAGCAGTTTGGCTGCATGAAAAGGACATTGTGGGTTCCTATGCATTGCACATGGTACATAACTGTGATGGGCCATGATACAACTGCCAGGCTAGCAGAGGAAGCACAGATGTGAGTGTTTCCCAGACAATAATAGGTGGCTAGGCTGGGTATGGCACCCTTCTGTGTGTGAAGAAGGCTGCTGAGCATTCAGGAATCAATCTTCTCTAGTTTGCTGCTAAGATGTTGCTCAGGGTAGAGATTGGGTCTGTTTTCAGATCTTTTAAGGTATATTTCCTAATTGCTTTCTTGAAGATGATGGGAGAATAGGGAGGATTGTTCTAATGCCTCACAGGTCTTTGAAGAGACAGGGTCTTTTGAAGGTTCTGTGTAATAAGATATCTTATAGTGAGTGTGAGCTGGGTTCTATAGTGAGCCCAGTGTGAGCTGGGATCTTTGCCTGAGATGAAACAGTGGCTTGGGTTCCCGCATTACCCAACACTGGGCTCATGGTGTAATTATTTCATTTTTTCTTAAGATTACTATAGACTGCTGATGGACACTTCCCTACTGAATAGTTCGGCCTGGCTCAGCATTAACCTTAGGTAGAGAAGTTATGAGTAGACTCTGCTTCTTGAGATCCCATATTTATTAAGCCAGCATCATGTGTCTCCAACACCTTTACTATATTCTCAATATACCCTACAACTCTCTTTCAAATCAGCTAAATAGTTACTGAGTCTCTCTCTCTCTCTCTCTCTCTCTCTCTCTCTCTCTCTCTCTCTCTCTCTAACACCTAGAAAGCATATTTTATTTTTCTTTCTCATAAGCATAACTGTCATGAACTCATTTTATAGTCGATCTCATGCTATTTTTATGGTTACTTCTTGCTCATTAGACACAGGCTTGTGTTCTCTAGGTTATCCCATCATTCCAAATGGTAGAACAATCATGCCACAAAAGCTAATACTCCATTGCCTGCATTTCCTGCACGTTCCTTGCCTTTCCATCTTCTGATAGTGATTGTTTTTATAAAGTTATGGCAATTGTGAATGATGTCACAGCAGGCACAAAAGTCAGGACATCATTGTGGGAGCTTTATCTCAGACTCTATGGATATACAGTATACATCCAGAGAAAAGGAAATGCTGGATCATATAGTTGTTACATCATCAGTTACTTTCTCTTCACCGAAGGAAAAGCAAGGAGATGATTATCAGGTGTTAGCCCTCTGCTCAAGAAGGGCATAAGAACAGAAGTACAGCTGCTGTGTGTCAACCCCCTTAGGGAGTGATCAGTGCGATCAGCATCTGAATGTCTGTCTACAAATCATCATTGTATGTCTGAACAGTCATACAATGAGATTTTTCCATACTTGTACTGTGATTTCTGTTGTGAAGTTTAAATAGCTAATATAATTAAAATAGAAGAAACATTTTTTTTTTTTGTCATGAGAGTTGTCATGACCTTTTTTGTTAAATTAGCAAAATACTCATCCACATGTATGATTCCTGAACAGATATTTTCTCAAAGGTAATTTCCCATATTTGTCCCTTATCCAATAACAGCTTGCTTTGACTCAGTACACCTCACCTGTCACTGACCGTTATTAACTGTGGGACAGGATCTTTCTCTGCACCTGTGTGTGCTCATAAACATGATATTCTGTCTTGTAAATCACGTGGGTGTAGGTGATGGTACTGCTAAATATTTATAATTATCTATATTTCAGGTTTCTATCTAAGTTACATAAGCCTACCAGGCTCTATAGAACCCCTTTGACTGAATGAAGAGTGTATCTAATACCATAAAATATATTTCCTTAGCTCAGTCTTAAACAGTAGTATTTGATTCTTTCAGCAGCAGGGAGAGAACAGAGAGGATAAAAGGAAATGAAATGAGTAAACAGTGCATAGCACCTCCAAAGAGCAGTGTCTTCTACTTTGAAGATAAAATAGTGCGTGTAGAATAGGATTTAACCCACTCTGTTAAGAACATAGAGATACCAGGTAAACAATGCAATGTGTAAATGTGAATTGATCAATTGTTTAGAATGTCTAATTTGTTCTCCTCTTCAAAAAAGGTTTAAAAACATGAGCAACATCAACAGATTAAAAATCATTAAACACTCTAACCCTCCATGAGTTTCCCATCCTCATTTTTCTTCACTTATTTCTCATTTATTCACATGAGGGGAAAGCTTTCCTCTTTTTCCAGATGGTAGCATAAATTTTCAGGTCAAGTGATATTAAAAATAGATAATACCCAGGACCCCATGGGTCTCTACAGAAAGACTAAACAGTCACAATGGGGAATATTGCTGTTTTGGTTTTAGTTATGAGCTTTTATGTACTCAGCTGCTTCTTGGGCAGACTTTTACTGCAGTGGGACTTGGGACTCTCCGAATTCCGGTTCCACATCACTTCCCGTCCTTTACACTCTCTCAGCTCTGTGCCACACAAGTCACAAGAAGCAGCCTTGCAGCTGCGCTCCGCTCAGAGCACCCTTCCCCAGGGCACTGGATTGGTTTAGCTCTCTGAATTCAAATCATGTAAGTTGTCTCTCTGCTTCCTGTTCTCTTCAAATACTCAGGTGTCCTAAGGAACACTGACTCATAAAAGAAATGAAAGCCAAATCACTTCAAACCAACTTAAAAGACTCAGTTGGTTTTGTTTAAAGTGGACAGGGAGGAGCACAGATTCTAATGAATAATTATTTTTGACAATATCAGTCCACATCTCCAAGGCTATTTCCATTAGGCCTCTAAAACTCAACAAACTGAGTGGTCTCATTGTTTGTTCATTCATACATCCCATCTATTCCTTTATTTTTTTTAACATCCGTAAATCACTTGCTTGATGCCCCTCCCCCCATATTTCTTCCTTGTGTTCATTGTGTGGCTTATATGAAGAAAGGATCATTTGGTTCACACTGGATACATTGTACCAATGCAAGTCATCTGTTATTGGTTGACAGCAGGTGGCATCTAATACATTCCCTGGAAAATCCTAATGCTGAATGTACAATAGTTTGTCATTGCAGTGAGGATCACCTTTGATTTTCATTATCACTATTTATGTGTAGTGTACAGTCAGTCTAATAATTACTACGAAAACCATCAAATAAACTGTGAAGTGGATTATGTGTAGGATAATATATAAAAAGAAAATGTATATGAACATTTCACAAAAGTCAGAGATGACAGGGACCATAGCAATATTCTAACAAACAGCTTTGCTTCCTGAGTAAGAAACGTAGGCTGGAATATGTGAGACTCACATCAGATCACAAGTAGTCAGTATTAGGTTAGATGCTAAACTAACATTTTCAGAAAACATTATATAAGCCAATCAGACAGTTATACATTTTTGCCCCCAATTTTTTTCCCATTATATATTTGTGAAGAAATTACCCAAAATCCCAGTTATTCTTTCATCTATAAAATATGACAGTGGTCACTGATGTCAACTCTGAAAATTTGCTATGAAGCTGTAGACAACATAACAAATAACCAGGCACCTGCTGCCTACGTGCAGATGAAGAATGATCACAAAAGTCTGTGGCTAGATTGATATATTATGAACTTCCATAATATATCACAGTGTGCTGCCATATCTGTGAGGATAAAAATATAAGTTCCTGTTTAATTCTTTTCTAGGACCTGATAGTTTATGGTCACACATAACTGCTTGGTGAAGTAATTGTAGCTCTTTCTCAAAGAAGTATGTAATGTATTCCTCTCAACTAGAAATCACCAGGAGAAAGTTGACTCCATCCTCAATTCTTACAAGAGGTCACTCTATTTATACGTAACTTATGCCATCATTGATTGCATCATGGCCACTCCAGCCAAACCTGGTCAGTGGGATGTGTGATCATGTGTGAAAAAATGAAAAGACAGAACCAAATACACAAGTGAGGTAAGATCGTAAATGGGGAAACTGAGTTAGGTCCAGTGTTGGCAATATCAGAAATCAAAGCTCAGAAATATATTGAAAGAGATGGAAAGCTTTTAATAAAACTGAAAAACAAAGTTACAGAGAGAAGCTGAAGTATGAAGAAAGTAGAAAAGCAGGTAATGTTACGGTCTTTAAAGGTCTGACATTGGCTTCAATGTGTAAAAAGATGCAGTCCTGTACTTCACAGAGATGAACCAGAGCAGATTATTTTCCTGTAAAGCACAAACCCCTAAGTAGTGATGCTGGCTAGAGGTATAGGTAAGGATCCAATCACAAAGGAAGAGAGAAAGAATGAGTCCTGGATAGTTCTACGTCTACTTGACAGAAGCTGAAGTCATGGAGAGTGGCAACCTCAATTGAAAATAATGCTTCCACCAGATTGGCCTGTAGACAATGTGTACATTTTCTTGACTAATAATTTGTTCCAAAGTGCCCCACTCTCTATAGGAAGATTCGTCCCTGGCCTGGTAATTCTGAGTGCCGTATAATAATAACAGTGATAATAATAATGATAATAATAATAATAATAATAATAATAATAATAATAATAATAATAATAATAATAATAAAACTGAGCAAGCAACCATGGAGAGCAAGCTCAAAAGCTTCAATTTTCCATGGTCTCTGCATCAGTTCTTGCCACCAGGATAGTTCAGTCTTGAGTTCCTGTCCAAATCCCTGGATGACTAACTAACTATAAGTTACAAGATAAAATAAATTCTTTCCTCCCCTTGTAGCTTTTGTTAAGGTTTTTTGTTTGTTCATTTGTTTGTTTCAGTTTTACAGTATACTTATTGATTCTAATTTCATTTGAAGATTGTTTTGTTGTTTTCTATCATTTCTCCCCCTACCCCTCTTTTTCACTTCAACAGTCCCATACACCTCTCCTTGTTCTCGTTCAAACTGATGTCATGGTATTTTTATCACTGCAGTATTAACTCTAAGGCAGGCAGACAAAAAGGAACATGCTCCCCAAATCAGAACTATATTGGTGTCACTTAGTCCCTACATAATATGTCACCCAGTTACTTCCTAAGTTCACAGGGATTTAATACAGGACACAGACCTGCTACCCCTCTCCAAAACACAGTGTAAACCCCTCTACCTCCTCCTGTGAATTCTTGAATGGTGACCATCTGAGCTACCACCCAAATGTGTGGTCTAAGCAGGCCTTTGAAGATTGCCATAATGATCTTTGCTGACTTCTGCCCTGTGCTTTTATTTGGAATCCCTGGCTGTCTGTTTGCTTTTCTAAATGTTTGCAGACTTGGGGCTGATGAGTTTTAAGTGCCTACAGTGACCAGCACCAGACCCTTCCGTTTGCATTTACTTTAGATATTGAGAAATGAAATGGAATGTGTCAAGGCACAGCATGCCTTGTCTAGACCCCCTCACTTCTGTCTTTTTGTCTTTAATTTCCTCCCCTTCATTCTACAAATTGTCAAGATCTTGTAAATATTTAACGATAACAATAACCACACTAAGATTTTCTGTAGGATTTCAATGTTGTGTTAATGATAGAAAATTTTAAAGTTAAGGAATATATCAAAACAGTATAATAGTTTTATTATAAAGAATCATTACAGTTAACTTGTTAGTTTATTGATTTATCTATTTTTTTCTTTCTTTCTGAGCTTTTCTTGAACAAATAGATGATAAGCACAGAAAAGAAATTATCAAATTACACTGAATGATTTTTGCTTTCAAATCTATAAGTCCACATAATGAGAGCTCTCAGAGTCTTGGAAGTGATTATATGTAATCATTGAATATTTTAACACACAAACAGATGAACCATGTAAGTATCTAATAATGTTTTATAGATTAAATATGTAAATGTAATTAAGAATTACAACATTTATGTTTATTCGATGTGTATGAGTGTTTTGTCTAAATTTACATCTGTGTATGATGTGCATAGCTAGTAATCTGTGGAGGTCAGAAGAGGGTGTTGGATCCCTTGAGCTGCAGAATACTATGAACTGCTTTATGGGTTCTAGCAATCAATACTATGTCTTCTGCAAGAGAAGCAACTGCTCTTAACCATTGAGTGTCCTCTCCGGGCACACTTGCTATATTAAAATAAAGTGAAAGCTAAAATGTATTTAAAGTTACCTGGTATAAATTAATGTGAATAATCTCGTGGTGTTAAATGTTATTAACTTCGTAGGTGAGCTTAATGCATACTTTTAGGAAGCTTGCTTTAAACTGAATTTAACAGTATTACTAAGCAATGCAATAGAACATGAGAAGCTCTAAGGTTCTCATCAAGGTGACTATTTTCTCATTGTTGAGAAATAAGGAAAGACAACAATGTGACAGTCAACATTAACAGCTTTACTGGTTTAATGAGTAATGCCACTCCTTATATCTTTACATCTAAACCACAACAATAGCCACCAGGAGAACAGGAGAATGGGAAGAAAAACTTAATACCAAAGATTAATCACAAAACAAATTTTTTTAAAAACCACAATTGAGGGACTGGCACCATGACAACCCAGTTAAAAGCAGAATACTACATGAAAGCTTGTAACACACCTCCTTGGGTAATGCATGCATGTGGTGCGCATAGACTCACAGACCTACAGCTATACATATAAAATAAAAATAAATACATTTTATAGAGCAATCAAGGAAAAAAAAAGACCAGACAGAACAGAATATCTAGGAGACTAGTAGTTTACGTATTGATATGAACAATTAAAGTCAGAAAACAATGGAAATATTTTTAAACCTCCTGAGTGAATAATTTTTATTTATCTAGACTTGCATCCATAAACTATAAGAGAGTAAAACAAAAGTTACCACCATGATGGTGAGAATTTACATATTTCAACACATCTGTTTTAGACAGAGAAGTGTCCAGATCAAATGCAAGAAAATGTACTTAAGGATAATACTCTAAGGTAATTAGTAACAATTACTATAGCAATTATTAACTACATAAAAAGTCTAACTTATAAAAATACAAAATAAAATTATAACATGAATTAAACAATCATGTAATTTACAAGGTGATGAGAGAATTTAAATTAATATATAGTTTAATGCTATTATTATTATTATTATTTTACTATTATTGCCATTGAAGACAAGATAGTGGTAAATATTAAATTTGTATTGTTTCATAAAGTAGGTCCTCTAAACTATTAAGAAAATGTGGTTTCCAAACTGTCATGAAGAGGGAAAACTAAGAAAGAAAAATTAAAAGGTAATTCATCCTTAGCAAGAATGTAAAGGGCAGGGATAGATGTAATTAAGTGTTCTCTGATCAGATGCTGGCGGTTCCCCTAGGGCTCATCTGTAACAATGGTACCAGCAAATTTCTCTTTGCATAATATATTTAAATTATAATGTTTGTTTAAACAACTGGTAAATCCTGATAATAAATTTGTTGATTTATTTTAATGGTAATCTCTGAACACCTCCAACTGATTCTATCCTTTCTGCCTCTTTAATTGAGAGATTATAAATAACACATGCCCATGTGTTCACTGCAACTTTTCCCTCCCCTAGCATTATGTGTTCCCATCTAATCCTATCAGGTAAATAAGAGTATATCTTTTTTTTCATGAAGCTTATATTTTATTCACCACCACTGTTTTTATACAGAACAGACAATGTTTGATTACATGGGTATCCAGTGTTTGTAAAATTACAACTAAGCCACTGTTCATAGCTGAGCTCTATAGTAAACCATGATGAAAATGTTTCTTGGAAATTTTTATGTTTTTCACTGAAATTGTTATTGTCTTTGTAGTGAAAAATGTTAAACTTGCCACATACTTCTTATTAATATGATCTCAAGACTTTCAGGAATCAAATTCCCTTTTGTGGCATTCAGATGCATTGTGTATTCTGCCAATGTCAAATTCATATTCCAGTGTTCTCTGCACACAGTGACCTGGGTTGTGTCTTCACCAGCTGGTGCGTCTGTTGGTTGTCCTATGTTTTGCTTGTCTGGTGGCTGTTCTGTCATTCCTGAAACCACACTGTGCCCTTGCTCTTCTGAGGGCATCATGTATCAAGTTTTTCACTTGGAATGTGTGCCTTAGACTTTGCTCTGAGGAACATTACTGTGGGAATATCACCAAGCCACTTGTATAATTGGTTGCCCTTTTATAATGAGCATAAAAATCTCAGTGATCAAAATCCATTTTCCTTCAGAAAACTGAAGGTCATTCATTTGCAGTCTCATCTTTTGTGGTGTTATTTAAGCTGAATGCTACTCAAATTCTTGATTTTACACAAACACACACACACACACACACACACACACACACACACACACACACACACAATGTGAATATTTATTGATCTATAATTCAAGATAAACCTTTTTCCTGCGGTTGGGTGCTCTGATCTGAAACTGATAAATTCTACAAACTAGAAAAAGGTGATTTTGTTTCTGAAGTTTCAGATTCTGAATATTTTAGGCTCCATGGAGTATAGACTCTCTAAAGTTGACCTTGTTATAGTCTCAAAGCTGCTGAGGAATCACCCTCAAACAAATTCTTAGAACAAAGTAAAGGTCTCCTGCCATAACAGGAGATAGTCAACATCAGAAAAAAAGGATAAGACATGGAGATATGTGTTAAATACAAAAGGCATCATTGACACAAAGGTAATTTTTTTTCTCTAATGCAACAAGAAATGCTTACTCTCCACTAGCAGCATTCAGTGGGACCCAAAGAGAAGGAGTAGGTCAAACCAGCCTCCTGCACTATTCCTTCTGTGCTACTTGGTCACAAGTGTCCTGTCATTCAGGCCAATGTCTGGCAAGGATCGCTTTTATTTAATTTAATTAATTAATTTATTTATTTTGCTTCTTGAACCTAGTTGAATAGTCTTCTTCTGCAGAATGCAAAAAGAGAAATGGGAATGCGACTTCTCAAATTTAAATCTCCTAATTTTACCCCTCTTTTAGATAATATATTTAAAAATAGATTTTTCATGACCCATGTATGATACACTATATGTGTAGTATTTTGGGTGCTTCAGGGCCTCACTTTAATCCTGTTAGAATTGTGCAGTGTCAACAATATTGACAACATAAAATATGCACAATATAATATCCATTCGCTTATAAAAACAACCAAAATGCCAAAATAAAACATGCTTTTAATTTGTCTAAGTATAACGATTAACATGCATAAGAATAATCTTTGTTTTATAGGAAGAGAAATAGAGGTACCATAAGTATAAAGAACACAGTGTTAAAAGTAGTCTGTTGATGCAGTCTTAACCTAGACTACATTATCAGCCAATGTTATTTTTTTTTTTAGAGAAGTGTGTGACATGTTAATGTTGAAGGTAATAACAGACCTTGGATGAAATTTTACTTCTCAAGTTATTAAATGTACAGAAGTCTGAGCTAACATAACATACAGGTTCTGTTTCTTTCTGCTTCTATTTCAACATTTTAGTACTCAGTCACTGACTGAATTTGGATAAATCTGGATGCCTGCTAGCCATTTTTAAAGAAATGATAACAGACATTGCCCTAAGATAGCTACAGTAGCAGAAAGTTAAAGGTTTGGGTGATAAATGTATCAAGTTAGTTTGGTACTTCTTTTCCTTTTGCTCTAAATGAATTTTTAAGCCCAATTATCTTACTATGGAGCTGGGTGTATCAGTGAAATAAATTGTTATATTTTGCAAAACATCAGCCTTCTAACTATTATAACCAGTGGGTTGTTTTGAAAAGTCTTGTGGTATTAATATTGGTGCTCAATGGGAAATCTTAGTTAAAGAGGTTTTATTGTTTGGTGAGAATATACCTCAACAAATTTCATGGTGTGCAAGAGAATCTAACTTTTATTTGTCCTGCTTTTTATACATGTGTAATACCTATGGAATTTATATTCTGTGTGTGATATTTATCTTTGATGTCTCCTATTTTATAGAAGTATACAGTTCTGCACTAAAATACCTAGCATCCCTGCAAATGTAAATATAAAGCCAATATATTTAATGATAGAAAGCAAATCCAGTATCATCCATTAGCCAACCTAAAAATTATGTTCTACATTTACGTGGCTGCTCATATACACATTTTATTTGTAGCATTCTTATCATGTGACATATTTAGTTTCAGCTCCTACCTGCTCATGGCTATGTCATGTTAGCATGAAAAATTGCTTGCTTTGTCTATGTCTGTCACCCATTATGATATCCATATAGACTCCTATAAATGCTTCTCAGTAAATACTTGTTCTCTGGATTAAATCCAGAGTTTCTTATTGTCTTTCATTTTTTGTAATAGGAACACATAGATATGGAGAAATGTTCAATGCATTATCAGAAATATTTACTATTGATTGCAAAGCCCACTGAAACCATCATATTTCAGAATAATCTTGAAAACGTATTGACACATAATCGGGTGCTATACATAAACAACGCACACATACAATACATGGGCCCAACTACAACAACTCTAATGTTATGTTGTTATCTGTATTTTGTGCTGTATTTCCCAAAGAAACCATGAGCTCCTTGATGACTGGAAAATATCCTTAAGATGTCAGTAAAAGAAAGACAAGGCCTTGCCTTTTAGAAGTGATGAGAAAGCTTCCATCAGGGCCAGACAGCCCGGTAATCCCCAAGAACAAGATATTTAAGGAAGACAAAGAATCAGAGAGGACAGTGGATCTCCCGAAGGATCAAAGTGAGTTCCAAAATTCTTCACGAAGGACACAGTTTTGAATGGTTTCAAAATTGCTTCAACAATTTTAAAGGGAAAAATAAAATGGCTGCAGACAAGAAGGCCGAATGGCACTTCAAGGTCTTTTTAAAGGGGAGAGAAAATCTGAGTGTCTACTCTGAGAGGTAAGGGACACTCTACAAGTACTTGTGGCTTCTCCCTTGCCACACTTTAGACAGTCTTGCTTTCCAAGTAGGTTGTCCTTCCTGCTGCGCATAACAGGACTTAGTGCAACTAGAAGGTTCTGCCTAGCATATGATGGTGATGCTGATGAACTGAGAATCCAGGTCTCATGATATGTATGGAAAGAAATACCGGAAAGAAGCTAGAAGGTATGAAAATGACCCAACAGAGAAAACATTTGCATTTAGTACCTCCCCATGCATTTGGCAGCAAATACTCAGGAACACTCGGTTCTCACTACTTTACAAATGGAGACTCAGGAGCTACCAGCAGTTGACCGAGATCACACAGCAAGCTCAATGGGGTGGCCAGGATGTTTGGGGGTTCCAGGCTGGGAATGTTTGGGCTTAATTGGTTCTGGGGGTGAAAATTAGTTGTAACTCACAGTGCAGCAAGATTTAGTACTTTCTTGACATCTGAAATGGAGTCTGTGCACTGGGGGATGACCAAACATTTAAGTCGTCGCCCGCTATTAACTCTCTGGGCAAGGAAACACGCGTCTCCATTTATACTGAATGTCTTGGCGCTTAGGCAGAGGCAGTGCTGGGGCATGTGTTTCTCTGTGTCTGTGGCAGGAGGCCACACGCCATGCCTAGGTGCACGTTAACATGACATAAATGTTAATGTCCTGTTCTAAAACCAAAGCCTGCTGGAGAGAGGAAATACCACCCCCGCCATGCCCAGCCTGCTGTTTGGATACTGCAGTCTATATTTTGACTCCAGAGTGTGATGACTAGGTAACTTTTCACAAGGATTTCATTTTTCCCTTGTCAAGCCACATTATTTTAAGGGTGACAATAACTTGGCTGCAAATGAGCTGAAACCATCAAGGTGATAAATGAGTTACTGGGAGTGGGAGGCACCAGCCTGGCCTCGGCCTTGCAGGACCACACACCTCTGTCCCTCTTCCACTTTCTCTGAAGAACAATGTGTCATAGATCTCTCCTCTCCACCCCTCCCCCAAGGCTCCTTCTCTCCTGGCCCTCCTGCTTCTTAGGGCACTAGAGGACTGTGAACACTTGACTTTGGAAAATATACTGTATTGCAGAGTTTAAGGAGGAGGAGGCAGAGCTGAGATTTTCCTCTGTCTCCGTTAGCCAGAATCGGATTTATAAAACTGCCTTGGAGACAACTTCTCACCAGGTTTATTTTCTCTGTCAGCCGGGACCATTTGTAAAGAACTGCCGCCTATGGCCAGCTCAGTGGTCAATCTGAGCTCTTGAGTTGAAACCTAAGAGTAATGTCCAGAAAGGCCTGGGGAGCCAGAATGCTGGGTTTTATGCCAGGAAAGATGATTTTTCTGTGTCATTGCATAAAATGCAGTAGGAAATAAGAGAAACCTATTCTTCAAATTTTATATACATAATTTTTTTGTAAGTATTCTCATTTGGCATACTTGTATTCTGAAGCCTGTTTTTATACCTTTCTATTTACTTATCTATCTATCTATCTATCTATCTATCTATCTATCTATCTATTTATTTATTTGCCCAGGGTTTTACTTAAGATAACCCTCTGGACAGTAGGGTATACTTGGGACATGGGTGCTCATCATGGATTTTTATTAGCTAAGAAAATGTTCAGGAGCAGAACTCTGTGGTAAAAAATAATATAAGTCCATTTGCAGAGCTTCACAGAGAACACGGAGCTTTTTGTGTGCTGCAGTGACCTTTCTCTACACCCGTTATTCACATCTTCACACTCTTCATATGAGCTACCTTTATTTTTCTGCCTCTGCAATGGGAAGGTAGAGGCACCAGGGGGGGTGTAGGAGCAGCACACGCTGCAGTGAATCACATCTCGAAGTGATACCTATGTTCCTGTCTGATAGACAAAGTGCATATTCAGTTACATCAAAGGGGGTGCATGCCAGCTGCCTTCGATGTGACTGTGAGGTGGCAAGGCTTCAGTGCCTAGAGAGCTAATAAATCTACCCCAGTGCCTTCTGTTAGCTTTTGGTTTTATAACTTATGAAAGCTAAGATAAGAAGATCTGGGCTGGGGTGTAAGCCCACTTACAAGAATAGACTTAGTGCAATGATTTGCTTCCTTTGTCCAGCGTGTTCATTAGACTTCATGGAGCCAGAGGGGCAGGTTTTAGTATTTTGCTTGTTTTACTTTAGACATACACACCTAATGAATGCAATAATAATCATATATGGGTGATATGCATGAATCTTCCCTCGAGTCTTCATTTTATTATCAAGGAAGCATATAAACTGTAGTCAACTTAACTTCTGTAAAGAGACACAGACATCTTTTTCCCTTTTTGTCAAAGACACTGTACAAACTATCCAACAACATATACTGAATAAGTTATCTGTAGTGCATTTATTGTAAAATTAGAACTCTAAAATCAAGTTTCATCTATTTTTACCTTCTAAACTCTAGAATTAATGATAACCCAGCAGCCTCATAGCTCAGTGTAGTTTTAAATATTTATTATATTGTATTTATTTAGCTTGTGGTCTAGAGAGTTTGTGTACAAGACAGTACGTATGTGATGAGCAGAAGAAATCTCACAGGAGTCATTTCTCCTTCCATTGTGTGACATTCAGGAATAATGACTTATATACATATTTGCTTATATATGATGCATATATACGTATATATAATGTCTACACACAAACATATATATTGATTTTGATCTATCTACCATTTATCTATTATCGCTCTGTCATCTATCTTTCTAATATGTACTAGTGATGTGACAGAGCACATGCTGAAAATGGGTGGAGTCCTGGGTTCAGACTCGCAGCTTCTACACAGAACTGCACAACCATATACCCAGAATACCTCGAAAGTCCATCTCAACTCTTATGTTTTCAGTGTCCTCATAGACTGACACTTCTTACTGCACACTAGCATGGTACACTTCTTCTCTCAGCAGAAAAAGAGATTGTTTCAATATGCATGCCATACCATAAATTTCTTGCTCAAATTTTTATGTCTGACTTCTATTCTCTTGCCTACTTTTCTATGTATACATTTCTTCACTCCCACTGTGAGCCTGTCACTCATTCTTTCTCACTACCTTCATTCTCCTTTTTGTTGGTATTATAAGATCATTGTAATTATAACTAAAATATATAAGAGAATTCCCTAAGAGCTATAAGACTTATTTTGGCTCACTGTTTTAAAGAGGTCAAGGACATGGATATTTGGCATGGGCACATCATATAAGTAGGAGTAGGGTAAGAAAGGTGTGTAGGAGCTTCACTACATGGCATATAACAGAAAGAGGGAAAAGAGAGAGAGAGAGAGAGAGAGAGAGAGAGAGAGAGAGAGAGAGAGAGAGAGAGAGAGAGAGAGAGCGCACTACCAATGATCAGGTATTGACATTCTTTGGGACCTACTTCCTCCAGCAAAGCAACAAGTCCTGAAACTTTTGGCATATTTCAAAATAGTGCCATCAACTGGAGACAAAGTACTCAGTGAATGAGCTTGTAGAAAACACCCACCTCTCATGTACTTCTGAATAAGTGAGTGTCTTATAATTACTATTTCTTGTTTGAATCGTCAAAATATTTACATTTAGTCACATTTCTCTTTGAACACCACCCCATCATACCATCTCTTGTTGACCTGAAGAATCCATTCCACAGAATCTTACTGCTTTCTCTCATCTTTTGCAGCTTTCTTTTCCTTTATGACACTTGAAATTACCTGGTGTTATATCTTTTATTTTCTCATTCATTTTTGTTGTGATTACTTCTAAGAGTATGGTTATTCTATTCACCATGAACTTGTTCCAATACAGTCACAGTTACTTACATTCAAAATATAATCACAGTACTTTCTCCATATATGTATGTAATGGTTTTATGAATAAAAAGGTTCTGGATTACCAAATTTGGTATGTACATTTTAACACACTCCCAGACACTCACATGCACACACACACACACACACACACACACACACACAAACACACGCAGAATAAATTTTTAACTTTATTTTGCAGAAATGTTATTACATGTACATACCTGTGTCATGTGTATCTTGTGTATGCTCATGTTTACATGTGTATAAGTGTACATATGGAGTATGGAAGTCATAGGTTAACCCAGGTGTCTTCTTTGATAGACCTCCATTATCCTACTAAGCATGGATTTCTTGATGGATCCAGAGCTTTCCATTTTGGTTCAGCTAGTTCCCCAGTTAACCACCTTACCCTGGGTAGGTGTCCTGTCTCCACCTTCTGTGCAGTGAGGTACAGACCGGCCACTATACACATCCAGCGGCTTTCTCAGAACCTGCAATCTTCTCTCCAGTCTACGAACATGTGCTGCAAGTATTTTATGCACTGAGTCATCTCTTTAGTAACCTGCAGAAATATTTTTAAAAGAATATGCATGCTTAAAGAAACTAAAATACAATAGGGAAATTCTTTTGTTTAAAAAAATACATTTATTACTGCAAGTGTTAGTTGGAAACTGAAAGTGACCCATTTTTCTTACTGTAGGTTTCATGTTTTATTTAAATTGTGTTGTATTTGTAGTTATTAATTAATTCTGCTATGCAATACATGACATCTTAGTTAGAGTTACTATTACTGTGATAAAACAAAACTCCATGACCAAAAACAAATTGGGGAGAAAAGAGTTTACTTGGCTTACATTTCCACATTGTAATCTATTGCTGAAGGAAGTCAGGATAGGAACTCAAGTGGGGTAGGAACCTGAAGGCAGGGACTGATACAGAGGCCATGAAGAAAGGTTACATACTGGCTTGATTATCAAGGCTTGGTCAACCCATGTTTCTATAGAAGTCAGGACTGCCAGCCCAGGGTTGGCACTACTCACAATGAGATGAGCACTCCTACATCAATTACTCATTTAAAAATTTCTCTACAGGTTTGCCAACAGCCTGATAATATAGAGTTATTTTCTTAATTGAGGTTCTCTTCTCTCTGTTAACTTTAGTCTGTGCCAAGTTGATATAATTCTATCCAACACAATGGATATGCTCTTGAGTCCAAATGGTAGAGTGAAAGAGATTGCTCCACCTGGAGATCCATACAGTGACCAAGTCCAGACACTATTGTGAATTCCAAGATATGCATGCTGACATAAGCCCGACATGGCTGTCTCCTGAGAGGCTCTGCCAGAGACTGACAAATACAGAGGCAGATGCTTGCAGCCAAGATTGGACTGACCATGGGGTTTCCCATAGAGGAGTTAGTGAAAGGACTGAAGGAGCTGAAGAGGTTTGCAAACCAATAGCAAGAACAACAATATTAACCAACCAGACACCCATACCCTGAGCTCCCAGGGTATAAACCACGAACCAAGAGTACACACGGAGCAACAACCCATGGCTCCAGCTGCATATGTAGGAGAGAATGGCCTTATTGGGCACCAATGGGTGGAGAGGCCCTTGGTTCTGTGAAAGCTTGATGTCCCAGTGTAGGGGAATGCCAGGGTGAGGAGGCAGAGGGAGTGGGTAGGTAGGTGGAGGAGAACCCTCATAGAGGCTGGGGGAGGGAGGAAGGAATAGGGGGATTCTGGAAGGGAAACCAGGAAAGCAGATAACATTTGAAATGTAAATAAAGAAAATAACCAATGAAAAATAGTTGAAGATTGTAATTAGAGTTTTATATGTCTTCAGTATATTATTTATAATATTCCTGGTTTAGGTGATTTTTATAGCAATGCTCATTACTCTCTAAATAAAAATCTAAAAAATAAAAAATACAGATATATAATATAATATTATATAACAAACAAATATATAATGTATATAGAATGGTATGTGTTATCTGATGGTATGGAATAATTGACAGCTATGAGCAATTAAGTCTCTGTGTTCAAAGCACATTTAAAATGATCACACAACAACAACAAAATTCTTTTCTCTGTTTTTATATTCCTTGGCAGATACAACGGCATAATTTATCTTTCCTTTTCTGCTGTCTCCACGTCGCACTGCTTTTAATCTTCCTTCAAAAATAATTACATAGAATTCCCTGGATTTCTTGAAGGTGTTTATTTGCCTATAATATAGAGTTGTTGGGAGTCCTTCTCCTAGGATCATATTGTCATACCTGTTCCAATAGTCTGGTATTGTATATTACCGTTACCTGAACGTGTGCTTCTTTTCCAGAAATATATGTACCTGTAAAAATACATCTGTACAAGTTAGAACACTCAACCAGATAACATGTGCATTTCAAACTTCCAAGCCAATTCAAACTACAGCACTGTGTGTATGCTTTTGATTCATAGCAAAGGGAATTGCCTATGTTGGCAGGGATGGGCATGAATTGCAACTTCTCTGACTCACTCTGGTCAGATGGAAAAACGAGACAGCCATTTTGGAAGACAGTTCAGCAGTACTCTACTGATAAAATATTCTGTCACTATATCTAATCAACAATCACACTCTTTTGTATCTATTTAAATAACTTGAAACCTGAATGTCCACAAAAAAGCTGCTCAAAGACATTCATCATAACAGCTGTAATCACAACTGCTAAAACTTTTATACAGTCAAGACAGTCTTCTTTGGGTGAGTGTCTTGTGGGTGGTGTATATGGAATAATATTCAACACTAAAAGTAAAGAAACAGAATGGCTAAATTATGATAAGACAGCAGAAAATTGTTTTGCCATAAATCTAGGTTACATAGTTTACATATCCAACCAGAAGATGGCAAAAGCTGTATAAGCAGGAAAATATGAGTGAGCACATGGAGGTTGAATGGAATTAGAAAACTAAGGGGCAGATCACAAAGGATTTGCTAAGGCCACAAGATTATTGGGTGTGAGAGTGTAATGGTTGCCACATGCCACAGTAATGTAATTTTTCACACTCATAGAGGGTTTAATATTGTATGTGAGTTTTAATGTTGGAGAGTGTGGTCTATTTGGGTGATAGAGAGTTCTCAGTGAAAGTTGATTGATTGAACTAAATGTGCCATGGTTGTGAAGGCTGTCTGAAGAATAAGGCTGGTCTTGTGTGGGGCAACCAGACACAGAGACCTTTCTCCACTCTCTATTTCATATTTCTGTGAAAGTGTAGCTTCTCTAAGAATTAAAACCAACTGATAAAGTGAAAAGAATATTTCATATTAATTACATAAAAGTAGTATTCATGTATGAATCCATGGGTGCATTTTGATTCAATAAGTATTGAAAGTTCCTTCCAAGTTTTATTCATGGCTGCAGATACCAAGAGGTTTTTGATCTGTTTGGTTTTTAAGTCTTTGGTGAGGATAGGAGAAAACTTAAAGGATAATCATAATCAAAAATTTTTTACAATAATCATAGATTAATCATAACTGAGAAAAACTGTAAAGGGAAGAAAGCCTACTCTTTGCCTCGTCCTGGTATGGCTTGATGTTAATTTATCGTGTTAAGGCTAAAATACAAAGAATCTGATCTTAGTTTATTTGTTTTGTCTTTTTTTCAGTGCTGTACCTGTGACCTCAAAGCTCTTCAGGACTAACTTTGGCCACTGGAGAAACTGAACTGACTTACTCTAACCTTTCACGACCTACCTTAAGGCTAAATTCAAGTCTAGGTGAACAGACACTGGTGGGCTCAGGGGCCCAGTTCAGCTGTGTTTATTGAGAGAGAGTCTCAGGGGCACCTTTGTGCCTTGCAGCCTTTTCTCTGCACGTTTTATTTTTATTTTTTTTTTACAACACTTAGAGTCTTTAATGCATTTCTTGCTTTTTCTGTAATGTGTCATTTAAAATATCACATACCTTAATGTCTGATGAGAGGAAGTAATTTTGCTTGAGCAGTTTCCTTAGAGTGAGAGTGGCCAGCAAAGCACAATCAGTCACTAGTATTTACCAAACTCATTTGGTGAGGACAGCAGCCTCCATCAAAGTGGACACGCTGCCTCTTCTGATCCCTTGCGATCCCAGACATCTGGAGGAATGGGAACAGAACACTCTTTGGTTGGCTTAAAGGTCGACCACTTGCTCATGATCCATAATCTTCAGTGCTGCAAGTCTCTAGTCTTTACAGCTCTCTGGTCATAGTTTTCTATCCAATCTGTCTACTGTCTTCAGTGTGGTGGGTCCATCATCCTCAGGGCTGTCTGTCCAGATTTCTAGGCTGTTTAACTGTTACCTTGGAGATGTTGTTCGTTGTTTTCCATATTAATTTCATTAAATTTGCATATTAGTCTAGTGGGGTGGTCTTCAACCCAAGTCATATAGTAGCCATTCTGTAAGGCACTGGAAAACAAAAAGAAAAAAAGAAAAGAAGGAAAGACAAGTGAAGAGAAGACAGAAGAAGAGAAAAAGAAAGACAGAGTCTCTGAGCTAGAGAGATAACTTTGGGGTTAAGAGCGTTAGTTGCTCTTCCAAAAGGTTCAGATTTGACTCCTGGCACCAACATCATGACCCACAAACATCTGTGACACAATCTACAGTTTGGGGAAGGACAAAATTTCCTCTCTACCAAAGTCAAAATGTCTTTCCCCAGCTAGAAACAGAATCTCCCATCCCCTCTCAGATCATGGTGTACTGGTTCCTGGAATTTGTTGACTGGCCTGGACCAATCAGAATATATTGAGGGGAAACTTGCCTTTTCTTCTTTTTATAGAGGACGAAATTGGTGCAGAGAGGTTTATGGCTTGCCAAGGTCACAAAGCTAGTGAGAATGAGTCTGGAATCTGAACCTTGGCACATGTTTTCTGCTCTACCTTATTAACCACTTAGCCATCTTAAAATTTCTGCCTAAGCAGGGCTTTTGTTTGTCCATGGTTTCTTCTTACTAGTAAATGCAGCCCTCTTACAACTCCAGTGCACCTGCGGCCCTCGTGACTTACTTTACAATTTTATATTTTGGTAACTGCTTCCAACTTGCTAATGGTTTCTTTCCTGTTTCAGATTTCTGATTGAGAGAAGGGATTGGCCAGCACCCACCCCATTAGAACAGGATTTACATGTCACGTCTCTTCAAGGCCCAGCCTGCTCTAGTAGGTCTAGCTCTTTGACAAATGAAGATTGCTCATCACATGCAGACACGGCCTCTCATCACTCCCCCCTAGCTGGAACTTGGTGCAGGGCTATTTCCTTTGGAAGTAGAAATAGACACCAAGGTTGATTGTGTACTGGGAAGTTCATCATAGCTGCTCTGAAATATGTGGCAAATCTCATCCAATCACAGACTAAACAGAAGAAAGGTCTCAATCCATGGACCCACATGTGCCATAACAAGGGTCTTGATTGTAAGGAAGACAAATTAGAAAACTCCGACATATAAAATTTATACTGGCTCAAAGGCTGTTGTGTCAAGTATAGTGATTGACCATTTCTCTACACAGGAGGCATATTCTGAGCAGCACTATGTTCCCAAGGAGATACTCACAGTTGCCCATATTTCTTTTGCTGAAAGTAAGGAATGAAAAAACTTGCTATGTACATAGAAGCTACTACTATGGACTAGAAGTAGGGTTTATACCAATACTAACTTTTTTCTATCTAAATTCATATATGATCTATAGGAGTTTGTCTGATTTTATCAAGGGATTCAGGCCAACTTGCCTCTGTGGTAGGCCAGGTCCATTGAGAAGAGACTATGCAGGAAATGATTTGAAGGTTAAAGGTGGGAGGAAACACTGGAGAGACAGAAAGGGCAGTGGGAAGAACTGATGGAGCTTTAAGTCAGAGTCTAAGTCTAAAACCCAAGGAGAGATGGGAGAATGGAGTTTTAGAGACCAGTGTAGCTCTGTGGCAATGCAGATCAGGCTATAGGGAATCCCTTCAATCCAGAACTTGCCTTTTAGGGGAGGTTTTTTTCAACAGTTATGGGGGGGGGGAATGCCAAAGACAGCATGATCCACTTACTACAGTGGATCTAAATGTGTCAGAACATGAGGATATTAGTCCAGACTTTCTCTGGCAGCTTTTTTCTCAAACTGACTGAGACTATTTCACAGGAACAAGCAGGAACTCATACATAGATTCTATTCTGCCCCAATAGATGAGTGTATTTGTTTTGCTCACACATCTTTATGCTACTTGTTGATAATTTCACCTCAGTATATTTAGCATCTGAGAATAAAGGGTATGTGTTTATCATTTTTGAAAACTCAACATGCAACAAAGCAGGCAGCAGCTATTTAGTAATTAGCAAGGGGATCATAGGTGGCACATCTCCTTAAATTGTCAGTGGAAAGTTTTGAAGGCAACAGTTAAGTCTTTGGAGTAGGTCATTTTTGTTAAAAAGGCTGTGTCTGCCTTTGCTGTCATTTTAGAGATGGGAAAGGAAAAACATCTTTCTCAAATCTGTCATTGACTACTATTTTGTGTTGAATCCAATTTCTGGTTGCTGATTACATTTCTGTCTTTGACCAAATTAGTTGTATTCTCAAAAGTTTAGTTTTGTGTTTCCCCCAAGTACAGTACCTTACTCAAGACTTAGTGACATAACACGGATCCATGGATGATTAGGGCCAAGCCAGGCATACCAAACGATTTCTGTAAATGAACACATCCTTGTTCTTCTAGAAACTAATCAGCCAGCTTCTTCTGGAGATAGTCAACTAATGTACAGGCTCATTGATAAGAGGAAAGTAACAGAAAATTAGTTACAACAGCAATGACTCAATTTGGGGCATAGGGACAATTGGATTGATCTACAAGCCTACAAGCTGGCTCATTGCCTGTTAATTCTCCCAACTGCCTATTTGTAATTAGTAGAGAAAATTTACATAACTGTCACCCTCACTTTAAATGGAGAAAGAGAACTCTTAAGAAGTTGAGTAAGTTACCCTAGGCACATTGCAGCAAGCAGAAAAAGAATTCATACCTGACTGTGTTGAAGATGAGTTCTCAACTGCATATGTTATATCTAGAGATAGATAGGTGTGAGACTGATGACCAAACAGATATGGAGGTCTCTCAAAAATTTCCCAAGGTCTCAGGTAGCAAACCTGAGATAATAACATCTAAGGAGCAGAACATCAGGACTTACGGGTTACATGACTTATTTTGTTGGGATCTTCTGCCCTCTCCTGGTCAATTTTAATGTTTCTATATTCAAGCACTTAGGTGATTCCTAACTTTCAAATTTAGGTCTCCTTGCTGGTAACTAAATTATTTCAAATGAAAATACTTTACATGTAATTCATTTATAAATGTGTGACTATTTCTACCATTTTCATAGATGTTTTTGTTTATATACATATGTGTGCATGTATGTGAGCATGGTTGTTTATATGTGGTTCATAAAGCTATAGAGTCAAACACAGTGCCTGCCACATGCAGGCAGTGAATAAATATTGAAAATTGATGATTTACTGGAAGTGCATACATAGGAAGAGAACATAGTTAAACTGTTACTGTGTGTGCAGATCCGTTGTGTCCTGCTGTAAGTACCACTGTATGGAGCCATGCCTTTCAAGATGCCGAAGATATGCCCTAGATTGAATCTCCTTGATAAGTCAGAGATTTTCTCCAACTTCAGTTTACAGAAAGGGACAGAATGACTTTGTATTTTCTTTGAGATGCTCCAATACATTGTAGACTAGGGAGTTATTAGATAAAATCTTATATCCTTGTTTTTAATAGCTAAGTAGCATTAATTGTATAAATGAACCACATTTTCTCCTTATCCGTCCTTCAGTTGAGGAACATTATTTGGTTTGTTTACAGTTTATGGCCATTATGAATAAAGCTGCTATGGTCATAGCTCAGCAAATGTCCTTGTGGTATGGTGTAACATCTTTTGAGTATATGCCCGATGATGATATAGCTGGGTCTTGAGGTAGAACTATTCCCAAATTTCTGAGATTGATATCCAGAAGGGTTGTACAAGTTTATTCACCGATGAGCAATGGAAGAATGTTCCTGTTGCTACACATCCTTGCCAGCATGAAGCATGCAGATAAATGAATGGCACTAGAAAACATCATCCTGAGGGAGGTAATCCAGATCTAAAAGGACATATATGCCATGTACTCATATATAAGTGAATGATTGCCAGAAAGAACAGAATAACCTCACTATTTCTACAAACCCAAATAAACTAAATAACAATGAAAGCCCACGTGATAATGCTTGCCTCTCACTCAGAACAGCAAATAAAATAGTCTTCAGAGGCAGAAGAATGGAATGAACTTATTGGAAGAGGGGGTGGGGAGGGTAATGAGGGTCAGTTGTAGGGAAAGCCAGGGAGAGCCAGCTGGGAAAGTGAGCAGAAAGTAGAGGTGGCAGGCAGAAGACTCCTGGAGTGATCTAGAGAACTTGCTAGAGACCTGTGCTGGAGGAGTCTTCAGGAAGTCTATGAGGGTGACTAGCATAAACTCCTGGCAGTGGAGAATGTGATACCATAAGTGGCCAACATCTGTAGCCAGACAGGACTTCAGTGGAGGGATAAGGATACCAACATGCAGGGACAAACATGGAACAGAGTCTGGGATCACAAACTTGAGACCATTTCATGGGCAAAAACCAGTCCATGGCACAATTAATGAAACAGCTATGCTTGCAGACAGGAGCCTAGCATAACAGTTTTCTGAAAGTTTTATCATAGTAGCTTACCAAAAAAATCAGACGTAGAAACCCACAGCCAAACATGAGATGGAGCTCACAGAATCTTGTAAAAGAGTTGGGGGAATAGTTGAGGGGACACCGCCATACTGCCTCAGAGAACTGAGCACCCAAAAGAGACACAGGAGCGCTCTCCCTACTGAGCCAACTGGTGAGCTCTCAGGGCACAAGGATCACAGTGCAGTCTGGGATCAGACTGGTCTGGCCTCCATCTCTGCCCAGAGCCATGGGCGGAGCAGGCACACTGCCATCAGGGTGTACAGCCTGCCAGCTGAGGGCTGAGCACCCAGAGGAGGCTCAGGATCATTATTCCTACTGAGCCTATGGGTGAGCCCACACTCTCTCCCCACTGACTGTCTGGGAAGAGACCTCCAGGAACACTCAGGGTGCTGGGATCACACCACTGCATGTGTCTGTGCCCTTCAGGCTTTCATCTGCACCCAGAGCTAAAGCTGGTCCATCACAATCAGAACTCACAGACTGCCCATAGAGAGTTGAACACCCAAGATCAATATCCCTTTGGAGCACATGGCCCACAGACACACAGGAAATACAAGATCCATTCTGAGAAAACAAGATCAACTAGCATCAAACATGAAAAGATGGCAAGAGGCAAGCACAAGAATCTAAGCAACAAAAACCAAGAGAACATGGCAACATCTGAACCCAGCTCTTCCACCACAGCAAGTAGTGTATATATCAACACACCAGAAAAACAAGATTTGGACTTAAAATCCTGACTTGTGCGGATGATAGAGGACCTCAAAAAGTACATGAATAACTTCCTTAAAGAAATATAGAAGAACACAGAAAAACAAGTACAAGCCCCTAGAAAAACACAGGAAAACACAAGCAAAAAGATTAAGGAGTTGAACAAAATGCCCACATACACAGAAAGCTAAAAAATGCTCTACTCAACAATAGCTTGGTCAAGGATGAAATTTAAAAAAAAGAATTCAAATACCTTTTAGAATTTAATGAAAATGAAGGCACAACATACCCAAACGTATGGGACACAATGAAAATAATGCCAAGAGGAAAACTCATAGCACTGAGCTCCTCCAAACGGAAACTGGAGAGAGCATACAATAGAAGCTTGACAGCACACGGGAAGTCTCTAGAACAAAAAAAGCAAATGCACTCAGATAAACTCAATGGAAAAAAAAAAAAACATGATCATATCTTTAGATACTGAGAAAGCATTTGACAAAATTCAGCATCCCTTAATGTTAAGAGTCTTGGAAATATCAGGAATTCAAGACCCATACCCAAACATAGTAAAAGCAATATTCAGCAAACCAGTAGCCAACTTCAAACTAAATAGTGAGAAATTTGAAGCAATCTCACTAAAATCAGAAAGTAGACAAGACTGTCCACTCTTTCCGTACCTATTCAATTTAGTACTGGAAGTACTAGCCAGAGCAATCAGATAGCAAAAAGAGGTCAAAGGGATACAAATTAGTAAAGAAGAATTAAAAATATCGCTATTTGAAGATGATATGATAGTGACCCCAAAATTTCCACCAGAGAACTCCTATACTCAATAAACAACTTCAGCAAAGTGGCTGTATATAAAATGAACTTGAACAAATCAGTAGCCTTCCTCTAGTCAATGGAGAAACAGGGTGAAAGAAATTAGAGAATCCACATCTTTCACAACAGTCACAAAGAATATAAAATACCTTGGTGTGACCTAAACCAAGCAAGTGAACAACCTGTATGACAAGAATTCCAAGTCTCTAAAGAACGAAATTGAAAAAGACCTTAAAAGGTGAAAAGATCTCCCATGCTCTTGGAATGGAAGGATCAACATACTAAAAATGGCCATTTTGCCTAGGGTAATCTACAGGTTCAATGCAATCCCCATCAAAACTCCAACTCAATTCTTCAGAGTTAGAAAGAGCAACTTGTAAATTCATTTTTGAATAATAAAACACCCAGGGTAGCAAAACCTATTCTCAACAATTAAAAAATTTCCAGGGAATCACCATTTCTGACCTCAAGCTGTATTACAGATCAATTGTGATAAAAACCACATAGTATTGGTACAGACACAGGCAGTTGATAAATGGATAAGAATTGAAGACACAGAAATGAATCCACACAATTATGATTGCTTGATTTTTGACAAAGGAGATAAAAACATTCAGTGGCAAATGACATCCTATTCAACAAATGGTGCTGGTTCAACTGGCAGTCAACATGCAGAAGAATGAAAATAGAAATTTTCTTATCTCATTGTACAAAGCTCAAGTACAAGTGGAACAAGATCGCCACATAAAACCAGGTACACTGAAGCTAATAGAAGAGAATGTTCAGAAGAGCTTAGAACACATGGGCACCAGGGAAAATTTCCTGAACAGAACACCAATGGCTTATGTTCTAAGACCAAGAATAAACAAATGGGACAGCATGAAATTGCAAAGCTTCTGTAAGGAAAATAACCCTTTCTAAAGGACAAAATGATGAGCAACAGACTGGGAAAATATCTTTACCAACCCAACATCTGATAGAGGGCTAGTATCCAATATATACAAAGACCTCAAGAAGTTAGACTCTAGAGAATCAAATAATCCTATTAAAAATGGGTACAGAGCTAAACAAAGAATTCTCAACTGAGGAATATCAAATGGCTGAAAAGCGCCTAAAAAATTGCTCAACACCCTTAGTCATCAGGGAAAATTACACCGACTTTCCACCTCACACCAGTCAGAATGATTAAGATAAAAAACTCAGGTGACAGCAGATGGTGGTGAGGATGTGGAGAAAGAGGAACACTCCTCCACTGTTAATAGGATTGTAAGCTGGTACAACCACTCTGGAAATCAGTCTGGCAGTTCCTCAAAAAATTGGACATAGTTAATAGGATTGTAAGCTGGTACAACCACTCTGGAAATCAGTCTGGCAGTTCCTCAAAAAATTGGACATAGTACTACCCGAAGACCCAACTATACCATTCCTGGGCTTATACCCAGAAAATGCTTCATCATCTAACAAGGACACATGTTTCATCATGTTCATAGCAGCCTTATTTGTAATAGCCAGAAGCTGGAAAGAACCCAGATATCCTTCAACAGAGGAATGGATACAGATATTGTGGTACATTTACACAATGAAGTACTACTCAGCTATTAGAAAAAATTACTTCATGAAATTCCTAGGCAAATGGATGGAACCTGAAGCTATCATCCTGAGTGAGCTATTCCAGTAACAAAACAAACAAACAAACAAACAAACAAACAAAAAACTCATAGTAAATTCTCACTGATGAGCAGATACTAGGCCAAAAAGCCAGGAATAACCAAGAAACAACTCACAGAAATTATGAAGCTCAATGAAATGGAAGGCCAGAAGGCGGATGCCTCAGTCTTTCTTAGAAGGGAGAACAAAACACTCATGGGAGGAAATAATGGTAAAAACAGAGGATCAGGGATTGGAAAAAAAGATCATCAAAAGACTGCCTCACCTGGGGATCCATCTCATAGGCAGCCACTAAGCCCACTCATTATTGCTGTTGCCAAGTGGTGCTGACTGGCAGGGATCTGATATGGATGCCCCTCAGAGGCCCTGCCAGAGCCATACTGATACAGAGGAGGATGCTTGCAGCTAACCATTAGACTTAATATGGGGACCCCAATGTAGGAGCTAGAGAAAGGACTGAAGGAGCTGAAATGGTCTGAAACCCTATGGAAAGAACAAAATTATCTAACCAAACCCACCACAGCTTCCAAGGACTAAACTCCAGTCAATGAGTTCACATGGAGAAACCCATGGCCCCAGGTGCATATGCGGCAGAGGATAGCATTCTCTGGCATCAGTGAGATCAGAGAGAGGACTTAGGTCCAGTGCAGGATCTTTTTCTAAGTACAGGGGAATGCCAAGGTCCAAAGGTGGGAGAGGGAGGTTTGGAGAAGTAGCACCTTTATGGAGGCAATGGGAGGGGAGAAAGGGATGGGATTGGCAGAAAGGGGATAACATCTAAAATGTAAATACAGGGAATATTCAATAAAAATAAAGAAAAATGAAGAATTGAGGTAAAGAGTCTACGGACTCCACAAGAAGACAGAGCCAACTAACCTCAACCCTTGGAGGGGGGCTCTCAGAAAATGGTCACCAATGAAAGAGTATATGTGATCTGGATCTGGGATTCCCACACATGTATAACAGATGTTCAGCTTGGTCTTCCTGTGGGTCCCCTAACAATTGGAGCAGGGGCTGTCTCTGACTCTGTTGCCTGCCCATGGATCCTATTCTCCTATGTGTGCTGCCGTGTCTGTCCTCAGTGGGAGAGGATTGCCTCGTTCTACAGTGACTTGAGTGCCAGAATGGGTTGGTACACAGGGAGTACCTTCTCTTTCACAGAGGATAAGGGGGTAGGAATGGCAGAAAGCTGTGTGAGGGGAGGACTGGAATACGATGTGTGTAATCAGGATAGAGAGTGAATAAATGAATAAATAAATAAAAATGAACACATTTATTCCTATTGTTTTGCATCTGACCTGGAGAGTGCTTTCTCTCCACATCCTCTGAAGAGTGAGTGCATACAAAAGAGTAAGGAAGAGAGCTGAACTTACCATTGCATTGGGATTACCTTCTACCATAACCGACCAGTTTTTATGGTAATGGCGTAAGTGCACTCCTGTACACAGAACTTTGACTCCCCTTTCTTAGCGTTACTTCCATAAAGACTGAATTTTCAATGTATACATTTTGGAAAGGCATTGAAACCATGAGATATTTAATGTGAGCCTGGTAGTCTTAGATTTGTTATATAAATATTATCCCATACATGCCTCTAGGAAACCTCAGGGTATAGAGCTTTCTCCAGTGTCTTCAGATGAAAGAAAAAAAAAGCTGAGGATCAAAAGGAAGTTTGTAGACTCAACCTTTGATGGTTACCTTTGTGCCAAGAGCTGAGGGCTCGGGGACTCTGCTCAGAGGCAGAAGTCAAAGTAGGTGGAGGCTGAGCCTGTTGGCTTCTACAACTTCTGAAAACTTGTGTGAAAACACAATGTTATGTATGATTCAGTATGATGGAGAATGGAGAGGTTTCTGCATGTTCATAGAATACAGTTTAGTAACGAGACTCTAAATTGCCCCTAACTGCATAGAATGGCTTCTGCCAAAGTGTTGATGCTTGGCGTGTCAAGGATGCATGCACACATGGATGAATGAATGAATGATTGAATGAACAAACAAATGGTGATAGTGATCAAACACTGATCACTTTTATGCAACTATAATCAAATTACGAGATGACAATCTATAACTCCTGTTGAGCCTAAAGCAGGTTTAGTTAGCAAACAACAGCCTTTCTTATCTCCCCCTAAATAGCCAAGTTTTGAGCTTTTATTTCCCTCTTCTCATCTTATACGTATGTCCACCATAATGGGAAGAGTGCTTTCTTGGTTCAAGATATTTACGAGAGAACATGTTGAATGCCACTGGAAGCTTAGGCATTTGGAGATGTATACTTTTCTCACCACCGTACTTCCTTTCCCCCTTTGCCTTTCTAACAGCAGACATGAACAGTGCTGGGCTGCAGTGACTCTCTCCCATCCTCTCCTGCTTTCTGTCTCTGTGAGTTTGAGCATATCCACTCTCCTCGGGGCAGCTGACTGTATGTGACTTCCAACACACCTCCCCTGCACCTTATCCCAAGAACACCCCGAAGATGAAGGGGTGAGTTTAGAAGGGATTCTTGGACTCTCCGCACACTGCAGTGCCAACTTTCCCACTATTTCAGGCTAGTGTAGATGCATTCATCCCAGGGATCCACAAACGTAGGAGGCCATTCAGGTGAGCTGACTTAATGGCTGTTTTATCATCCTCCAGTCACTGCTCGCCAGCCTGCCTGGTTAGCACTTTACTCCACACGGATGGGAACTAATGAGATCATTCCAAAGCTCAGGGGAGCATTACCTCAGGCTCAGTGCTCCGTCTCCTCTGGAGACAGCTGGGAAACACTGGGGGATGGGAACAAGGGCATTGCCTGAGGCCAAGGCAACTGCTCAGCTGAATTTTTGAAATTGTTTCATAGCATTTAATTTTTAAACAGAAAATAGCTAAGAAGCTAGGAAAATATCTCACTGGTGTAGTGAGATTACTTTCCCTAAATTTAACTTTTATTGATGAATACAGGTATGTGTGTGTGTATGTGAGAGAGAGAAAGAGGAAAGAGACAGAGGCAGAGAGAGACGTGTGTGCTATAAATTTAATTCAGTGGAAAATATTCACATGGTGAAAGCACATGTGTGCTTTTAATGGTGGTTTAGATAAAACCTATACTGACTAATTTCTTTAAATCACGCTTGATAGTGATAACATGTGATTTGCCCATTTCCACAGTATAGTCCAATGTGGTTGATCCTTTTGAGTAACCATGGCAAAGTATGTTGGAAACTTCACATTCAGGCAATTATAAACTTTTAATAAATTAAACATAAAACATTGTACATACAATGCTATATATATAGAATATATAGTATGTATTTGAAATATATACAGTATAGTTATGATTTCCTATACCATTATATGTTGCTGCACTTGTAATGGATCATCTTTGTAGTCAATCCACTAGACTTGGAATCAGTGAAGACACATACCTGGCTGATTCTGTAAGAGCATTTCTAGAGAGATGTAACTGTGGAGAGTGGATCCATCTTAAAAATCTGTGACACCATGGGCTAGGGAAGAAAGGAAAGCCTGGCATGAGCCTGGCAAGAAAGGAAAATGGAGAAAGCCAGCTCTGCTTCTAGAATATGCAGGGCTGCGCACGTGCCCACCCTTGTAGAGGGAGCCACTCCTGTTACCATGATTTCTTACCATCACTGGCCTCATCTCAAACTGGGAGCCAACATAAACTTGTTTCCGTCAATTGCTTCTTGCCAGGCATCTGGCTGCAGAAATGAGAATGATCAGTACGAGCCCTCAATGACAAATTCGAGTGGTAGTAATGCTATTATTCTAAGTATTGAGACTATCGTTTTACAGGAATCTTGAAAAGGAAAGAAAAATAGACAGTGTTCCCAATCTCACCAATTTAATAGGAGTGCTGAGTTTTCATCTTGGTTTATTTTTCATTGTGTAGTTTCCATATTTATAGTTAACATACATTGGCTGTGTAACTGTGTTCAGATCATTTTCAGTTACCAATACAGTCTCATATGTTATAATTCCTTATGTATATTCACGAGTTCATACCTTTGCAATGATCCATCAAGCGAATGAAAACAGTTTTTTAGCCAATCCAACATGGTCCTTTCCCCTTAGGAGTTGATACATTGTTATTTTTGAAGGTAGGGATTAAAATAATGACAAATGCTTTCTCAAATTCCAGTGCATGATTTAAACATCAGTGTGTTTTCCACATATTTCAGGCACAGCTTAGCTATCATGACAAGGAAGTGGGGATGTGTCAGTTGTTTACCCAGTCAAGTCAATGTCTATAGAATCAGATTTATTTTACTCCCCATAATGCTAGTGAAGGAACCCAGGCCCTTAATACTAGTTGGTGGTCATCCTACCAATGAGCCTCATTCCAGCCTCTAATTCAGGCATATACAGCAGTCCTTGAAGCTCTCTTGTGAGCTTCCCAACCCCACTATCAATCTTGAAGGAACACACACCTCGTGTTGTAGTGTCACCCCCTCTGTTTTATGTAAGCCTCTCACTGTGCTCTGATTCTTAGGAAATCTACAACACTGCCTAAATACCAAAGCCAACAAGAGGTTCTACCATGCAGGTGTGCCCTGGGAAATGCATAATCAAGACACGGTAGACCTCACTGCAGTTTAAAGGTCTGTTCATGAGGCACCTTCTCCCAGTCCATTGCAAATTGTGTGTGTGTGTGTGTGTGTGTGTTTGTGTGTGTGTGTGTGTGTGTGTGTGTGTGTGTGTGTGTGTGTGTGTGTATTGAGACCTTTTTTACTTTCCCATAGTTATAACTGAGTTTTCTCAGTGTTCTTCCAGCTGGAGCCCTGTCCCTGTTCATCCTAGGCTGGGTGTTCATTTAATAACACAGGGTTTCTTGGGGTTTGAGAAAGTGCAGAAAAGCCTGGTGATTTGACTCTGGGAGCAATAGCTGCATAATTAAATCATGAGACTGTTTACAGTGCTGAGGCCTTTTGGGATGTAAGGCTCAGTGGTGAAGATCACTTGCTGCTTTTCCAGAGGACCTGAGTTGTGGACCTTGCACCAATGTCAGGTGTCTTACAACTGTCTGTGACTTCAGCCCAAAGTTATGACACATGCACACAAACACACACTAAATAAATAAATAAGTCATAATTTGGAACCATATACATTATATACATTCTCTTGCTCCCTGTCTCTCTCTGTCACTGCCTCTCTCTCTCTCTCCCTCTCCCCCCCACCTCCCCCTCTCTCTCATGAGAGGATATGAAATGAAAATCCCCCTGCAATATTCCCATAACTATAGGACAGTGTATGTCATTAAGTTTGTATAGACCTGCTTCACGGTCGTTGTCTCAACATACAAGCTCTCAGCTACCACGCCGGTCTTCTCATTATGAATATCATAAAATCCTTCCTAAACCTGCAAACAGGTCCCCAGTGAAGTATTTTCTCTTTATATGAGGTACTTTCATAATACGGGTCTCTTCACAATAATAGACTAGCAATAAAGACAGACTTCATATATTTATTAGTATAGTCTGTTCATATTCAACATTACTTTGTGAAAGCAGTTAGCGAAAGCTTTACAATATCTATCTATCTATCTATCTATCTATCTATCTATCTATCTATCTATCCATCCATCCATCCATCCATCCATCCATCCATCTCTATCTTTATCTATCTATCTATCTATCTATCTATCTATCTATCTATCTGTCTGTCTGTCTGTCTGTCTGTCTGTCTGTCTGTCTGTCTGTCTGTCTGTCTATCTAGCTAATTGATTTGACTGATTGTATGTAAGTGCCCAAGTGCACACAGGGGCTCGAGGAGAGCAGAAGAGAGTACTGGGACTCCCTGAAACAAGCTTATAGGCTGCTCTAAGCTGCCATGAGCACACTGGGAATGGAGCCCAGGACCTCCGTAAAGGCAGTACGTGTTTAAGTTACTTGCTTAACTTTCTCTCCAGCTCCACACCAAGGGATACAGAGAATGCTTGTCTCAAGTGGCATCCAGTAAGCTGAATGTCTTTGTCACACTCTGGGAAAACACACAGAGATGCAGTGATTGTGTGCAGAGATCTCTGGGCTCTTGTTTCTTTATTCTCACACACCTGCATTATGTCTATTTAGAAGGGACCGATCACATGACCAGCTCTGGCCAGTGGACCGAGAGAGCACGTGATTTCAAAGCTTAGCCTGAACCCTCTACTTCTCCTTGTTACTGCAGCAAGGTGGGGCAGAAAGAAAAAGTAAAACTCTGGAACACACATCAAATTATGCGACAAATGATTACCTTATTGAGATTCCAGGGTGTCTTTGCTGCAATTGTGAGCTTTTGTATAGTTCCTCAAGAAAACAAGTTTAGAATGCTTACATAGTTTGAGCACAAAAGCATCTGCGAACTTCTCCATTATTTCACCGAGCACACCAGCAAACTGGGGCTGCCACACAGTACGTCCAGGGTCACTGCTCAATTACATAAACATCCCATCTTATAAGGGGATAGTGTGAGTTTTCAATGAGGCTTATAATTATCTTCTGCTGCTTTTAAGGTGTTTTTGTTCCAATGTGGTCATCTTTACTAGACAGTAACATCCCAAATAACTCATCATGGAGGTGTGTCTCTCCCTACCGTGACCTCATAAAAACAAGGATACTAACTTACCCATAAATGGGAAAATGAGAATCATATATATATATATATATATATATATATATATATATATATATATATATAT